>NW_026589137.1:2460869-2530554 GCF_907164565.1 Psammomys obesus
CACACACACACACACACACACACACACACACACACACACACACACACTGTCTCATTTAAGTGCTGCCCTCAGACAAGCTCTAGGCACACTGCCTCAAGGCACACTGCCATACACATGCCTGCAAGTGAGCATATGCTCCTGCAACCTTCTTCCCTTAGCTACAGCTGAGAAAACAACATCCACTCTCAAACCAGTAGATCTCTCTCTTCTTCTTGAAGAATACTCTAGACACATAGACAGATGGACCCAGTCTGAAGTACAGACTCCAAGAACAAACAGCAAAGGTTACAGATAAGCAGATGGCTAGAGGTCGACATAAGAACATATCCGAAAAAATCAGGACATCATGGCTTCACCAGAAACCTCCAAAATCAATGGATATTTTAATTCATCAGAAACACAGGGATATGATTTTAAAGGTATATTATCCAGTTATTAGAGGCACACAAAGAGGAAATGAACAAGGCTCTCAAAGAAACACAGGCAAATACAGCCAAACAAATAGAGGCACAGTTAGAGGCACAAGTAGAGGCACAATTAGGGCCATATAGAGAGGGAATGACAAAAATATATATAGGCCATCATGGAAAGATAAGAATCCACATTCAAACAGATGGAGGAAATGGTGTAAGACATGAAAACAGAATTAGAATCAATAAAGAAAACACCAACAGAGAAAACCCTGGAGCTGGAGAACTTAGAAAAAAGATCAGGAACCACAAAGGTAAGTATGGGAAAACAAGAGATGGAAGAGACAATCACAAGTGCTGAAGATTCAATTACAGAAATGGATACATCTTTCAAAGAAAAAAATCAAAAAAGTTCCAAACACAAAACATCCAAGAAATGAAGGACACAGTGAAAAGATGAAATCTAAGAATAATAGGAATAGAAAAAAAAAAAAAGATTCCAGGCTCCAAAGTACAGAAAACATTTTCAAGAAAATCAAAGAAGAAAATTTTCCCAACTTAAAGAAAGAGATGTCCATAAATACACAGTAGCTCTACAGAACACTAAATAGATTAGACCAGAATAGAAACTCCAGACATCACATAATAGTCAAATACTAAATCTACAGAACAAATAAAAAATACTAAAAACAGCAAGGGAAAAGGCCAAGTAACATATAAAGGTAGACCTGTCAGAATCACACCAGACTTCTCAACAGAAACTATGAAAGCCAGAAGGGCCAGTGCAGATGTCATGCAGACTCTAAGGGTCCACAGGTGCCAACCCAGAATTCTATATCCAGCAAAGCTTTCAATCAACATAGATGGAGAAAACAAAATATTCCATGACAAAACTAAACTTAAACATTATCTACACAGCAACCTAACCCTACAGAAGATATTAGAAGGAAAACTCCAACCCAACAAAAACAACTACACCCAAGAAAACAAAGGATATAGATAACTTCACGACAAAGAATTAAAAGAAAACGAGCATTGAAAGACAGTAACCTCCACAAAATCCACAATAAAAGGAACTAATATTCATCGGTCACTATTATCTATCAACATCAACATAATCAATTATCCAGTAAAAACACACAGACTAACAGAATAGTTGTAGAAAGAGGATACAACATTCTGTTGCATCCAAAAAACACACCTATGCAACAAAGATATACACTGCCTCAGAGTAAAGGGCTGGTAAAAAGTTTTTCAAGCAAACAGACTCAGAAAAATTGCTGAGGCAGCTATCCTAATATCAAGTAAAATAGACTTTCAGGCAAAATTGATAAAAAAAAAAGATGAGTAGGGGCATTTCATTCTCATTAAAGGAAAAACCCACCGGGAGGACATCACCATCCTGAACTTCTATTTCCCAAATACAAGAGCATCTGCATTTGTAAATGAAACATTTAAATCATACAATCATACATCGTTCCAAACACCTTAATAGTGGAAGACTTCACCACTCCACTCTCACCAAGGGACATATCATCTAGAAAAAAGCTAAGTAGAAAAATAATGACACTTACAGAGGTTCTAAATCAAATGGACATAATAGATGTCTACAGAAATTTTCACCGAAACTACAGAGTATACCTTCTTTTAATCAATTCATGGAACCTTCTCAAAAACTGACCATATAGTAGGATACAAAGCAAGCCTCAACAGATACAAGAATATAGAAATAATCCCTTGTATCCTATCAGACCACCATGACCCCAAACTAGACCTCAACAACAACAAAAATAACAAAAAATAAAATCTTACAGACATATGGAAACTATACAGTTCTCTACTCAGTGACAGCTTGGTCTGGGAAGAACTGAAAAAGTTAAGTTAGAGACTTCCTAAAATTCAATGAAAATAAAGGTGCAACTTACCCAAACCTATGAGACACAATGAAAGCGGTACGAAGAGCAAAGTTCATAGCACTAAGTGCCTCCACAAAGAAGTTCAAGACATCTCATAAAAGCAGTAAAAATGTCACACATAAAAGCCCTAGGAAAAAAAAAAAAAGCAGACACACCCAAGAGGAGTAGCGGATTGGAAATAATCAAACTCAGAGCTGAAATCAATGAACTGGAAACAAAAAAAAAATGTTTCAAAGAATCAGTGAAACCAAAAGCTGGTTCTTTGAGAAAATCAACAAAATAGACAAACCCTTAGCCAAACTAACGAAAAGGCAGAGAGAAAATATCCAATTCAGAAAAATCAGAAATGAAAAGGGAGTCATAACAACAGACACTGAGGAAATCCAAACAAGCAAGGAACATTAACAAACTCATTCTATGAAGCCACAGTCACCTTGATACCTAAGACCTAACAAAGATCTAACAAAAAAGAGAATTTCAGACCTATGTCTCTTATAAACATTGATGCAAAAATACTCAATAAAATATTTGCAAACCGAATCCAAGAACATATAAAATATATCATCCATCATGACCAAGAAGGCTTCATACCAGGCATGCAGGGGCAGTTCAATATACAGAAATGCATCATGGTAATTCAACATATAAACAAACTGAAGGAGAAAAACCATAAGATCATCTCTTTAGATGAAAAAAAAGCATTTGACAAAATCTAAAACTCATTTATGTTTAAAGTCTTGGAGAAATCATAGATGGAAGGCACATATCTAAACATAGTAAAGACAATATAGAGCAAGCCTATAGCCATCATCAAACTAAATGGAGAGAAACTTAAATCAAACCACTGAACTCAGGGACAAGGCAAGGCTCCCTACTCTCTGTATATCTCTTCATCATAGTTCTTGAAGTTCTAGCTAGAGCAATAAAAAAAAAACTAAAGTAGATCAAGGGGATATGAACCAAAAAGGAAGAAATCAAAATATCACTACTTGCAGATGATATGATAGTATACATGAGCAAACCCAAAAATTCAACCTGAGAACTCCTTCAGCTGATAAACACCTTCAGCAAAGGTGCTGGATACAAAATTATCTCAAAAAAAATCAGTAGCCCTCCTGTATATGAAAGAAAAAAGGTGTGAAAGAGAAATTAGGGAAACAATACCTTTTACAATGGCCACTGATAACATAATGTACCATGGTGTGACTCTAACCAAGTATGTGAAAGACCTGTTTGAAAAAATCGTCAAGTCTCTGAAGAAGGAAATTGAAGAAGACATCATCAGATGGAAAGATCTCCCATGTTCATGGATCAGTAGGATTATCATAGTGAAAATGGCCATCATCCTGCCAAAGCAATCTACAGATTCAATGCAATTCCCACCAAAATACCAACACAATTCTCTATATACCTTGAAACAACAATTCTCAATTTCATATGGAAAATGAGAAAAAAAAAACAGTATTGCTAAACCCTGTACAACAACAGATCGTCTGGAGGTATCTCCACCCCTGATCTCAAGCTGTATTACAAAGCAATAATAATAAAAAACGACATGGTACTGCCGTTGAAACAGAATGATGGATCAATGGAATCGAAAAGAAGATTCAGAAATAAACCCTCACACCTATGGATACTTGATTTTTGACAAAGAAACCAAAACCATATAATTGAAAAAGGACAGCATGTTCAACAAATGGTGCTGGCTAGTGAGCTCCAAGGGGTCTTTGCCTTTCTAGCACTAAGATTTTAGGCACACCACCATGTCTGGGTTTTTATGCGAGTGTCTAACTTCTACATTCAGATACCCATGCATACAAAGGAGACATTTGACTGACTGAGCTGTTTTCCCCAGCCCCCTTTTAACTTCTTTTAATCAAATTTGTGGCTATTTTTCTTGACTTTAAATTATTATTTAGTAGGGGAAATGAAAATTTCAGCTAGTCATTATTATAAATTCTTCTTACACTGCAGACTAGTTGGAAAATTATGCAGGAATAACTTAGAGACTTGTGATGGGATGCTGAATAAAATTAACTAAAGCATAACTTGTGTAAAATATATGGTGCCAGTGGGTCTACAATTGTTAAATAAATATTTCCAATGATGTGTCAAATTGTATACAAGTTGCATTTATTTTAACCAAAAAGCAGAACCTCACCCATATGCTTTAGGAAAATCTCTTTTTCTTAATTCATTACACTCTTTGGCCAGGAAACTATTTCCCATCTATTGTGAATGTGCTGCTAAATTTTGATAGACCTTGGTTACCTTTAGAAATTCCTTTTCAAGTACAAGGGCTTGTTTTGAGACTCTCACCATGTTCAGACCTTTTCTCTGCCCTCATCCAGAGGCCCTTTCTATGTTGTGTGTGAGAGTCATATACATCATCTGTATTTGGAGTAGAATCTATCATGTTCGAGCATATAATATTATGGGAAGAAATGTAGAATTTACTTGAAAGTAGATATTCAAAATGTGATTAGATGCATAGACAAAATGTCCGTGGAGTGTTTATAAGTTTCTGTGTTCTAGGTCCCTGTCGTCATAGCTGTTATACAAATCTAAAACTGAAAATGACATCATGGTGCAATTAACTCTACCTGTATGTTTATATTGTACAGACAAGTAAATGGTACCACAGCAAAAGAAAGTCAGCTGACCGAGCTGTGTCTGGGACATTTCTTTCTGGATGCCCTAGGCAATAAATATACCTTATTTAAAAGCTAAACTGAGAGTTACTGTTACATTAGTGTCCATGACACTACCATGACTCTAAGTTACTTCTCTTAGGTAGGAAGTATTGCACTGGACTAATAGAAGGAAAGATTTCCTTGTCTCTAGAGGACACTGGTATCAAAAGTTAGCCCAACAACTGTTAGATACAATTCTAGCTAAACTTATTTGTGATCATAATGTACAAAATTGTAGTCAGAGAATATAAACTATTTAGGTTGCCTGGTATTTTATAGGTTATTTTCCCAGGTAGAATTTATCATGTTTGGGTAGGTAATATTATGGAAAGTAATGTAAAACAAATATGTAAGTATGTATTTGAAAGTAATGCCATCATAATGTCACTAAACAGAATTTTTTATGGTATCAGCTTATCCACTCCATTATGATTTGGATCTTTTTTAAACATTATTTTACAATTTATTTATTTTATGTTTGGGGATATTTTTGCCTACTTGTAAATATGCTTACCACATTTATGAAAGAACCCATGGAAGTCTGAAAAGGACAACAGTTCCCCCTGAAACTAATGACACTGTCTGTGTTATGTGGGTGCTGGGAATTGAACCCAGGTCATCCTTAAGACAAATAAGTATATTTTTATTTGATTTTGTCCTGAAATGTTTACTCTAAGTTTCTTGTTAGTGAGAATCTTTACCACTGAACCAGCTTTACGATTTACATCTCAAATGTCAACTAAAGGTACCTGTAGTGAAGATATGGTTCCAGCTGATGGAACTATTGAGAGGTGATATACTCTTTGGAAGTTGTGGTCTCACGGAAGTATGTTGATTCATAAGGGGTGTCATTCTGAAGGGGATATTGGGACCCTCAGAATCAATCAATCAATCAATCAATTGATCGATCAATCAATCAATCAATCAATCAGTTCTTTCTGCCATGAGATGATTTCCTGTGCCGCTTTAAATGTTGTCCACCATGCAGTGATGCCTCTCCATAGATCCAAAGTGATTTGGCTGAGTGACAATGAACTGAAACCCTTTAATTCAATCAGCTAAAATAAAAAAAATTTCCCTCTTATAAGTTGATTTTTTTTTTCAGGCATTTGGCATAACAGAAAGCTGAATAATACAGAGTCATCCATTTAACCCTTCATATTTGTGAAACATCATCATGACCCAAATATTAGATATGCTGAGGATAAAAAGACAAGTAAGATATGATTCTCACCAACAAGCAACTTAGAATACACATATTAGGATAGAATTTAATAAAGGTGCACCTACAGTTTATACTTTATGATAAGCTAAGAAAAGATTGCAGATGAAAGCACTCTACTTAAATGGAGCTTTGAAATGAGTGAATACTTCAGCATGCTTGGACACTTATTTCAATTTTAATTACCCTTAAAAGGAGACATATCTACAAAAAAATGCAGATTCTGAAGAGTGAAATCATTAGGATAACAAATAATTATAAATAAAGAAATTTTATCATCTCCTTTCAAGGGACCCTTGATTTTTCAATGAATCTGCTGCTTCTCCTGAGAGACAAAGGGTTGTAAGACTTTCAATACATTTGATAAAGATTGATTTCTGCTATGTTCCTTCCACCTGCCTGTTTGGATCTCTACTCACTGCCTTGGACCTTTAGATCAGTAGAACACAGGTATTTTTGTTGTTTATTTTTTGTTTTGTTTGTTTGTTTGTTTGTTTTAGAAAATATTACCTCCTATTGAGTCTTCCTCTGTGCTGCAAGCCTTTTCTGCTTGTGACATGCAGACAGGCTCTGGGACTTTTCTCACTCTTACCAGGATTATTGTTTCTTATCACTGCTATGTTGTTCACTGGTGGTCTGATTTTCTCAAGGAAATCTTTGTGTCTCAATATTAAACTATCATGTTCTGTTATCCAATGTACATCCCTTCTCAGAAGGAACTCCATTCTCATTTGTGATTTTGGCAGCAGCAACCTCAAATCCAAGTGGATTGTATGATTGTCGTTGGCTTAAGAGCTAGGTGACTGTTGCACAGTGTGCTATAATCACAAATTAATAACATTTTAAACGAATGGGTCATATAAAGGAAAAAGTAAGGATTACTTATAATTCTAAAATTCAGAAATATTTTCTGTTAACATTTTATGTACCTTCAAAACATGTATCATAATCACAAATTAATAACATTTTAAACAAATGGGTCATATAAAGGAAAAAGTGAAGATTACTTATAATTCTAAAATTCAGAAATATTTACTGTTATCATTTTATGTACCTTCAAAACATGTATCAAAGCTAATCACTTCTTACTACCTTCAGTGTTGACATTCTTTTTGCAACCAATATGATCTCATCGAGTGTGTGTATGTGTGTGTGTGTGTGTGTGTGTGTGTGTGTGTGAATGTATTTGTGGAGGGAGACCAGAGGAAGACATCAGGTGTCTTATTTTATCTCCACCTTATTTCCTTGTGACAGAGTTTCTGACTTAACTTGGAGTCATTGGTCCTCCTATCTCTGCTCTCCACACTTTTGGGGGTTACAGTTGCTGGCTTCCAAACTCGGAGACTGATATACTTACCTTACTCCACCCACACATTTTTTTTTAAAGCCTGAAAAATATCACTAACTTCATAGGTGATCTACAGTCTATTTTTCCCCAGCCCCCAGAATCCATAATTATCTTTTAAATTTTTTAACTGAAGGAAATAAATTTATCTTTTAAATTTTTTTATCGAAGGAACTAATGATTGTCTGTCACAGTATGAAAAACAACAACAGCAACAGCAAAACAACACTGGCCTTTACATGGCCTATGAGTTCCACTTGCTTTCTGCTTCTTACTACTGTTTAAACAGTATATTTTTTCTTACTCTGCTTAAACCAAACTGGCCTCAAGTGACTGATGCATACATAATTCAGTCTCAGTCACTTCAGTTTTGCTTCCTGTGTTATGAATGTTATATCCCTTTATAGTTGCACTACTTTCATTGTCTCATTGGTGTATCTACTTAAGCATCACTAATTCTTCTATCAAAAAGAGCAGCTTACCTCATACTGCCTCCCTCGTGATTCCTTCTATTTTTCTTTCTAGCATGTATCCTTTCCAAATGTTCAATTATTTATTGTGTATCTCTCTTACCAGGTTAAAAAGTTCATAATTATTAGAACATTGTTTTGTCTGTTGTTTAAATGATAAACATCATTTAGCCCATGGCAGTTTAGTTAGTAAATATCATTTAAATAAAATTCTATATCTCTCTATATAAGAATAGTATATTATATATACTATTTGATAAATTATTTTAGACAATGATAAATTGAAGAAAATCTTATGTATCTATGTATTAGTTATTTTTCTCTTACTATGATAAAACACCATGGACAAGGCAACTTGTAAAAAGAGAACTTATTTTGGCTTATGTTTTCAGAGGGATACATGTCCATCATGGTGAGGAATCATGGCAGTGAGTGTCAGGCATGGTGATAGGAGCAGAATACCGAGAGCTTCCATCTTGAACCACAAGCATGAAGCTGAGAGAAAGGGAACTGATAGAAGGGAGAGACTTTACACTCTCTGAGCTCATCTCTCTTGAGGTACTTCCTCCAGAAATACCTTACTTCCTAAAACTCCCTAAGCAGCTCCACCAAATGGAGCCCAAGATGATGGGGATTGTTTTCATTGAAGTAACCAAAATCTATAAGCACTAATGTACATTATAAAATATGTTTTTAAATATTTTAAACATTCTCAACCAGTGAACAATTATTATTCAGAGGAAGATGGATGATTTGCATAGGAAGCAATTAAATGATTTTAAAACAGTATCTTGCAAGCATACTGGAGTTAAAAAGAAACACATCATCAACAAGATGTTCAGGTGATTTTTCTCATATGTAGAAGGATGCTTCTAAGGCATAGATCCACTCTGATTTTGAGCAGTGATTACATTGAAAGGAAGGGTTCTCATTAAGAGAAAGATGGTATTTTATATGAAAATGGTCGTGTTACTTTGTAATCATACTTCCTACTAGTAGGATATGACATTGAAAGTAAGAAAACAGCTGGCAGCTTCTCTGAATGTGTGTTGTGGGAAACATAACAGGTGCCATTAGTATAAGCCTGAGTAGCGTGTTCCTGCTGTTTCACTTGATATAACTGTATTTTCAAAATACTTAGATGTTAATACTTGCACTCTTTATGACATGTGATCTCCTTGCTCTAGAAGATAGTCTATACAGCCTATTTGCTTTTTGATGTGTCAGATTTTAGAAACTCAAAAATTTCTAAGATTCTAAATCTTTAATCTTTATTCTCTTTGAATTTGTGTGGAGAATTGGAAGAAATGTTCTATACCACAACTAAAGTCTTAATGGGGATAACATCTCCTTGAATAAAAACTACTCTAGCAGTCAATATACTAAAATGTTTTGCCTTAATAAAAGCTTAAATAGCCAATCTTGGAGCTGTGCTATGTTTGTTATGATATGTCATTTAGTAGCTGAACACACATGCTTTTCATCACACTTAAATATACGACATAATTAAATAAAATTACACAAATAATTTAAAACCAGAAATTCAGTTTTCTATCAATATTTTTATATTGGTAACACATTTAGGAATATTATTCATTATGATTTTCCATTTATTTGTGGATTATTATAAATGTCCTCTACATTCATTATAGAAACAGTGAGAAAGAGAGAGGGGGAGGGAGGGAGGTAGGAAAGGAAGGAGAGAAAGACAGAGAGACACAAAGAGAAAGAGAGAGGGAGAGAGAGAGAGACAGAGAGACAGAGAGAGAGAGAGAGAGAGAGAGAGAACTAAATACTAAAAATGAGTAGACCCAGGTTGGAAAAGAATTTGGAAACTTTGTTCCAGAACACTTGCTTAAATCTCCAAGGTTCTGATTAATCACTAGGAACACTAAACATATTATTTTCTATTTTTCTTTGTGTGTGTTTGCTTGTTTCTGTGTGGGGTTGCTAGAGCATGGGAGCCATGACACACATACAGAGATCAAAGGACAAACTTCAAGTATTAGTCCTTACCTTTCTACTTTGTTTGAAACAGACAAAATCTCTTCACCACTATATAAACCAGGCTAGCTGGCCCTCAACCTTCTGGAGATTATCATATGTTCACCTCCCATATTCTCACAGGGACCTGCTGGCACCTGGTCTTTTCAATAATTCTGAGTTTTTGAACTCAGATCATCAGATTTTCACAACAAGTGCTGTTACCTACTGGGCTATCCCCAGTCTAATCTTTTCCATTTTAAAGAAGGTAGTGTTGTTGGTCACTGTAGTATACAATTCTAATCCCAGTACTTGTGTATGACGCAGAGGCAGGCAGACCTTTCTGAGTTTGAAACCAGCCTGGTTCATATACTAAGTTCCAGGTCACTCAATGCTACACAGTAAAACCTGATCTCAAAAGAAAAACAAAAACAAGATGTATAGTAATTATGTTAAAGAATTTTAAAAATGCAGAAATGTTTAGCTAAATAGTCTGTAATTATCTATATTTAATCTTACACATCGAGGAAGAGCTTGCTAACATTTGATAGAGCTGAGGAAATATGTATATTATATACAGATATGTGTCTTTTCACTCAAATTCGTATCAGGCATTTTCTGGATTATCAAAATATTCTTAACTATCATGTTCAAATGTTGTGCAATACTTTACTACAGATATATCAGAGATAGGATTTCTTCATTTAAAATTTTAGTTTAGTAAATTTACCATTGTGATTGACTTTGTAATACACATATTTATTGATAAAAATTGATACAAATAAAGGAAAGCTCAAAAAATTCAAGTTTAAATTATGCATAACAAGGGGGGCAGGATGGCGGCGCCAGGAGAACACTGTATCTGAGAAGCAGGACAACACTCCCGTGCAGCGACCAGGAGACTGAACTCTGGGCCCTAAAACTACAACGATCCTGTTTCCCAGGTGAGGGGAGGCTTCCACAGCATGGGAATCGGTCAGGTCCACTCTCGGGCTGCACAGCCAGAACCCTGAAGAGATCCCGGGTAACACAGGCTTTGGGTCTCTGGGCTAGAGCCTCACGCCTGCATGTCCCAATCACTTTCCCAGGCTGATCGGTGGGCACAAGGGTGCCAAAGAATGTGAGTCCCAGTCGCAAGAAAACCCCACGGGGAAGGAAAGTTGCGAGACTGATCACGGGTCACCCAGTCTTTCCCTGGAAGGTCTCGCTGACCAAGGGTACCCGCCCCCATCACAACTGAACTCCCAGCTCACACGGAGAGCGGCTGCACGCGCAGCTCAAAATCCCTACTCTCGCTTCGGAGGAGGCAGGAGACTTCCAGCAGAATCTGCCACAGAGCACATTGTCTGTACCCCAACCCGAGATCAGGGCTGAGAAAACCCAATCCTTTCGGGCTCTCCCCCAAATGCTGCCATAACCCTGCCACGGCAGAGTGGAAGGATAAAGAGGCACACAGTGGCTTCACAGTGCTGGGACCACAGAGCTGCCGGCTACTCCTAGCAAACAAACTTCAGCTTGGGATCTGGGACTGTGGTCATTCTACACATCCTGAGACCCTTCTGGATCCAGCGCAATAAGGTCCAGCAACAAGTCATATCACCGGTGGCCCCCTGAATCCTGGAAGAGAAACCCCAGCTCAGGATCTGGACTGAACATTTCCAACCCCTTCTAGCACTCCCCTGAGAGCACCACCATAAGCTTGCCCTAGAGGAGGGGAAGGTCAGAGGGAAAGGACAGAAAGGCAGCCTGCCACAGTACACAGCACCCCCTCTCCAGCCCAACCAATGGCCCCTGGCAGAGAAACCCAAGCTCTGGATCTGAGGACACTCAACCCTACCTGGTATTCTTTCGGGATCAGCAAACATAGGTTCTACCGCCAGGCTGTTTCTTGAAGAGATATCTGGGCCCGGGATCTGGGATTGAGAACACTCAACCTAACTCTTTCCCTCACTACCCCGGGACCAGTCAACATAACCCCTCCTGACAGAGGGAAAGGACAGAGAGGCAGCACAGAGGAAAGGTGGACACCGAGTCCTGTGGCCACAGTGTCACAGAGCTAACAGTTAGCCTACCCTTGCACTTCCGCAGCAGGACCAAATCAGAGAGTAGAGAGCAAGGGGAACCCCTGTGCATTCCAACTTGTCCTGCAAGAGAGTGAGTGAGCCTTCTAAGGAGAGTTTGCCCCAGACCCAGGGCCTCTCCACAGAAGCAACCAGACGAGATCCCTGCCACCCAAACCCCTAGTGTGGGCATCATAGGGATTCTTGGGATAGCAACCCCAACATTGAAGCACCTGCTTTGCGGGTCCACCAGTGTAATCCAGGCAAACAATCCCTGGAACTCAGACAGAACTGCATAATAGTGGCCTGCAGGACACTGCAATAGTCAAAGAGTCCACGCATGCACACTGCGCCTGCTAAAAGCGCATGTGAATAGTGCCAGCATCACATTCTTTACTTAGGCAAAACTGAAACCACAACACACACTCCCAAACCAGTGAACCTCTCTCATCTTCCTGAAAAAACAGTACAGAAAACAGAAATAGATGATCATAGCCTGAACTACAAACTCGAGGAACAAACTGTGAGGGTTATAAATAACCAGATGGCTAGAGGCAGACGTAAGAACACACCCAACAAAAATCAGGACATAATGACCTCACCAGCAACCCCACAAACCAATGAACACTTCAATTCACTAGATATACAAGAAAACGACCCCAAACTATGTTTCTCGAGAAATAGCCAAAGAAATTGAGACTAACCAAGAGGAAACAGATCGAGCTCTCAGAGAAATGACCATGAAAATTGAGGCAAACAAAGAAGAAATAAACAAAGCTCTCATAGAAATACATGCAATTATAGAGAAAGAAGTAGAGGCACAATTAGTGATACATAAAGAGGAAACAGACAAAAAAATAGAAGCTGTCATTGAAAAGTAGGACTCCACATTCAAACAGATGAAGGAAATGGTACAAGACATGAAAACAGAATTAAAATCAATAAAGAAAACACAAATAGAGAAAAACCAGGAGCTGGAGAACATAGAGAAAAGATCGGGAACTACAATGGTAAGCATCACCAACAGAATACAAGAGATGGAAGAAAGAATCTCATGAGCCAAAGGTACACTTGCAGAAATTGACATGTCTCTCAAAGAAAAAATAAAATCAGAGAAGTTCAAACACAAAACATCCAAGAAATCAAGGACACCATGAAAAGACAAAATCTAAGTATAATAGGAGTAGAAGAAAAAGAAGACATCAGGCTCAAAGGTCAGGAGAATATTTTCAAGAAAATTATAGAAGAAAACCTTCCCAACTTAAAGAAGGAGATGGCCATAAACATACAAGAGGCCTACAGAACACCAAGTGGACTAGACCAGAAAAGAAATTCTTCACGTCATATCATAGTCAAAACACTGCACAGACTAACAGAATGGTTGCGGAAACAGGATCCAGCATTCTGTTGCATCCAAGAAACACACCTATGCAACAAAGATAGACACTACCTCAGAGTAAAGGGCTAGAAAAATGTTTTTCAAGCAAATGGTTCCAGAAAACTAGCTGGAGTAGCCATCCTAATATCTAATAAAATAGACTTTCAACCCAACTTGATCAAAAAAGATAAAGAGGGCCACTATATTCTCATCAAAGGAAAAGTCCACCAAGAGGACATCACAATTTTGAACATCTATGCCCCAAATACAAGAGCACCTACATTCAGAAATGAAACAATATTAAAGCTTAAATCACACATTGATCCTAAAACCCTAATAGTGGGAGACTTCAACACTCCACTCTCACAAGGGACAGATCAACTAGACAGAAAACAAATAGGGAAATAAAAACACAGAGTCCCTAAATCAAATAGACCTAATAGGCATCTACAGATCTTTTCATCCAAACTCAAAAGAGTATACCTTCTTTTGAGCACCGCATGGAACCTTCTCCAAAATAGACCATATAGTTGGTCATAAAGCTAGCCTCAACAGATACAAAAAGATTGAAATAATCCCTTGTATTCTATCTGACCACCATGGAATATAGCAGGACCTCAACAACAACAGAAATAACAAAAAGCCTACAAGCACATCGAAACTGAACAACTTGTTACTAAATGCCAGCTGGGTTAAGGAAGAAATAAAGAAAGAAATTAAAGACTTCCTAGAATACAATGAAAATGAAGGCACAACATACCCAAATTTTTGGGACACATTGAAAGCAGTGCTCAGAGGAAAATTTATAGCACTATGTGCCTGCAAGAAGAAATTTGTAACATCACATACAAACAACTTAATGGCCCAACTGAAATCCCTGGAAAAAAAGAAACTGATACACCCAAGAGGAGCAGACGGCTGGAAATAATCAAACTCAGGGCTGAAATCAATCAATTAGAAACAAATAAAACTATTCAAAGAATCAATGAAACAAAAAGCTGGTTCTTTGAGAAAATCAACAAGATAGACAAACCCTTAGCAAACTACCTAAAAAGCAGAGAGAATTTATCCAAATCAGCAAAATCAGGAATGAAAAGGGTGACATAACTACAAACACAGAGGAAATTCAAACAATCATTAGGTCATACTACAAAAGCCTATATGCCACAAAGTTTGAAAACCTAAATGAAATGGACAATTTTCTTGATAGATTCCATCTTCCAACATTAAGTCAAGATCAGGTAGAAAGACTGAATAGCCCTATATCCCCGAAGGAAATTGAAGCAGTCATTCACAGTCTCCCCTCCAAAATAAGCCCTGGGCCAGATGGTTTCAGCGTGGAATTCTACCAGACCTTCATAGAAGTGCTAACACCAATTCTCCTCAAACTATTCCACAAAATAGAAACAGAAGGTATATACCAAACTCATTCTATGAAGCAACAGTCACCCTGATACCTAAACCACACAAAGACCCAACAAAAAAAGAGAACTTCAGACCTATCTCTCTTATGAACATTGATGCAAAAATACTCAATAAAATGCTTGCAAACTGCATCCAAGAACACATCAAAGATATCATCCACCATGACCAAGTAGGCTTCATCCCAGGCATGCAAGGGTGGTTCAACATACAGAAATCCAACAATGTAATCCACCACATAAACAAAATGAAGGAGAAAAACCACATGATCATCCCTTAGATGATGAAAAAGCATTTGACAAAGTCCAACACCCATTCATGTTTAAAGTCTGGGAGAGATCAGGGATACAAGGCACATATCTAAACATAGTAAAGGCAATATACAGCAAGCCTATAGCCAACATCAAACTCAATGGAGAGAAACTTAAATCAATCCCACTGAAATCAGGGACAAGGCAAGGCTGCCCACTCTCTCCGTACCTCTTCAAAATAGTACTTGAAGGCCTAGCTAGAGTAATAAGACAACTAAAGGAGATCAAGGCGATACAAATCGGAATGGAAGAGGTCAAAGTGTCACTAATCGCAGATGATATGATAGTATATATGAGCGACCCCAAAAATTCAACCAGAGATCTCCTCCAGCTGATAAACACCTTCAGCAAAGTGGCAGGATACAAAATCAACTCAAAAAAATCAGAAGCCCTCCTGTATACCAAAGACAAAAGGCCTGAGAAAGAAATTAGGGAAACAACACCCTTCACAATAGCCTCTAATAACATAAAGTACCTTGGGGTGACACTAACCAAGCAAGTGAAAGACCTGTTTGAGAAAAACTTCAAGTCTCTGAAGAAAGAAATTGAAGAGGATATTAGAAGATGGAAAGGTCTTCTGTGCTCATGGATTGGTAGGATTAACATTGTGAAAATGGCCATCCTGCCAAAAGCAATCTACAGATTCAATGCAATTCCCATCAAAATACCAACTTAATTCTTTACCAATCTTGAAATAAAGATTCTCAGCTTCATATGGAGAAAAAAAAAAACCCAGAATCTCCAAAACAATCCTGTAGAACAACAGATCATCTGGAGGTATCTCCATCCCCGATCTCAAGTTGTACTACAGAGCAATAGTAATAAAACTGCATGGCATTGGCATAAAAACAGAAAGGAGGATCAATGGAACCACATAGAAGACCCAGAAAAAAACCCACACACCTATGAATACTCAATTTTTGACAAAGAATCCAAAACCATTAAATGCAAAAATGACAACATCTTCAACAAATGGTGCTGGTCCAACTGGATGTCTACACGCAGAAAAATAAAAATAGATCCATATTTATCACCCTGCAAAAAACTAAAGTCCAAGTGGATCAAAGACCTCAACATAAAACCAGATACTCTAAATCTGTTAGAAGAAAAAGTGGGGAACAGCGTAGACTCATTGGCACAGGAGACAACTTCCTGAACAGAACACCAACAGCACAGGCTCTAAGATCAACAATCAATAAATGGGACCTCATGAAACTGAAAAGCTTCTGTAAAGCAAAGGACACTGTCATCAAAACAAAACGACTGCCTACAGATTGGGAAAGGATCTTCACCCACCCTTTATCTGACAGAGGACTAATATCCAGTATATACAAAGAACTAAAGAAACTGAAAAACAGCAAACCAAGTAATCCAATTAAGAAATGGTGAACAGAGCTAAACAGAGAATTCTCAACAGAGGAATGTTGTATGGCAGAGAAACACTTAAAGAAATGCTCAACCTCATTAGCCATCAGGGAAATGCAAATCAAAACGACCCTGAGATTTCACCTTACACCCATCAGAATGGCCAAGATGAAAAATTCAAGTGACAACACATGCTGGAGAGGTTGTGGAGAAAGGGGAACCCTCCTCCACTGCTGGTGGGAATGTAAACTTGTACAACCACTCTGGAAATCTATCTGGTGCTTTCTAAGACAATTAGGAATAGTGCTTCCTCAAGACCCAGCTATACCACTGCTAGGTAGATACCCAATGTTTGCTCAAGTACACAAAAGGGATACTTGCTCAACCATGTTTATAGCAGCTTTATTTGTAATAGCCAGAACCTGGAAACAACCCAGATGTCCATCAATGGAGGAATGGGTACAGAATTTGTGGTATTTTTATACAATGGAATACTACTCAGCAATCAAAAAAGAGGAAATCATGAAATTTGCAGGCAAATGATCTAAAAAAAGATCATTCTGATTGAAATATCCCAGAAGGAGAAAGACAAACACGGTATATACTCACTTATATAGACCTGTGAGATATGATAAACATAATGAAATCTATACACTTAAAAAAGATAATCAAGAAAGCAGACATGGGGTAAGATGATCAATCCTCATTTAGAAAGACAGATGGGATGTGCATTGATCGTATGACAGGAGTGTACTGAGCACATCTGAAAGACTCTAACTAGCAGTGTTTTTAAAGCAGATACAAAGACTCATGATCAAACCTTCGGCAGAGTACAGGGAATCATATGAAAGAAGGGGAGTTAGTCTGATGGGGAAAGGATAGGAGCTCTACAAGGACCAAATATATCTGGGCACAGGGTCTTTTCTGAGACTGACATGCAACCAAGGACCATGTATGGATATAACCTAGAACCTCAGGTCAGATGTAGCCTGTGGTAGCTCAGTAACCAATTGGTTTCCCATAGTGAGGGGTACCAGGATTATTTCTAACAGGAACTCAATGACTGGCTCTTTTGCCTCCCCACCCCCCAAGGGAGGAGCAGTCCTGTTAGGCCACAGAAGAGAGCTTTGCAGCCAGTCCTGAAGATACCTGATAAAACAGGATCAGATGAATGGGGAGGAGGTCCCCCCTATTAGTGGACTTGGAAAGGGGCATGGCAGAGATGAGGGAGGTAGGGTGGGATTGGGAGGGCATGAGGGAGCGGGATACGGCTGGGATACAGAGTTAATAAAATGTAACTGGTAAGAAAAAAATAAAATTATAAAAAATAAAACTAGATTCATGTTAAAAATACAGAAAAGGACAGTCCATAGGAGCAGAAAGCAACTAGTATTTCCTGGATAGGGAGAAGACAAAACAATTCCTGTAAATACTGGACAAGAATTCTCCTTTCTAGGGATGAATATTTTAAACATACATGTTTTAATTGAACTATAATATTTTCACATGTCTATGGAATGCTGATATTTTTCATGTGTAATGATTGAATACAGATAGTTAATGTCTATCACTTCAAACATTTATTATCTCTGAAATGGGGCAAGCATAATTGCTTTTGAGACATGTAAGTAAGAGCAGTCAACCACAGTTATCCTCTTCCTAACCAAATGGTCTACTGCATCTAATAGGCTGTCTGCATTTATTTTCTGGTTTTCTCAACCTCACAAATCTCTGGTTACTACGACTCTAGTCTCATATTCTATGCAGTCAACTTCTTCAGCCTCCACAAATAAAAATATTCAGTATCAAAAAGTAAATAAATAAATAAATTATGCATAACAAACATTACTATAAATTTGATGTAGGTTCCCTTCAAGCTTGGATACAATTTTCAATCATGTTATATGTACAAAATTTTACGCATATGTATACAAAGTTAGTTAATTCCCATTATTCCTGATTTTCATGTATTTAGATTCACTTCCTAATATTTATTTACAACATCTCAAATCAATACTTTCAGTGTTTGCAGCCATTTAGAGACATGACTAGAATGGCATAATATTTAAACATTTGAGTAGGTGACACAAACATTGCAGTTGAGGATAAATAAATAAATGTTATGCTTTTTTATTTCAGCCTTATACAGTAAATATTATCCCTCTTGCAGTTTCAAGTTTTCATATTTTTCCATAATGATTCACAGTTTAACATGTGCTGTTTAATTTTCCTAAGCACAAAAATATTTTCTATGTGCTTTGAGGAGAAAATATACATACCAGCTTTTCTCCACCATAAATTATGTATAGTTGTTTTAGTTACTGTTCTTATTCCAAATGCTTGAAAAAAAAGATTAACTTATGGATGAAATCATTAATTTGTCTCATGTTTTAAGAGGATTGAATCCATCATGGTGATGAAGGCATGTAGCAGAGTTCATGACAGCAAGAACATGAAGCCAGGACCCCTCAAGTCCGAACAGAGAAGAAAACAGAGAATAGAGAATGCTGGTGCTCAGCTGGATTTTTCTTTTTCTTCTATACTCACTTTGTTACTCAAGTCTATAGGATGATGCCACCCATATTCAAGGTGGTTCTTCCTCAGTTATACTTTTTTGGAAACACAGACATATGCAGCACTATGCCTGTTAGATGATTCTAAAACCAGTCGGGTTGACTATGAATATAAACCATTCTATCATTCTGTTTCTTTGTTACCTCACTCAGGACGATCTCTTCTGTTTCCATCCATTTGCCTACAAATTTAATGATTTCCTTGTAAATGTACCACAATTTCTGTATCCATTTTTCAGTTGAGGGACATTAGGTTGTTTTCAGATTCTGGCTATTATGAGTAATGCTTCTATGAACATAGTTGAACAAATGTCCTTTTGTGTACCTGAGCATATTTTGGCTATATGCCTAGGAGTGTTATAGCTGCATCTTGAAGTAGTGCTATTCCCAATTTTCTGAGAAAGCGCCAGATTGATTTCCAAAGTGATTTTACAAGTTTGCATACTACCAACAATGGAAGAGGGATCCCCTTTCTCTGCATCATTTCCAGCATGTGTTGTCACTTGAGTTTTTGATCTTAGACACTCTGAAGGGTGTATGGATGGAATCTCAGAGTTGTTTTGATTTGCATTTCTCTGATGACTAAGGACATCAAGCATTTCTTTAAGTGTTTCTTAAAGAAACCTCTGCCATTCGATATTCCTCTTTGAGAATTCTCTGCTTAGTCCAGTACCCCATTTTAATTGGGTTATTTGGTTTGTTGGTGTCTAATTTCTTGAGTTCTTTATATATTCTGGATATTAGCCCTCTATAATGTAGAGTTGGTATTCTTTTCCCAATGTGTAGGTTGTCGTTTTTTTCTAATGACAGTGTCTCTGCTTTACAGAAACTTTTCAGTTTCATGAGGTCACATAGTATACACTCACTTATAAACGAATATTAGCCATATAATACACAATAGCCATCTCTAGACTCCCCAAAAAAAACAGTAAGGAGGACCCTAGGGAGGAGGTTTAAATCTCATTCAGAATGGCAAACAGTATAAATACCAGAAGCAGTTGAAGAGAGAAAACAGAATGGGAGCCTACAATAAAGGGTCCTCTTAAAGGATCCACCTAACAGGGGATCAAAGCAGATGCTGAGACTCGTGATCAAATTTTGGGCAGAGCACAGGGATTTTGAAGGAAGAAGAGAGGGGTGGGAATAGAGGGACATGGATGGGACAGGAGCCCCACATGAAGACCAACAAAGCTAAAGGTTCTGAACCCAACAGGTTCTGCAGAGACTGATGCACCAACAGAGGACCATGCATGGAGAAGTCTTATAGCCCCTGTCCAGATGTGGCAACTCAGTCTCCACTTGGATTTCTGAATGAGCGAGGTAGCGGCTGCCTCAATCATGAACTCTGCTGTCTGCTCATTGATCACTTGCCCTCATGAAGTGGCCTTGCCAGGACAAGGAGGAAGATGATGCAGAAAGTCCTGATGAGACTTAACAAGCTATGGGTAGATGGGAATGGTGGAGAACTACCCCTTTCAGTGGACTAGTAGAATGGGATGATGGGAAGAGGAAAGTAGGTTGGGACTGGGGGGAGTTAAAGGAGGGGGCTTCAATAGGAATATATAATGAATAAATTGTGAAGAAAAAATAAAAATAAAAAAGAATAAAACAAAAAAGAGAAAATAACCCATCCTAGGAGTATTGGCTATGGGCTCAATGTTAATGGATCAACAGTATACATTAAAAAGCACATTTTTATAAGGAAACATGTAAAACAAGATTATGTATATGTTGGTTGAAAATGTGACTAGTGGCTTGCAAAAAACCTTACCCTATGGTTCTCCTAGGAACTATGTTTGTATTTGTTAACTCAGAGTCTAGAATACAACTATAGAACATATATAATTTGAATAATAAGAATGTGTGACAGGAGCTGAACAAATGATGCCGTGGTTAAGAACACTTGCAGTTCTTCTAGGGAACTTGAGATTGGTCCCCATCACCCTAATGGTACTCACAACCACCTGTAACTCCAGTTTTTCCAGTTCCAGAGGTTCAGGTATCTTCTCTGGCCTCTAAAGGCAATACACATGCATGCTGCACAGACATATATGTGGGCAAAAAATTCAAACACATAAAATAAAAGAATTTAAAATAATATATGACTAAGTACACTAAGCATTGCATAGATGTGTAGTGTATATAATACGTGGAGTACCATACACTGACTTTTCATCCATATGATAGCTTCACATTTTCACATCATTAATTAATGTTGAAAACATGATTGTACATTATAATTTCATCAATGCTTTCTCAATTGTAGTTTCCTCTTCTCAAATAGTTCTATATCTTGTTTCAAGTTGGCAAACAAACAAACAAACACCCAACTAATAAACATGAGTTAGGGGAACCTGAAGGTTTTCAGGTTTGTATAGCAAGTACCTGTTAGCCAAAGAGCCATCTTACTGGTTCTTATCATTTCCTTATAATGAATCACTAACGATCACTTTTTAACTATAAAAAAAATAAATACCAATAAGCATTGCCATGCCCAATCAAGTAGAAAGGATTAGCTGCTCTTGTATACTTCTGGAAGCTGCCTCAGTAGAAACACAAAATATTTCTCCAGGCAACTAAATGCATTCTTTATTTGGAAGCACTGAAATAACTGGAGGCTGCTAATGGTCTGAATTTCCTGGCCATATATGATGTATAAAACAAATGTATGTAATACATCTGCAGTCCTTCAACAGTGTAACCAACCTCCCAGTAATCTAACTATATCTTATTGCTCAAACTTTTGCCAAGGTTGCCCACTTTCTAGTCTTTTCCACTTCTGGTAACTACTATTGTTCTCTCCTGTAAGATCAACTCCTTTATACTCAAACATGTACAAGGTAGCATCAGCTTTGTTTCTCTGTATGGTATCACGAATGAAAGGAGTTCTAACTTTTTGAGACTGAATAGTGCTTTACTGAATATATATATATATATATATATATATATATGTATGTATGTATGTATACTTTATATACTTATCAATTAATGAGTACTTACATTAATTTAAAATATTGTTAAACTTTATTTGACTTGTGTATGAGTATTTTGACTAAATGTATGTATGTGTAAACTGTGTGTGCCTGATGCCTATGGAGGCCAGAGGAGAACAAAAAAATCCCCTGAAACTGAATTTATAGAAGGTTATGAGCCACTCTATGTGTGATGGGAACTGAACTCAGGTCCTCTATATGCAAAACAAATGCTCTAATTACTGAGACAACTCTCCAACACTCAGTTTATTTAATTTATTGGTGTTATGAATAATGATGCGATGACATGATTACAGATTTTTCTTTCAGAAACTGGTTAAATTATATATATGATTATATATTAAATAAATTATATATATATATATATAATACCATATGCACATGGATAACTGAATCATATAATTCTATTTTCAGTTCAAAAATACTAATTAATTTTTTTGGTTGACACTTGCACATATGTATAATACTGACCACTGTTACCCTCCAACCTCTCCCACATTCCTACTACCCCTAGCCAATCCTGTCCTCACCCAATAATTTTTATAACTTTTTATTGATCCTTTGTGAATTTCATACCATGCATCCCAATCTTACTCATCTCCCCATCCCTTTGTATCTGCCCTTTGCCCTTGCAACATTCTCCACAACAGGAAAACAAACAAACAAAACAAACAAAAAACCAAACAAAAACCATTATGTCATGGAATTTTTAGTGTGTCACACAGTATAGCCCTTTGCCCATACTTCTTTGCTTGCAAATATTTATTACAGTGAGTCATTGTTCTAGTTGGAGATCTCTGGTTTCTGTTACACCATCAATACTAGGTCTTCATTGGGGCTCCTTTCAAAAATCCTGTTGTTGCTCTGTCTTATGGGGATTCTGCAGCTTTGGATCTGTAGGACATGTCACTCTACTTGTTCCAGAAGTTCATAGTTGGAGTAGATGTTGTAGTGGGCCAACTCATATTCCTGGATCTGGGCCTGGTGGTAATGGAGTTGGTCAGCCAGACAGCTTGCCCTTACCCATATAACTAGGGTGAGCTCTTCAGTACTGCCAGAGCTAACTCACCCAATACCACAGCAGGGAAACGGCAGGATCACCTTTCATGGCCTTGGGGTAAACTCACCCAGGGCCATACCTTCAGGGCCCAGCTCTACTGTGCTGTCCAGATGAAATGCCAGGGCCTACTGTCCTGACTGTGGCAGCTGGTGAGGGTTCATCCCAATAATTCTCACGTTCATTTCTATTTGTTTTAGTTTTATGGTCCACTGAGTTTATCCAAAGCTGTCTGAGTGGACATGGGTTTGCAGCTATTTATTTCTAGCTTTTTAGGCTCAACAATGAGGTCACAAGTGGAGGCAATGGTCACACCTTTTTCAGAAATGATCAGTAACCAGTAGTTCAGCCCTGATTGTTGACAGTTGTCTTGTGCAGGCCAGTATAGGAAATCATAGTTGTGATTTCATGATTATAACGGTTATATTGTTTCCAAGTGGCGTTTTCATTTGCCCAGGAAGGTTAAAGACCATCCCTTCAGTTTCCTCCCATCCTCCTGTGTCCTTTCCTGCACTAGCAGTTCTACTCCCAATTCTTGACTTTCACTTTAATAACAGTCATCATAACAAATGGGAAGTGATACCTCATTGTGTTTTTCATTTGCATTTTCTTTATGAATAACAACCTAAGTGTCTATCAACATATGAAATGATAAATAAAAAGGGTATATGTGAATATTAACCATATTTACAAAGAAGAAATGGTGTCATTTGTCACAACATAAATAAACCTGAAAAGTGTTGTGCTAATTGAAATAAAAATATATAGAAATATAAATACTGCATGATCTCACTTAGAGGTAGACTCTATAACTTGAACTTAAAGAAATAGGGATCAGAGGGCAAATTGAAAGCAGCACTGCTAATGACAACTGTACCTCACTCTTAAAAAATACTCTTACCTTTTGTAATATGTTTTATACCTATTTTTCTCCTTATTTTTGAAATATGCAAGACAAAACCATGTGGGCAAGCTAATTAACAGATGTTCTATTTGATTATAAAATAACAGAATTCTGGAAGGCAGAATTTTTGGCTTCCTTTCTATGAGTCAAATACCTGCATTTTTTTCTTCTGATTTCCTCACTTTCAAGGCCTATTGGGTTGGAGTGGGCCCCACCGGCTCTTTCTATTTAGCTACATTAATAAATTATCACCATATATCTCATCACCCTAGAAACACATACTTGGTTCTCATGTTCTCAAGGTCAGCCTCTGTACCTTCTTTTTGTTTTAACATTTAATTTCATTTCCTTTAACTTTTTAAAAATTATTAATTACAGTTTATTCACTTTGTATCCCAGCTTTAGCCCTTGCCCAAACCCCTCCCAATCCCATCCTCCCTCCTTCTTCCTCTTCTATGCCCCTCCTCCAGTCAAATGATAGGGGAGGTCTTTCTCCTCTTCCATCTGACCATAGTCCATCAGGTCACATCAGGACTGGCTTCTTTGTCTTCCTCTGTGGCCTGGCAGGGCAACTCTTCCCTCAGGTGCAGGTGATCCAAGAGCCAGCCCATGAGTTCATGTCAGAAATGGTCCCTGGTCCTATTATTGGGGAACCCTCTTGGACACTAATCTTCCTTGGGCTACTTCTGTGCAGGGGTTCTAAGTTATCTCCAAGCATGGTCCTTGTTTGGGGTCTCAGTCTCAGAAAAGACTCACATGCCCAGATATTTTTCTTTTGTTGTTCCATTTGTGGAGCTCCTGTTTCCTCTAGGTCTTTATATCTCCCCCTTCTTTCATAAGATTCCTTGCACTCTGCCCAAAGTTTGGCTATGCATCTCAGCATATGTTTTGATACCATGCTGGGTGAAGTCTTTTAGAGTCCATTTGTGGTAGGCTCCTGTCCTATTCCCTGTTTTCTCCCTCTTCTGGTATCTGTCTCTATTGCCTTTCTGAGTGAAGACTGAACATCTTACCCCAGGGTCCTCCTTCTTGATTAGCTTCCTTAGCTGTACAGATTTTAGCATGATTACCCTATATTATATGTCTAATATCCACTTATAAGTGAGTATATACCATGTGTGTCTTTCTGCTTCTGGGATACCACAGTCAGGATGATCTTTTCTAGATCCCACCGTTTGCTTGCAAATTTCATGATTCCCTTGTTTTTAATTGCTGAGTAGTATTCTATTGTGTAAATTTGCCACAATTTCTGTATCCATTCCTCAACTGAGGGCATCTGGGTTGTTTCCAGCTTCTGGCTATTACAAATAAAGTTGCTACAAACATGGTTGAGCAAATGTCCTTGTGTACTTGAGCATATTTTGGATATATGCCTAGGAGTGGTACAGCTGGGTCTTGAGGTAGCACTATTCCTATTTGTCTAAGAAAGAGCCATATTTATTACCAAAGTGGTTGTACAAGTTGTAAATCAATTAAATAGTCCTATATCCCCTAAGGAAACAGAAGCAGTCATCAAAGGTCTCCCCTCCAAAAACAGCCCAGGGCCAGATGGTTTCAGCCCAGAATTCAACCAGACTTTCAAAGAAGAGCTAACAGCAATTTTCTTCAAACTATTCCACCAAATAGAAGCAGAAAGAACATTACCAAACTCATTCTATGAAGTCACAGTCATCTTGATACCTAAACATCACAAAGATCCAAGAAAGAAAGAGAATTTTGGGCCAATCTCTCTTATGAACATTGATGCGAAAATACTCAATAAAATACTCTCAAACTGAAACCGAGAACACATCAAAGATGTCATCCACTATGACCAAGTAGGTTTCTTCTCAGGCATGCAGGGGTGGTTTAATATATGGAAATCCATCAATGTATTCCACCATATAAACAAACTGAAAAAAAAGAGAACATTATAATCTTCTTAGACACTGAAAAAGCATTTGATAAAATCCAATATTCATTTATGTTTAAAGTCTTGGAGAGATCAGGGATACAAGGCACTTACCTAAAGGCAATATATAGCAAGCCTATAGCCAACATCAAACTAAATGGACAGAAACTTAAAGCAATCCCACTAAAATCAGGGACAAGGAAAGGCTGCCTACTCTCTCCGTATCTCTTCAACATTGTACTTGAAATCCTTGTGAGAACAATGAGACAATTAAAGGAGATCAAGGGGATTTAGTTTAGAAAGGAAGAAATTAAAGTATCACTATTTGCAGATGATATGATAGTATACATGAGTGACCCCAAAAATTCTACTAGGGAACTCCTACAGCTAATACACACTTTGAGCCAACTGGCTGGATACGAAATCACCTCTGTACCTTCTTAACCTGACAGCTTGCTAATCTAATGGCTCACCTGGTAATCCTTTAATATTAGAAGCAGGCATTATAAGAGTAGGAAGCCCTTTCCCTTCTTGGCAGCACAGAAATAATGACTTTCTGAAAAGACCTTCTTTTCTTTGTCCATTTTATTTATTTTTGTCCCTTTCTGATCAAAGGGATATTTCTGATGCTGAAAATGTAGGACAAACTGGAGAAATGGCCAATATCATGACAACCATCTTAAGGATGGCCTTAAGAATAGTAGCACCTTGGAAATGATTCTCTTTATCATTCTACATAAATGGAGTAATTATATTGATATTTTGAGCATCTAAAAAGTTTATTGAACAGATAAATTTGAGTTAGGAAGGAAATTGGCAGCAAAATATAAATTTTTGTAATTCTAAAAAATGTTCCATATTCAGTAAAATAATCAAAAGAACATTATAGAGAGATGCTAAATTTGTGACCAGACACATATTGAGGTGTTATTAATATTTCTTATACACTAAATTTTGGCCTACCAATATTCATATGCTAAAGTTCTAAAGTTCAGTGTGATGCTATTTGGAGATGGAATGTTTGGGATATAAAAGGGCATTCAAGTTGAATTCAGAGGGAATCTTTTGGAAGTTGGTTTTCTCCTAATCCATGTGTGTTGCAAGGATTAAACTCAGGTTATCAGGCTTGGTGGTAAAAGACTTTACCCACTGAGTCATCTGACTGGCCTAAAGTGTCTGTCTTTTTTTTGGTACATCTTGTTTTATTTTTATTAATTATTATCATTTATTACAATTTACTCAGTTTGTATTCTGTATGTGGCCCCCTCTTCCCTCTCCTCCCAATCCCTTCTCTCCTTATGCCCCTCCCCTAGTCTGCTGATAAAGGGAAGTCCTCCTCCCCTTCTATTTGACCCTTGCCTATCAGGTCTCATAAAGACTGGTTGCATTGTCTTCCTCTGTGGCCTGGCAAGGCTGCACCACCCCAAGGGGAGGTGATCAGAGAGCCTGTCACTGAGTTCTTGCCAGAGAAAGCCCCTACCCCCTTATTATCGACCCACTAGAATACTGAGTCTATTGTCTACATGTGAGCCTGCATTTTATGTTCTTTCCATGCATTGTCCTTGATTGGGCTATAAGTCTCTGCAGCCCCCCCCCCCCCCGGGGCTGAGTTTTTTCTTTACTTTTTTGGTTTCCTTTTGGAGCTCGTGTCCCCTCTAGGTCTTTGTACCTTTCCCTTCTTTCATAAGACTCCCTACACTCTGCCCAAAGTTAGGCTGTAAGTCTCAGCCTCTGCTTCAATACCTTGATCAGTTGAGATTTTCAGAGGCCATATGTGATAGGCTCTTGTCTTGTTCCCTGTCCTCTCCTGTTTCCAATGTCTATGGCATTTGTCCTTCTGAATAAAAATAGGAGCATGTTCCATTGGGTCTTCCATGTTGTTTAACTTCTTTAGGAGTATAGAATTTAGTATGGTTTACTAAACTATAAGGCTAATATACACTTACGAGTGAGTGTATACCATGTGTGTCTTTCTGCTTCTGGGTTACCTCACTCAGGATGACTTTTTGTAGTTCTTACCATTGGCCTTCAAATTTCATGCTTTCCTTATTCTTAATAGCTGAGTAGTATTCCATGTGTAAATTACCACACTTTATGAAATCATTCCTCTGTTGAAGGACATCTAAGTTGTTTCCAGACTGGCTATTGCAAATAGAGCCGCTGTGAACATGGTTGAGCAAATGTCTTGTTGTATACTTGAGCAGACTTTTGATGTATGACTAGGAGTGGTATAGTTGGATCTTGAGGTAGAATTATTCCCAGTTTTCAGAGGGGGCCTTAGATTGATTTCCAAAGTGGTTGTACAAGTTTACATTCCCACAAGCAATGGAGAAGGGTTCTCCTTTCTCCACATCCTTTCCAGATCTCCAGCATTTATTGTCACTTGAGTTTTTTTTATATTTTTTTTATTTTTTATTAATTACACTTTATTCATTTTGTATCCCCCCATAAGCCCCTCCCTCCTCCCCTTCCGATCCCACCCTCCTTCCCCTTTCTGCATGCATGCCACTCCCCAAGTCCACTGATAAGGGAGGTTCTCCTCTTCTTTCTGATCTTAGTCTATCAGATCACATCAGGAGTGGCTGCATTGTCATCTTCTGTGGCCTGGCAAGGCTGCTCCCCCATCAGGGGGAGGTGATCAAAGAGCAGGCCAATCAGATTATGTCAGAGGCAGTCCCTCTTCCCATTACTATGTAACCCACTTGGACACTGAACTGCCATGGGCTCCATCTGTGCAGGAGTTCTAGGTTATCTCCACGAATAGTCCTTGGTTGGAGTATGATTCTCTGGGAAGTTACTTGAGTTTTTTATCTTAACCATTGCAATGGGTGTAAGGGGAAATCTCAGGGTCAGTTGGTTTGTATTTCCCTGATAACTAAGTATGTTGAGCATTTCTTTACTTGTTTCTTTGCCATTAGATATTCCTCTATTGATAATTCTCTGTTTAGCTCTGTACCCCATTTTTATTTGGGTTACTAGATTTGTTGACTTTTAACTTATTGAGTTCTTTATATTTTCTGGATATTAGCCCTTTGACAGATGTAGGGTTGGTGAAGATCCTTTCCCAGCCTGTAGGCTGTCATTTGTACTAATGACAGTGTCTTTTGCTTTACAGAAGTTTTTCAGTTTCATGATGTCCCATATATTAATTATTGGTCTCAGAGTCTGTGGTGTTGGTCTTCTGTTCAGGAAGTTGTCTCCTGTGCCAATTCCTCAATTTTTATTTTAACAGGTTTAATGTGTCTGGTTTTATGTTGAGTACTTTGATACACTTAGAATTTAGTTTTGTGCAGGGTGATAAATATGTATCTATTTGCATTTTTCTACATGTAGACATCCAATTACACCAGCGCCATTTGTTGAAGATGCTGTCTTTTTTCCATTGAATGGTTTTGGCTTTTTGTCAAAAATCAAGTATCCATAGGTGTCTGGGTTTATTTCTGGTTGTTATATTTGATTCCATTGATCCACCATTCTGTTTCTATGCCAGTACCATGGCATTTTTGTTACTGTGGCTCTTGAGATCAGGGATGGAGAGGCTGCCAAAATATCTGTTATTATGTAGCACTGTTTTAGCAACTCTGGCTTTTTTGTTTTTCCATATGAAGTTGAGAATTGTTCTTTCAAGGTCTGTAAAGAATTGTGTTGGCATTTTGTTTTTGTTTCCCAAATTTTTATTTTTGTGTTAATTACAGTTCATTACAGTTAATTACAGTTCATTAAATTTGTATCCCAGCTGTAGAACCCTCCCTCATTTCCTCTTAATCTCCACCCACCCTCCCTCATCTCTTCCCTGCCCCTCTCTAAGCATACTGATATGGGAGGTCCTCCTCACCTTCCATGTGACCCTAGTTCATCAGTTCATTTCAGGACTGGCTGCATTGTTTTCTTCTGTGGCCTAACAAGGTTGCTCCTCCCTCAGGGTGGCAGGGGGAGAAGGGTAGGTCAAAGAGCTGGCTACTGAGTTCATGCCAGAGACAGCCCTTGTTCCCCCGTAACAGGGAAACACACTTAGATACTGAGCTGCCATGAGCTACACCTGAGCAGAGATTCTAGGTTATATCCATGCATGGTCATTGGTCTTAGAAAAGACCCCTGTGCCCATATTTGGTCCTTGTGGATCTCCTGTCCTCTCCAGATCTTACTAACTCCACATTCTTTCATATGATTCCCTGGACTCTGCTCAAGATTTTGGTTATGAGTCTCAGCATCTGCTATGATACACTGAGAGGTAGAGTCTTTCAGAGGCATGTATGGTAGGCTCCTGTCCTGTTTCTGGTTTTCTTCTACCTCCAATGTACATCCCATTTGTTTTTCTAAGTGAGGATTGACCATCTTACCCCAGGTTCTCCTTCTTGTTTTGCTTCTTTATGTGTACAGGTTTTAGAATGTTTGTCCTATCTTATAGGTCTAGTATTCACTTATAAGTGAGTATATACTGTGTGTGTCTTTCTGCTTCTGGGATACTGCATTCAGGATGTTCTTTTCTAGATCTCACCATTTGCTTGTAAATTTCATGATTTCCTTGTTTTCAATTGCTGAGTAGTATTCTATTATGTAAATGTACCACAATTTCTGTATTCATTCCTCAACTGAAGGGTATCTGGGTTGTTTCCAGCTTTTGGCAATTACGAATAAAGCTGCTATGGACATGGTTGAAATAATGTCTTTGTTGTGTACTTGAGCATAATTTGGATATATACCTAGGAGTGGTATAGCTGAATCTTAAGGAAGCACTATTCCTAATTGTCTGAGAAAACACCAGATTGATTTCCAAATTGGTTGTACAAATTTACATTCCCACCAGCAATGGAGGAAGGTTCCCCTTTCTCCACAACCTTTCCAGCATGTGTTGTCACCTGAGTTTTTGATCTTAGCCATTCTGATGGGTGTAAGTTGAAGTCTCAGGTTGGTTTGATTTGCATCTCCCTGATGGCTAAGGAAGTTCAACGTTTCTTTAAGTGTTTCTCTGCCAATATATATTCCTCTACAGAGAATTCTCTGTTTAGCTCTGTACTCCATTCCATAATTGGATTGCTTGATTTGTTGCTTTTTAACTTCTTCAGTTCTTTATATATTCTAGATATTAGCCTTCTGTCAGATATAGGGTTGGTGAAGATCCTTTCCCAGTCTGTAGACTGTTGTTTGGTTCTAAGGAGAGTGTCCTTTGCTTTACAAAAGCTTTTTAGTTTCATGAGGTCCCATTTATTGATTGTTGATCTTAGAGACTGTTTTGTTGGTGTTCTATTCAGGAAGTTGTCTCCTGTGCCAATGAGTGCTAGGCTCTTCTCCACTATTTATTCTAACCGATTTAGTGTGTCTGGTTTTATGTTGGGGTCTTTGATCCACTTGGACTTTAGTTTTGTGCACGGTGATAAGTATGGATCTATTTACATTTTTCTGCATGTAGATATCCTGTTGGACCAACACCATTTGTTGAAGGTGCTATCTTTTTTCAATTGGGTTGTTTTGGCTTCTTTGTCAAAACCAATTATCCATAGGTGTGTGGGTTTATTACTGGGTCTTCTATTTGGTTCCATTGATACACCATTCTGTTTCTATGACAATACCATGCCGTTTTTATTACTATTGCTCTGTTGTACAGCTTGAGATCAGTGATGGAGATACCGCTTGATGATTTGTTGTTGTATAGGATCATTTTGGAAATTCTGGGTTTTTTGTTTTCCATATGAAGTTGATAATTTTTCTTTCAAGGTCTGTAAAGAATTGTGTTAGTATTTTGATGGGAATTACATTGATTCTTTTGATTGCTTTTGGTAAGATGGCCACTTTTACTATGTTAATCCTACCAATCCATGAGAATGGGAGATCTTTCCATCTTCTTATATCTTCTTCAAAGTCTTGAAGTTTTTTCAAACAGGTCTTTCACATGTTTGGTTAGATTTCCACCAAGGTACTTTATGTTATTAGTGGCTATTGTGAAGGGTGTTGTTTCCCTAATTTCTTTCTCGGCACTTTTGTATTTGGTATACAGGAGGGCTTCTGATTTTTTTTTTTTTGAGTTAATTTTGTATCCAGCCTTTTTGCTGAAGGTGTTTATCAGCTGTAGGAGTTCTCTAGTTAAATTTTTGGGTTGCTCATATATACTATCATATCATCTGCAAGTAGTGATAAGGTGACTTCTTCCTTTCTGATTTGTATCCCCTTGATCTCCTTTAGTAGTCTTATTGCTTTAGCTAGGACTTCAAGTATCATGTTGAAGAAATATGGAGAGAGTCGGTATCCTTGCCTTGTCCCTGATTTCAGTGGGACTGATTTAAGTTTCTCTCCATTAAGTTTGACGTTGGCTATAGAGTCGCTGTATATTGCCTTTACTATGTAGGTATGTGCCTTCTATCCCTGATTTCTCCAAGACTTTAAATATGAATGGGTGTTGGATTTTGTCAAATGCTTTTTCAGTGTATAAGGAGATGATCATGTGGTTTTTCTACTTCAGTTTGTTTATATGGTGGAATACATTGATGGATTTCCATATACTGAATCACCCTTGCATGCCTGGGATGAAGCCTACTTGGTCATGGTAGATGATATATTTTATGTATTCTTGGATTCGATTTGTAAGTATTTTTGTATCAATGTTCATAAGAGAGATAGATAGTTCTCTTTTTTGTTGGGTCTTTGTGTGGTTTAGGTATCAAGGTGACTGTGGCTTCATAGAATGAGTTTGATAAAGTTCCTTTTCTTTCTACTTTGTGGAATATTTTGAAGAGAATTGAACTTAGCTCTTCTGTGAAGGTCTGGTAGAAATCTGCTCTGGAACCATCTGGCCTTGGCCTTCTTTTGGAAGGGAGACTTTTGATGACTGCTTCTATTTCCTTGGGGGATATAAGATTATTCAATGTTTCTACCTGATTTTGATTTAATTTTGGTAAGTGACATCTGCAAGAAAATTTTCCATTTCGTTTAGATTTTCAAATTTTGTGGCATATAGGCTCTTGTAGTAAGACCTAATGGTTGTTTGGGTTTCCTCAGTGTGTGTTGTTATGTCCCCCTTTTCATTTCTGCTTATGCTGATTTGGACAATTTCTCTCTGCCTTTTAGTTAGATTGTATAAGGGCTTGTCTTTCTTGTTGTTTTTCTCAAAGAACCAGCTCTTGGTTTCATTGATTCTTTGAATCATTTTATTTGTTTCTAATTTATTGATTTCTGCTCTGAGGTTGAATATTTCTAGCCATTTACTCCTCATGGGTGTGTTTGTTTCTTTTGTTTTTCCTAGGGCTTTCAGGTAAGCTATTAATCTGCTTGTTTGTAATGTTTTAAAATTCTTCTTGAAGGCACTTAGTGTTATGATATTTCCTCTTAGCACTGATTTCTTTGTTTCCCATAAGTTTGGGTATGTTGTGCCTTTATTTTTGTTGAATTCTAGGACCGCTTTAATTTCTTTCTTTATTTCTTCCCTAACCCAGCTGTCAATCAGTAGCAAGTTGTTCAGTTTCCATATATGTTTAGGCTTTTTGCTATTTCTGTTGTTGTTGAGATCCAGCTTTAGTCCATGGTGGTCAGATAAGATACAAGGGATTATTTCAGTCTTCTTGTATCTGCTGAGGCTTGCTTTGTGACCAACTATATGGTCTATTTTGGAGAAGGTTTCAGTGGGTGCTGAAAAGAAGATATACTCTTTTGAATTAGGGTGAAAAGTTTTGTAGACATCTATTTGGTCCATTTGATTTAGGGCCTCTGTAAATGCCCTTACTTCCCTGTTTAACTTCTATCTGGATGATCTCTCCAGACATCTGTTAGGTCTATTTGATTTGGGGATTCTGTAAGTGCCTTATTTCTCTGTTTAGCTTCTGTCTGGACGATCTGTCCCTTGGTTTTTGACTCTGACTGAGCTCCATGAGTCATTTGCCTGAACTCCATTGGTAGACCTGCAGGGCAGGGGTTTCAATGTCCCAATAATCCCTTTGTTTCCTACAATGGATGTGTGGGTGGGAGGAATCTGATGTCTGGCTGTTATCTTAGGTGGACCCTGGATCTGGGGCTCTGCAGGTTTTTAAAGGCACACTTACTCTCTAGCAGGTCAAATCAGAAAGCACAGGGGTTCCTCCTGTTCTCTAATCTCAGGTTTGGTCCTGCTGTGGCAAATGACAGGGGATGAGTTTTGTCAGCTCAGTGGTGCTGCAGCCACCCAACTAGGGAGTCCAGCTGCAGCCAAGGAACTTGGAAGCTAGTCCAAATGCCTGCTGGGAAGTCCTGGAGTGCCTCACCACTGGTCCACAGACCTAGATGGTCTGGCAGGCCTGGTGTACCTGGGTGGTTTGGCTGGTCTGGTGGACTTTGGTGGCTGTACTGCCAGCTATCTGTCACTGAGGGATTGGGCAGTCCGTACAGTCACTGGCTGGGAGGCCCTGCAGAGTCCTTACAGTTGCTCACAGACCCAGGCCCCAGAAAAATGGTACCACGGATCTGGAACTCAGAAGGTTGGTACAGCTGGCAGCCACCACTGAGGAGCTAGGAGCCCTTCCTCTGCTGTCTCAGTCCCTAGGCAGTGAGTTCTGTGGGCTGGTTCCTCCGAGGAAGAGGAAGGCCCCCTCTCTGTCCCAAGAGAAGTCTGCAGTGACCTGAATTTAAATGGTCTCAGCTCATGTGATGTCCTCTCTCATTTAGGAAGCCTAAACGTCGTTTTTCTGGCTTCAGCTGTCCCTCTACTCACCAATTTCAGAGTTTCAGATTCTCTGCTTCTCAGATACTGTGCACACTGGTCACCTCCATCTTGACCTTCCTGTGTTGGTACTTTGATGAGAACTGCATTCAATCTGTAGATTGCTTTAGGTAAGATTTTCCAAATTTATCTTTGTTAATCCTACCGATCCATAAGCATGGGAGATCTTTCCATCTTCGGATATCATTTCAGTTTCTTTCTTCACAGACTTGAAGTTTTTTTCATATAGGTCTTTCACATGCTTGGTTAGATTACACCAAGGTAATTCATGGTATTTGTTGGTATTGTAAAGGGTATTGTTTCCCTAATTTCTTTCTGAGCCAATTTGTCTTTTTAATACAAGAGGGCTATTGATTTTTTTAAAATTAATTATGTATACAGCCACTTTGCTGAAGGTGTTTATTAGCTGAAGGAGTTCTGTAGTAGAAATTTTGCTGTCACTCAAGTATACGATCATATCATCTGCAAATATTGATAAGTTGACTTCTTCCTTTCCAATATGTATTCCATTGATCATCTGTGGTTCTCTTATTGCTCTAGCTAGGACCTCCAGTATTATGTTGATGAAATATGGAGAGAGTGCAGCCTTGCCTGTCCCTGATTTCAGTGGGATTGATTTAAATTTCCCTCCGCTTAGTTTGATGCTGGCTATAGGGTTGCTGTGTATTGCCTTTACTATGTTAAGGTATGTGTCTTGTATCCCTGATCTCTCCAAGTCTTTTGGATTTTGTCAAATGCTTTTCTGGCATGTAAGGAGATGATCATGTGGGTTTTTTCCTTCTGTTTGTTTGTATTGTGGATTACATTGATGGATTTTCAGATATTGAATCACCCTTGCATACCTTGGATGAAGCCTATTTTGTCATGGTGGATGATACATTTTATGTGTTCTTGGACTCATTTTGTGAGTATTTTCTTGTGTAATTTTTTATCGATGTTCATAAGAGAGATAGGTCTGAATTTCTCCTTTAATTTTTGGGTCTTCGTGTGGTTTAAGTATCAAGACTACCGTGGCCTCATAGAATGAGTTTGGAAATGTTCCTTCTGTTCCAATTTTGTAGAATAGTTTGAAAAATATTGGCCTCAGATCTTCTTTGAAGGTCTGGTAGAATATAGAATGGCAGAGAAAAACTTGAAGAAATGCTCAAAGTCCTTAGTCATCAGGGAAATGCAAATCTAAATGGCCCCAGGATATCACCTTATACCCATCAAATGGCTAAGACTAAAAACTCAATTGACAACACATATTGGAGAGGTTGTGGGAAAAGAGGAACCCTCCTCCATTGCTGGTGGGAATGTAAACTTGTACAGCACTTTGGGAATCAGTCTGACACTTTCTCAGATAATTAGGAATAGTGCTACCTCAAGATCCAGATATACCACTCCTAGGCATATATCTAAAATATGCTGAAGTATGCAACAAGGACTTTTGCTCAACCATAGCACCTTTATTCATAATAGCCAGAAGCTGGAAACAACCCAGGTGTCCCTCAATAGAGGAACGGATACAAAAATTGTGGTATATTTACAATAATAAACAATTAAAAACAAGGAAATCATGAAATTTGCAGGCAAATAGTGGGAACTAGAAAAGATCATCCTGAGTAAGGTATCCCAGAAGCAGAAAGACACACATGGTTTGATGTTTTTTGTCCATCTGTATTAATACACTTACAGTAATCTGTTCTTGGTTGAGTTGAAGAGTTGATAGGTAAATCAAAATGCAACCTATTATGATGTAATGCTCTTCTATATACAAAGCAGAATTGACATTACTTAAAAAGGAAAGCTAATTCTTATAAGTAAAAGAAGAGAGACTAAATGCTGTTTTAAATCCTCTGGTCCCCTTGTATTCCATTCCCAATTTTGATTATGTATTAAAATGGATGTAGTTAAAGAAAACTTATAGTGTTTCTTATATTCTTGGAAATAGATCTAGTTTTTTTCTCAGGTGATTTTCACGCTTTCAAATTCTTCTGCCCTAAGGTTGGCCATAAGTAGTAGGAACAGGGACTGTCTCTGACATGAACTGATTGGCCTGCTATTTAATCACCTCCGCCTGAGTGGGGAGCAGCCTTACCAGGCCACAGAAGAAGACAATGCAGCCACTCCTGATGAGACCTAATTGACTAGGATCAGAAGGAAGGAAAAGAAGACCTCCCCTATCAGTGTGCTTGGAGAGGGGGGAGGAAAGGAGGGATTGGGACGGGAGGAGGGGGGAGCCACAGGGAGGTACAAAGTGAATAAAGTGTAATTCATAAAGAATTTTTTAAAGTTTTCTAAGAAATGCAATGCCTCCAGTAGAGAATAGCGTAATTATTTATCTACTGATATCATGGCAGAAAAAATAGTAGCCAGCTGAGAATGAGGGTTCATTGAATGGGGGAGGAATATGACATATGGGTAAAAATGTGGAACATTATGAGGGGATTTGAGGGGACATTTATGTTTCACCCTACTGTGATGAAAATCATAGAGGGGAAATGGAAATGAATTATTGAGTCCTAGTTAAATTCTTATAGAAGGTGTGAATTTGCCTTGTATTGCATGCATGCACTGAATTGTTGACCTCATTGTTTTAAATGTCAAAACCTCCAGGACTGATGTGAACTACATTTGAGGACAGGGAATAACCATTTATATTTCTCTTGCCAGCTCATCGTCCCCCTATGTATTTCATGTTTGTTATTCTTAAATTTCATGACTACCCTACTAGGTAACTATTATTTTTTCTAGTTGGTGCATATTAAACACACGCTCATTTATTCTACCAGGCTAGCTGCAAATGTGTCCATTTGGAAAACTCTAATCCAACTTTTCATTCATGCTTTCTGTATAGAATCATTCATGCAAATGATATGAAGTAAATATAACTTACACTCTATAATGTAATATAGATATAAACACTTTTAGAAGGTAGTCCTATAATTTAGGGTTCACTGGTTTAAAAAGGAGCATGTTTCCGTTCATAACCATAGCTGCCTTGGGTACCATTTAAGCCTTTTACACCTCTGTTATTGCTAAGCATGGAATTAATTTAATGAAGGTTATTCACTTAATCATTTCATCCCTCTATTGCAATGTGAAAGTGATTATGCCCTCACATAATTAATTGGTAAAGCAAAATATGCCCTTTCATGAAAATCAATCAATAAACTCATATAATCAAGCACTGTGCCTGGACGGATAGAAACACACACACACACCATAAAGGTTTGTTCACTTTCATACATCCACAAATTTTTGTGAAACTTTAATATTTCATTCATTTCAGGAAAAATTGAACATACAGAGAAGGGTTGTTTTAAAATTTTACTGTCGATGTAAATATAGGTGCCTATTAAACTGAGATGTTGCATTTGGTCTTTCTGCCTTGAATACTTAAATGCATGTCAATGAGGAGGAAGAGAAATTTAATGAGATGAAAAGAATCAGTGATTGTTCTTACTGTCTGGTAAAGCCAATTTTAAAGACAAATATCAACTTTAATTAGTACAGAATTAAACAAATAGCCAATCTTTATAGAGTTTTCTTACATAGCTTGAGAAGATCACAAAACTAATGCTTTTCTAAAGTAAACCATTTTATTTTAGAGTGAAATGCAGAAGAGAGGAGTAGAGTATAGAGAAAATCCACTGTACTTATGTGAAGACACATAAAGCACTGCACACTCTGATTTTAGGTATCATTGAGTTTCTCTAACTTTAAAAGTGTTGGGTTTGCAGATGTCTGTGAAGTCTTCAATCTCAGAAGCTCCGAGATGTATATGAAGTAGAAGCTCTGCCGTATATGTGGGGTTGGGATGTGAATGTAAGTCTGGTACAGTAATATTCATCCACATGGTGACTTAGTGTAGCTCTCTAATCATACTCAAAAAAAAAAAAAAAACCACCTTGCATTGATAAGTCTTTAGTTGCCTGAATTCTTTGGAATTACTGTTTTTCCTTCCAGCAGAAACTTTCTTCTTTATGAACTTGGGAAAGCATACTTAGCCATCTGAAGAAACTCATTGACTATAAGTTTTATTTGGGACCATTGCTTCTCAGAAAGCAATTGTGTGAAACAAACAAAATAACTGTGTGGTAAGGCAGGTACATAAGGTGTACAGGATTTTGTTTCCAGAGGAAAAAGAAGATTACTTGATTTGTTACTGTTTTAATTTTTTATTTTTTTATATATTCTGGGTATTAGCCCTCTGTCAGATATAAGGTTGGTGAAGATCTTTTCCCAGTCTATAGGCTGTTGTTTTGTTCTGCTGTCAGTGTTCTTTGCTTTACAGAAACTTTTCAAATTCATGAAGTCTCATTCATTTATTTATTTATTTACTTACTTACTTACTTACTTACTTACTTACTTACTTATTTATTTATTTTCTCTGTATTGCCATGGTTCTATTTTTTAATTATTTTTATATTAATTACAGTTTATTTGTTTTGTATCCAAGATGTAGCCCTCTCCTTCATTTCCTCCCAATCCCATCCTTCCTCCTTCATTTTCTCCCATGCCTCTCTCCATGTCCACTGATAGGTGAGGTCTTCCTCCCCTTCCATCTGACCCTAGCTTATCAGGTCTCATTAAGACTGGCTGCATAGTCCTCCTCTCAGGCCTGGCAAGTCTTCTACCCTTCAGGGAGAGGTGATCAAAGAGCCAGCCACTGAGTTCATGTCAGAGACAGTCCTTGTTCCCCTTATTAGGGTACCTACTTGCATAATGAGCTCTCATGGGCTACACATAAGCAGGGGTTCTAGGTTATTTCCAAGAATGGTCCTTGATTGGAGTATCAGTCTCAGAAAAGACTCCTGTGCCCAGATATTTTGTTTCTGTTCTCTCCTTGTGGAGCTCCTGTCCTCTCCATAAAGGTTAGTCCTATTGAATATCTCAATACTATTCTCAATAAAGGACTATCGAATGTCACAACAACACTTAAAGAAATGTTCAATGTCTTAAGTCATCAGGGAAATACAAATCAAAATGACCCTGAGATTTCCCTTACACTCATCAGAAAGCATAAGCTCGAAAACTTACTATCTTTCCCCCTTCTTTCATAAGATTCCCTGCACTCTGCCCAAACCTAGGTTATGAATCTCAGCATCTACTTTGATACACTGCTGGGTGGAACCTTTCAGAGTCCCTCTGTGGTAGGCTTCTGTCCTGTTTCCTGTTTTCTCCTTCTTCCATTGTCCATCCTTTTTGTCTTTCTGAGTGAGGATTTATCATCTTGCCCAGGGTCCTCCTTCTTGATTAGCTTCTTTAGGTGTACAGATTTTAGTATGTTTATCCCATATTATATGTCTAATATCCACTTATAAGTGAGTATATACCATGTGTGTTTTTCTTCTTCTGGGATACCTCACTCAAGAAAATCTTTTCTAGATCCCATCATTTGCCTGCAAATTTCATGATTTCCTTTTATTTTATTAATTACATTTTATTCACTTTGTATCCCCCCATAAGCCCCTCCCTCCTCCCCTCCCAATCCCACCTTTCCTCCCCCTTCTTCACGCCTGTCCCTCCCCTAGTCCACTGATAAGGGAGGTCTTTCTCTCCTTCCTTCTGATCTTAGTCTATCAGATCTCATCAGGAGTGGCTGCATTGTCATCTTCTGTGGCCTGGTAAGGCTGTTCCCCCCTCAGGGGGAGGTGATCAATGAGCAGACCAATCAGATTATGTCTGAGGCAGTCCCTCCTTTTTTTTTTTAATTGTTGAGTAGTATTCCATTGTGGAAATGTCCCACAATTCCTGTATCCATTCCTACATTAAGGGAAATTTGGGCCGTGTCCAGGTTCTAGCTGTTATGAATAAAGCTGCTGTGAACATGTTTGAGCAAATGCCTTTGTTGTGTACTTGAGCAATTTTGGAAAAATGCCCAGGAATGGTATAGCTGGACCTTGAGAAGCACTATTCCTAATTGTCTGAGAAAGCACCAGATTGATTTCCAAAATGGTTGTACAAGTTTACATTCCCACCAGCAGTGGAGGAGGGTTCCCCTTTCTCCACATCCTCTGCAGCATGCATTGTTACTTGGTTTGATCTTAGCCACTCTGATGGGTGTATGATCAACCTCAGGGTTGTTTTGATTTGCATTTCCCTGATGGAGTTCCCATTTATTGATGATTTTAGAGCCTGTGATGTTGGTGTTCTGTTCAGGAAGTTGTCTCCTGTGCCAATGATTTCAAAACTCTTCCCCAATTTTTCTTCTAACAGATTTAGTGTGTCTGGTTTTACATCGAGGTCTTTGATCCACTTGGACTTTAGTTTTGTGCAGGAGATGATAAATATGCATCTATTTGCAGTTTTCTACATGTTGACATCCAGTTAGATCAGCACCATGAGTTGAAGGTCTTTTTTACAATATGGTTTTAGTTTTGTCAAAATCAAATATACATAAGTGTGTGGTCTTATGTCTGGGTCTTCTGTTCGATTCCTTGATCCACCATTCTGTTTCTATGCCAGTACCATGCAGCTTTTTATTACTGTTGCTCTGTAGTTCAGCTTGAGATTAGGAATGGCTATACCTCCAGACGATCTGTTATTGTATAGGATGGTTTTAGCAATTCTGGGTTTTTTGTTTGTTTGTTTGTTTGTTTTTTAATACAAAACTGAGAATTGTTCTTTCAAGTTGTATAAAGAATTGTATTAGTATTTTGATGTGAATTGGATTGAATCTGTAGATTGCTTTTGGCAAGATGTCCATTTACACTGTTAATCTTACTGAGCTACAAACATGGAAAAGCTTTCAGCTTCTGATATCTTCTTCAGTTTCTTTCTTCAGAGACTTGAGAATTTGTTCCTATAGATCTTCCACTTTCTTGGTTAGAGTCACACCAAGGTACTTTATGTTATTTGAGGCTATTGTAAGAAGTGTTGTTTCCCTAATTTCTTTCTCAGCACATTTGCTTTTGTATACAGGAGAGCTGCTGATTTTTTTGAGTTAATTTTGTATTCAGCCACTTTGCTGAATGTGATTATCAGCTGAAGGAGTTCTTTGGTTAAAATTTTATGGTCATTTATGTATAGTATCATATTGTCTGCAAATAGCGATACTCTGACTTCTTCCTCTGTGATTTGTATCCTGTTGATCTCCTTTGGTTGTCTTATTGCTCTAGCTAAGACTTCAAGTATCATGTTGAAGATCTTCGGAGAGAGTGGGCAGCTTTACCTTTCCCCTGATTTCAGTGGGATCCGTTTAAGTTTCTCTCCATTGAGTTCGATGTTGCCTATAGGCTTGCTGTATATTGTCTTTACTATGTTTAGGTATGTGCCTTGTATCCCTGAAATCTCAAATACTTTGAAAATGAATGGGTGTTGGATTTTGTCAAGTGCTTTTTTGGCATCTAAGGAAATGATCATGTGGTTTTTCTCCTTCAGTTTGTTTATATGATGGATTTCATTGATGGATTTCCATATATTCAACCACCCCTGCATAGCTGGGATGAAGCTTGTTTAGTCATGGTGGATGATATCTTTTATGAGTTCTTGTATTTGGTTTGCCACAGTCCCCTTGATAGCTAAATCACACAAACACCCACCAAGACAAAAGAACTTCAGACCTATCTCTCTTATGAACATTGATGTAAAATTAATAAAATACTGTTATTGTAACTAACTCTTCTATTTTTCAAGTTTCTCTCTTTCTCTGTCTCTCTGTTTCTATCTCTCTTTCTCACTCTGTATGTATATGTTTTCCTGGTTTTTGTGTAAATGTTAGTGCTGCTAAAACACATGATCTATATTTTACAAGCATGGCTTAATAATGTTTATATAAACCCAGATTTATGAAGAAAGGACAATTTCTTTTTAAAAACAAAATTAAGCAATGATAGGAAATGGGAAAAACATTTCATGTAACGGTGATTGAAACAGGCACTATTAATAATTTTGATTTTTGTTGGATCGCTTCTTAGAAAAGTTCATAGCTTGGTGTCTCTGTTCAACCACAATCTCCCAGAGTTAAAAAAAAGGTAAAGAAGAAATGAAAGGTGAATATAAGATAGGTTGTGGGGTAAAATAACAGGTATTGTTTAGAAATAAACATAAAAGGAACTAAAAGGCAATTTGTAGAAAGAACCCTGCACTTGTCTCACACCTCTTGCTGCTGCGCTATGTTACTCTCAACAATGGCATTACATTGTTATTCTGCCTAAGGACAAAATTGAGTCTTGGATTTTCACCTGACAGGGAACAGCTCAAGTGTCAAGGGTCTGTTTTCTTTTTCACTAGAGTTTAAAAAAGTAAAGAACAGGTTGTCCAATTGATGATAACTTTTGAGGCCTTTCCACCTCTTCCATACAGTTTGCCAAATAATATCACAGTTCGCCAGCCGAAAAGTGAGGGTTTTATAATAATTATGCTTCCTTCTGGGAAAATATGGCTGTTTTCTGATTAAAAATTTATCCATCAGTCTTTATATCACTATAATTGTTCTTTTTAATCTTAAATTTTGTTGATTTATTAACAAAGCCTGAGACTTACAGAGCATCCCAATATTTCTTGTGTCACAACAATGGCTTTCCAATGCATTTTTTATTGTGACAATTGGAAAGAATAATGCTATTTATAAGAAATGCAGAGAAATTGCCCTTTTAAAACTTTTATATATATATATATATATATATATATATATATATATATGACCTTAAAACTGAACATGCAATTATTTATTTACAAAACGTGTATTGATTGTTCACTATGTGCCAGACATGATGCTAATTGCATCTACCTCAAAATTTCCACCATTTAGAATGAACAAATGAATTAAAGGATAAACGATCTCATGCTGTAATCACTCTAATATTAGGCCTTATCCATTTCCTCCCAGGTCTGGCAATAAGTCAACAAAATACGCTAATCCTGAGAAACGTATGTTACATCATTTCCTGTAAGAATGCTCTAGCCTTCAGAATATTTTTAATGTTTTTGGTTGTTTTTTTTTTTTTTTTTTTTTTTACAATTTATTTATTTTATATCCTGACCATAGCCCTCTCTTTCATCTCCCACCCCCTTCCCTCCTATCTCCTTCCTCTAGTACACAGAAAGAGGGAGTCCTCCTCCCCTGCCATCTGATCCTAGCTTATAAAAATAAGGAAATCATGAAATTTGCAGACAAAACTATGGAAATAGAAAACATCATCCTGAATGAGTTAACCCAGACCCAGAAATACACGCATGGTACATACTCACCTGTAAGTGGATATTAGTCCTATAACATAGGATAATCATACTAAAATCTATAGCCCTAAAGAAAGTAAACATCACGGAGGACTCTAGGGAAGATACTCAATCCTCATTCAGAAGAGCAAATAAGATAGACATTGGAAGAGGGAGAAGACAGGGAAAGGACATGAGTCCACCATAGAGGGCCTCTGAAAGACTCTACCCAGCAGGATATCAAGGCAGATGCTGAGACTCATAACCAAACTTTGGGCAGAGTGTAAATTGTATGGAAGAAAGGGGAGATAGAAAGATCAGGAAAGGACAGGACCTCCACAAGGAGACCAATAAAACCAAAGTATGTGGGTCCAGGGATCCTGCAGAGACTAATGCACCAACCAAGGCCCATGAATGGAGAAGACCTAGAACCCCTGCTCAGATGCACCCTATAGGAAGCTCAGTATCCAAGTATGTTCCCTAGTAAGCAGAGCAGGGGCAGACACTAGCACGAACTTGATTGCCTACTCTTTGATCACTTTTCCCTGGTGAAGCAGTCTTGCCATGTCATAGAGTAAGAGGATTCAAGCAGTCCTAGGAATAGTTTTCTAACTCTCCCTAAGTGCAACCTCTTTTTAAAAGAGTTCCAGGTCACATGCACCTGGCAGACTTCATACACTATGGCCAAAGAGATAGCTCAGTTTGCCCACATGAGACCAATGAGCTAAAATTTGGAGGATGGGACTGTTTGAGTAATTACAGGAACAATCAGTAATAGCGAGAGAAAGAATCAGTTGTCTTCAGTGTACTTGACTTATATATTGTGAGCAGTGCAGCCAATTTCTCACAGTAGGAGACTGTATGGCATCAGCAAAGAGACTTATATAGGAATCTATTTATGTATGCATTTTGTGACAGGTGACATTTAATATATTGATGTAGGAAAAAGGCACTAAGCCAATCATGTCCTGGCATTTATTTGAATAGTTGGCATTCTCAGGTGATCAGTTTAAGTTATTGACAATAATATTGTAGTTTTCCTGTTATAAGTAGTATAAAACCCTTTATCTTGTGATTTAGGAAAATCATATGAGAGGTACAGTAATTGCTTATTTCATTTTACAGGGGATAAAGGAGACAGCGAATGTAACTGACTTGGCCTAGTTACTGTTGCTAGGAAATAGTGTAATTCCCATTTGTTAAGACGTCTACTTTGTCAGTTCTCATGATAGTCCAGTAACACTTTTAAAGATTATCTGTATTTTAGGATGAAGAAATGTGAGTAAGTAGAGTTAGACTCATTTGCCAAGGTCACATGGCAGTAGGTTGACTCTGAAATGCAATCTTTCTGGCTCCAGGGCCTGTACTTTTTGCCTCTAGTTTGTATGCTTCTCTGTGTGCATCATTATCATTTTTGCCTAATTCTGTGTTTTACTTCATTAAATTTCCTAGTGTTCTGAGGCTCTTCCTATCTTAACCCAGCAGGTTAAGACCATTTCATGGATGCTGTTTTCCTTCCCAGGTCTGCAAGCAGTAAGGAAGGCGTTCCAACATCACACTCTTCAGACAGTAGTGCATTATCACTGCCATTCTCATAATCTGTCTATTTTGTTTCTAGAGTGTTTATCAGATAATGTAAATGAGATGAGGATTTTCTTAAGAGGAGGTAGAGATGAATATGGTAGCATTTTTACTTTTCCATCTGGTGTCTGGAGACCTGCAACTCAATCTATAGCAATTCATTCCTTAGAGCTTTAAAGGTGATATGAAGGGGAAAATGGGACCTTTATTAAGGAGAAAAAAAGAAAAGAAACTGTCTTAGTATTTAATAAATTAAAAATACTTTCATTTTTTTGTAGCAGGCGTGTTTGTGAAGGACAGATGAAAACTAGTGAGAGTCAGTTCTCTAATCCCACTGTGCCAAGGATTGAATTTTGGTCATGAGGCTTGTTAGAAACAACATTAACCTCCTGAGCTATTTCAATGACCCTCCTTTTCATAATATTTTCATAAAAGTGAAAAACTTTTAATTTCAATTTAGTTTCTTTTTTGGACAAGAAAAGGAACAAAAAAAAAAAAACAACAACAAGATTTTATGTCATTGATGACTCTATGCACTGGGATCTTTTACCTTTGAGAAGAATCATATAATTTACTTCTGAAAAATAAATCTGTATTATTGTCTTTTTGAGGCTGCAATGTTTTGGCCTTTTTCAAATATTGTGCCAGGAAAGCAAAGCTAAAGGTTTGGTAGAAATTATTGCACAAGTTCACTATTTAGCTTCTTGATGGCATAAGTTTTTGTTATTCATCTTTTGTTTCCTTAGTTGGTAGGGTACCAAGAACATGGAATTACTTTTAATAATTAAAAGAAAGCCCTATGCTCAAATGTCATAGCTTTTCTGGAAACAGCATGTCTGTTAAGTAAAGTAATGCTGATAAAGTTAGTAAGCCAGTATTCGAAGAAGATAGCAATAGCAACAGTGAGTAGGGGAAAGTAGATGGAGGGAGGCTGGATTTGATTAGTGTGCACTGTATTCATGTTTTGAAATGTCAGATATGTATAATTAATATGTGTTCAAAAATTAAATCAATATTAAAACCTACTGATACCCTTTTTAATACAAGTTTTATTTATTATAGGCTTTAGTGAAAACTTCTGTAGTCTTCCTAAGTAACCTTCATCTTATTCACCAAAATCTGCTCATTAAGGGTTTAATTATCCAGACTGGTTATCAAGTTTAATTGCTTCAGGAAGCCATGTTATTGTGTGACACTATTCCCAGGAAGACAAACAAATATCTGCTCACTCTAGATAGGGAAATGATGACAGACCGAAATAAGGATATCACTCAAATCCTTATTATTTGGTAAATAAATGAGTTTTATTTGGGTTACTTATAGAAATACAGATGAAATGCTACTTACATGAGCAAAAATTATACAAAGACAGCTACATTACCAAAAGTCTACCCTAGCATAGATGACATAAAACCTGGCATGTACTGAAAAACTGTCATGTAGGTCAACAAGTTGTAGAGTGCCCTATTCAGGTAACTCCGCTGGTCTGAGACTCTTTCAGGCAGCTAAGTGGATCTCTGCTTCTTTCAGGAAGATTAGCTGGTATGGGGATCTTCTCTCAGCATTCCGTACAACTTATATATGCTTGAGGAGAGAATGGCCTAGAGAATCTGGTCAATTTCAGGGGCTTCCTGAAACCTTTGTGTTGGATGTAATGTTTTGCCTTCCTTTTAACAACCTGTTTTAATGAGTTTTCTTCCAAGATTGAAAAAAAATTGCTGCATTACACATGCTTAAATTACAATAATGAAACCTGGGTGAAGTATATGTTGAGGTATTTGTGGTGTTGATGATGTGGTGGGGGACGTGTTTGTTTTTTCCCTGTTTACTAGAGAAATTTATATCATAATTTTGAGTAACTATCTAGCATACTTTCAATTTTAGAGACTTTACAACCTGGCATACAGGGTAGATCTAGTAATGCTGAAGTTCTTTAGCATGTGTTCATTTGGGAATATCTTAATTTCTTCCTCAAGTCTTTGATTAATTAAATTTTTATTTTTATATCAACTACACAGAGAGTTCTCAAATGACAGTATCTATCTATCTATCTATCTATCTATCTATCTATCTATCTATCTACCTACCTCTCTATCTGTCATCTATATGTGTATCTATCTATGCATCTATCTCTGGCCAAAAAAATTTAAACTAAATTGGTTGCTAATCTTTTTTATTATTATTTTATTGTTGTGTATATATAGGTGTTTTGCCTATATGTATGTCTGGGCACCACATGTGTACAATGCCCTTCAAATGAGGGCATCATATTCCCCTGGGACTAGAGTTACAGACTGAGCTGCTATGTGGATGCTGAGAATCAAACTCAGGTCCTCTAGTATGGCAGCCATTGCTCATAACCACTGAGTCATGTATCCATTCCGTAGTTGCTAATGTTGATGAAGATTGTTTATATGGGATTAGTTGCTGTCTTACTAATGGTTACTAATGCCATGATAAAACATCATGAGCAAAGCAACTTGGTGAGGAAAGGGTTTATTTGGCTTATAGTCCATCATAGAAAAAAGCCAGGAGAGGAGCTCAAACAGGGCAGTAGTCTGAAGGCAGGAACTAATGCAGAGGCCATGAGAGGTGCTGCTCACTGGATTGCTTGCATGGCTTGCTCAGCTTGGATTCTTTTAGAACTCAGGACCATCAGCAAAGTAGTGGCCCCATCCACAATGGACTGAGCCCTCCCACATCAATAACTAGTTAAGATAATGTCTCCACAGGCTTTCCTACAGCATATCTTATGGAGACATTTTCTCACTTGAGGCTCCTTCCTCTCTGATGACTCTAGCTTGTGTCAAGTTGGCATAACTAGCCAGAACTAGTTGACTGCTTGTCAGCTTGACACACAAGTACATAACTGTTAAACCACAATCTTTCCTTTCTTCTTCATCCCCAAGATTACAGTTCAAAACACACATCACAATTTAAAACATTTTACAAACTTAGAAAGTCCTACTGCCTTACCAATTCAAATATTTTAAAAGTTGGGTCTCTTTAAAAATATCTGATCTTCCGGAGAGGCTAAGTAGCAAGGAAGGTTGGGTTAGGGTTGCATGAATCTTCCTGGGAAAGAGAAACAGAATTGATTTTGTGGGTGGAATTGGAGTGAGTGTGGAAGAGAATAAGAGGTATCAGATGGAGAAAGGGGAGAAAGGGAGAGATTATCAGAAAAGACAACTGGAACTGGAGACATTTGGGTTGCGATATAGAAATCTAGTGCATTAAAAACCCCGTGGAATCTATGAGAGTGACTATAGTGAAGACTCCTAGTAATTGGGGATACACAGCCTGAACTGGCCATCTTCTGTAACCAAGAAAGGCTTCCCAGTGAAGGTTGTGGAACACCAACCAGCCACAAAAGCCGGAGGCAGAACCCATTCATAGACCCATGGTAGAACAAAACATGACTGGAAAAAATTAATTAAATGATTAATGATATTCTGCTATACTCGTAGATCAGTGCCTAGCCTAATAGTCATGAGATAAGCTTCAACCAGCAACTGATAGGCACAGACCATATTAGGCAGAGTATGGGGAATCCTGTGGAAGAGGGGGAGGAAGGAATGTAGGATTCAGAGTGGTCAAGGACACCACAAGAAAAACCCAAAGAATCAACTAACCAGGGCTCATAGGGACTCAAAGAAACTGAACTGAAAATCAGGGAGGGCCTTCATTGGTCTGACCAAGGCCCTCTGCATATATGTTATTGTTGTGTAGCTTGGTCTTCTTGTTGGACTCCTAATGGTGAGAGCAGAGGCGGTCTCTGAGTATTTTCCCTGCTCCTTGGTTGCCTCATCCAGGCTTTATATGATGGTTTATGCCTAGTGTTGTTGTAACTTGTTATAACGTGTTCAGTCTTTAACCCTGGGAATCTTGCTTTTTTTTAAAGGAGAGAAAGGAGAAAATAATGTTGGGTTGTAATGTATGACAGAAGAATAACAAAGAGAAATAGAAAAGAAAACAATATTCAGTTTCTTTTAAAATCCAAATTGTCTGTAAAACCTCAAAATTTCTTTTTTTAAGTTTAAAGTCTCCTAATTGTGGAATACTATAAAATTTTAAAAAATGCTTTTATACTTCAAGGAGGGAGAACCAGAACACAGCCATAATCTGTACAAAGCAAAACCAAACTCCAAAAGTGTGAATAACACAAGACATAGGATATGACTTCACGATTTTTTGAGCTACTCAAAGGGGCTTTGGTCCTTTCTCCTGCTTGGCTCTAGGCAGTATACACAACTTGTCTTCTAGACTCCAGCTAGCTTAATCCACTGCTGCTGTTCTTCTTGGTGGTCAACCCAAAATACTGAGGTCTTCTGCTACAACTGGGCTTCAATTTTAACCAATAGCCATTCATAGGCTATCTTCAGGGTGCCAAGACTCAACTTGTTTACATGTGCCCTCCATCCTAGGCCTTCAAGTGATACTCAGTGGCCTCACCTTGCCTCTCATAGTGTTAAGCCTCAGTTGCTCTCCATGACTCCTTCATGCCTTCAAAACCAGTACCACATGAGTAACTTTTCAACTACCAAGTTCAGCTGCCAATGTGAGGTACAACTTTGGCTGCCTCTGGAACAGAACTTCCATGTGCTGACTGAGGAAAACTTCCCAGAACATTTCACTTCCAAGATGCTGGTCTCTTCTTATACACTGCTAAATTCTCAGTTCTAGCTAACCAGCAGCAATTGTTCCAGTAAAACAGAGGTTTTACTTTAGTGGTTCTGTTCTTTTGTTATTCACTGATGATTCTCCATCCGCAGCTAACCAGAACCACCCACAGACTCTTCACACAAATAGCACAGTAGAGTCTTTGTTACCCTCTAAAACTTCACAAGCCAGACCTCTGTCATCTGCACTTCTCTTAATATTTTTATCTTCAAAGCTCCAACAGAACAGCCCACTGAGCCCTTAATACTCATGCCTTAAAAAGCTCTTAGTACTTAATGGCTCTTCTAGAACAAAGTTCCAAATTACTTCCACAATCCTTCCCAAAACATGATCAAAACTGTCATTACAATTCCCAAATCCTGGTACCAACTTCTCTTATTAAGGGTTGCTATTGATATGACAAAACACCATGTCCAACACAACTTGGATGGGAAAGGGTTTATTTGGCTTACACTTCTACATTGCAGTCTATCACTGAAAAAAAAATCTGTCCCGGAATTCAAAGAGGGTTGGAGCCCTGATGCAGAGGCCATGGAGGAGTGCTGCTTACTGGCTTGCTCACTGGCTTTGTTCATCCTGCTTTTTTTACAGAACTCAGAATCACCATTCTAGGGGTTACCCTATCTGCAAGTGCTGAGCCCTCCTACTACATCAATCACTAGTTTTAAAAAAATGCCACATGGGATTGCCTACAGCTCATCTTATGGTGGCATTCTTTCAAATTGAGGCTCCCTTGTTTATGACGACTCTAGCTTGTGTTAAAATGGAATAAAACTAGGTATGACAGTTGCTTTCTCTCTAATCTGATCAAGATTTACTTTGTGTTTGTCTTTCAATATTTCAGTTATGATAAGTTTTGCTGTGGGTTTTTATTGGGTCTTCTAACTTGGAGTTTCATAAGCTTATATTTGTATACCCATGAATTTTCCACAAATATAGAAATGTGAGAGATTAATGGACTCACTTTCTCTTTATTTTCTCTTGATTTATGCATATTTCCCAAATACATACATTGTTCTACTTTTTGATAGTCCATATATCCCTTAGGTCCTGTTTCTTTGTTTTTCTCAAGTCTTTTTTTTTTTTTTTTTTGGTCTCCTGAGATATGGTTATTTCAAAAGTTTTTTATAATTTACATAATTTATTTTATCTGTTCAAGCACTTATTTAATTTTCACCTATTTTCATCTCCATAATTTAAATATGTTTCTGTTTCTAAAAGTTTTTGTCTCTATTGGTAGTGTTATGTTTTTGATGCATCTTTTCTTTATTTCCTTTGATATTTCCCATTAAATCTTTAATGTGCAAAGGCATCGTTTTAAAGTGTTTTGTTTATTTAAGATGTTTTTTAGAGAATATGATATGAAAGGAACTGCTATCTAAATTGTAAGTTAGTGTCATTTTTTTAGGAGAATCCATGTGCCCAGCTCCCGAACAGCATTGTTGAGGGTATTATGCTGTAAAACTTAACTATTCTGATCATTAATGATTTCTTTAATCATTCAATTAGATAGATCAATACCACCACGGCACACAACAACTGTTAGTATTTATATCAAAATGCTATGCACACAACAAATATTATATGAAAGCAGTTTATTGGATGGAGATGGAGAGAGAGAGAAAGAGGGAAAAGGAGAGATAGAGAAAGAGAAAGGTATGGTGAGGGAGGGGTGCCCCAACAGAGAGAGGGGAGAGAGGAGGAGATGGGGAGAGAGCAAGGGCCAGAGAATAAGAAAGAGGGGGAGTGGCAGACAAGTAACTATGTACCTGGCTCAGATGATGTCATAGGACACAGGTACTGACATAAGATGTTGTCAGGACCCTAAAGGTTATTAAACCAAAGGAAGGTGTCTATGTGATGGTTGGTGAGAAGGGCCAATCATAGCCTTGAAAGCCATGGTTGGAAAGTACCTCTGTTCACCAATGAACTGGAGAGATATTGGTCAGTCTCTCAGAAAAAGGGGAATATTTAGGTTGTCCATTGAAGGGAACTCATCAATTTGCCAGTGTTGGATGTATGGATGTAACTGTTGGGTAGCCAGGAAAGAGGAGTCCCCAAAATGGTAAAGGAATCCCATTTTTTGGTCCACAGTTCAAGCAGTGAACCCCTTGTGGCAGGCTTGTCCAACAGCACAATCTAGATTGGAGTCATCTGTCATTGTGTCAAAATCTTTCGAAAGGTCACCTCTAAAAGCTGGGGTCTCTGTCACATTAAGCTTTTTATTAAGCATCTAAATGTACTATTTTGCAGATTTTCTGACAGGTTTGAGGACATGATCTAATAATTATAGCTGAGCCAAACAAATTCTGATTGTACAGTTACCCATCCCAGGTTTAACCTTGAGAACATAAAACAAGAGGCTAGGTAAAGCTAAATTAGTTTTTTTAGCATGACTGTAAATGTTTGAACTAGTATCAAATAAAAAATGTTAATCATAGATACAGTTCATGGACTGGCGATCCTGCTGATCCTATCACATTGCATGAGTCATGGGTTTTAGAAGCAATAATATAATAGAACATTATAAATATTTTTAAAATTATACTTGAATTTATTACACCAAATCTATTAGCCAGAAAGCCCAATGATGCATCTGGATCACAGGCAGCTGATGACAGAAAAAAAGTATTTATTAATTGAGGAATTGATAGAGACATAGACAGACAGACATTTTAAATTAGCTTAATTTCAATAGACCTTTATAACCTTGAAATTTTATCATCATATAAAAATTATTTTGAATCAGGGTTGAATCATATATACCAATTTAAAATGATACTTGTTGATTATAGTCAAAAGGGAGGTAAAATAAATGGTTAATTATAATTAAAGAGCTTGAAAATTTTGTTTTATGCTATGTAGCCTTCCCAAGGTTTATAGTTTTGTATTAAGTTTTTTTCTGAAAGTAGAAAAAGAAGTGAGGGAGTAGTGGCTTGCTTTTAAACCCCTGCAGACCTACTGCAGAAATGGGAGAGAAGGATAGAGCACACATTTTTGGGTTAAGAGTGGGAGAAGGACAGGTAGCCATGAACCAGGGCTCCAGGTGAAAAGAGTATGGATTATGAATCTCAACATCTCCTTCAATACCTTGATGGGTAGAGTCTCTCCCAGGATCTCTCTAAAAGGTTCTTGTCCTGTAGCTTGTCTTCTACTTCCTATGTCTATCTTGTTTCCTCTTCTGAGTGAGGTTTCAGCCTCTTCTCTAGGGACCTCCTTGTTGTTTAACTTCTTTAAGGCTATAGATTTTAGTATGTTTATCCTATGTTATATGACTAATATCCACTTATACGTGAGTATATACCATATGTTCTGGGCACTTCCATGTATTTGTATTTATTTCTGGACTTGAATCTCCTCTATTAGTCTATGTGCATCCTCTTATCAACACACTACATTGTAGACACCATTTACCAGATTGAAGAAAGTCTCTCTAATTTCTGGTTTTTGATGAGAGTGATTACCATAAGTGGTTTTTTAATTTTCATCAAAATTCTTATCTGTTGATATGGAAAATTATTCTGATTGAGTTTAAGTATACTGGTTATGCATAATGGAAATTTATAAGAAATAATAATAATAATAATAATAATAATAATAATAACTTTAATTTTTTTGTGTTTTCCATATGCTAAGTACTTTAGGAATGTTGGTATCTTATCATGCCTGATTTGCTTCTGTTTCCACAAAACCAAACCTCCTAAACTTCAAGGACACCAAATAAAGAAAAGTATCTGGAGAGAGAATAATTAGTGTGTGTGTGTGTGTGTGTGTGTGTGTGTGTGTGTTTGTGTGTTTGTAGAACAATAGATGGTGAAAGATATAATTCTACAGAAACTATAAATGAGATGTAGTGGAAAAAATCCTATTTTGTTTCACTGTACCTGTTTTCATCCTTGATAATCATGAATATCTTCTGCAACTCTCTCTGTAACAAACACTATTAGGTATTGAGTACAGAACAATGAACAAAGTAGGTGAGACTCTTGCCCCTACAGTTCTTATAGTCAGGAAAAAAGAGACCATGTAACTGAGTGGTAAACGGTGAACTCCTACACATGCTTCTATAACTCATTTAGGAGGGTTAAAATTTACCTGCAAATGAGAGAAGAGAAATCAGAACTTCTACCAGGCTGTATAAAGTGGCAAGGGGTGCTGTTATCATAGATTATAACATGCACAACCTTCCTAAGTGTTGTTACATGTGATGACAGTAGGGAAACTGACTACAAAAGTCAGCTCAGCCAGATAAATAGGAGTCATTTCAGGTAACGTCATTGAGTTTTCATACTAGGTAAAGCATGTACAAGGTTCTGTTACAGAGGAAGTAATCATGGCAACTGGGACTATGAAAGGGCTTATGAAACCCAAGTCAAAAGAACATGAGAGCAGAACATGTTAGATAGACTTAAATAAATAAGCAGGGGAGTGCACAGTACTTAAGGTTGGAGAGGTTTTGTTGAGGAATTGTATTTGTATCCTAAGTGACCATAGGAAGCCAGTAAAGACTAATAATATAGCAAAACGGTATGATTTTAAAATGCCTCTGCTGCATATAAAATTTTAGAGTTGATGTGTGCAGATGAATTAAAACTCCCAAGAGGGTTTCAGACATTATTTAAGGAGTATAATGATAGAACTTGAAGGAATGGCATTGAAGGGAAGAAAGTTTGATTTTACTTGTAATTGGAAGGAGAGATGCACTCAGATTTCCATCAATTCACTCATTAATGCTTCTATTCAAGAATAAAGGGAACACTGAAAGTAAAATAGATAGGGTGGGATTATGAACTGTTAACACCAACTCAATTTTAGACATGTTAAATTTGAAAGAGCTAAGAAGAGTGTTGTGGTTTGAATGTGAGTAGCCCCCATAAGCTTACATATTTGAATGCTTGGTACCTAGTTGGTAGAACTGTTTCTGCAAAGGATTAGGAGGTGTGGCCTTGTTGGAGGAGAGGTATCACTGGAGGTGTGTCTCTTTGTCTCTGACTCTATGTCTCTGTCTCTTTCTGTGTATCTGCTTCTATGTATCTCTCCAACTGCCTTCTCTGCCTCATGCTTGTGGATCAGATGTAAGGTCTCAGTTACTGTTCCAGCTTCATGCCTACTGCCATGCTTCTTGTCATGATGGCCATAGACTCACCCTCTGAAACTGTAAGCAAGCCCCTAATTAAATGCTTTCTTTTATGAGTTGCCTTGGTCATCATGTCTCTTCACAGAAATAGAACAGTAACTATGGCAAGGTGTCATGTTGGTGATACAGGTTTGGATAACTAATTAATTGCTCTGACTAGCATATTATCTGTGAAACTTGAATAAAATAGACATATATCCCAAGTACATTTAAAGGATATATTAATACATCTTAGAAATAAATTTAATATTGAGAATGAGGGAGCTAGAAGATGAAGGATGGCACTCATGTCTTATGCTTGTGTAACTGCATGGATATCCAACTTGATTAAAAGTATAAGTATTCATCTATTTTTTCTCTTGTGATGTGTCTCTAAAGAAGCTAAGTAGATGAAGGTCCACATGGGCAAGAACAGCTAAGAAAAAAAAGTGTACAGTTTTGATGTTTTTCAGCATTAATTGGCCCAAAGAGTATCAATTGCTCATTGAATGTTTCTCGCTCCTTTGGATGAATGAGTAATCATTTCTGAGGCAAGTCCTTAAAAATGGAAAGTGATCATTTTGTTAGGAGGCGGTTGTATACATTCTTTTCAGTCCAGCTACATAAAATTCAGGGGAAATTATGCAGTCTGAATTACCTTCGGAGAATAAGGTTTATTTTGCATTTTTAGTTCTGTAATTCTGCTTTATCAAAAGCAAAATGAAGATCATTTCTGAATTTTGGAAATTGCTTTAACAAAACACCTGTTACTAGCTATTGATTCCTCTGCTAATTTACCACAAGACTTGAGTGATCCTCATTAATTTTGCATCACTGGCAATTATACAATGATTCTTTCTTCATAATGAAAATCTACTTGGCTTTGCCATGCAGACCATGGAGATAATTAAACTGGTTTAATCAGAGGTTTATATGATTAACACTTTCAGACATACCCATGACTCTATTGTAAGCATCAGGTGATGACTGCTAGCAGAGATTCTGTCTCTAGGGTTGGCATATTTTGAATGTCATTGAAATGTTTAAAATAACTTTTGAAGGTTAAGCTTAAGAAAATACTTAATTTAAATGTCCTCTTTTATTAGAACAGAAAATCCTTTAACTACATCATCTCTTTAATAAATTGTAAGGAACTTGTTTCCATCTACATTCTGTTTTCCAAATGGAGACCAGAATTTTTGCTAGGATTGTTTAATATTCTTTAGTCATTTATGACGTGTGTGTGTGTGTGTGTGTGTGTGTGTGTGTGTGTGTGTGTGTGTACATAGACCACTAGGAGACTCAACTGACTAGAAGGAAATAGATCCAGCTTAGGTGGCATTGCTTTTATAACAGTACAGACAATCTCAAAATGTGGCAGCATTTCATACCTGCTAAGAGCAGCTCCTCAGAAGTGTGAACCTTTTTTTTTTTTAAGGTAGAAATCATTCTGTAACACAAGCATGGGGAATGAATACTGCCATTGGAGATTTATATGCATCAAGAATTGTAGTAGAGTATCTGATAACACTGAATTTTTGTAATATGCACCTTAGATTTGGTTTTGTTGACTCTCTGAGAAACTGCTAGTAGAATTAGCAAAAGCATGCAAGAAATATGCTTTTAAGCAATGAGTTGGGTCTCTTTGATTACGAACATTTCATTGGACTCAAAAACAAACTGTTACATATTAATATTTGGATGTCTTGGGGAGGACATTAGCCAACAATTGCAAGAGAAACAACCCATTAAAAAACAAAACAAAACAAAAACCAGTGCAGCACTTCAAACTCTTACTTGTTTCTTACCTGTCCCATCTTTGAAGTTTACCCAATTTCATTCTTTCTACCATTTTATGAATCAGTTCATTTTTCATCTTGGCTTTTGTTGCTGTCAAAAAAATTTTCTTGCTAATGTACACTAGATTCCCAGGCAATTGTACATGCCTTTGATCCAGTCACTTAGGAGGCAAAGGTAAGAGGATTTTTGTAGGTCTGAGGCCAGCTTGATCTATATAGTGAGTTTCAGGACAGCCAGAGTTGTCTCAAAAAATTTCCCTGCATTATTTGTCCTGATCAACATTCAGGAGAAGAATGAGCTTAAGCTTTATGGGTATCTCTTCTCCTTTGCCATCTGGCTCCAGGTCAGTGATTGCCTTTGTCCAAAGACAGGAGCCAGGAAAGCAGTTAAAATATCACTATTGATTAGTGACAGTATAAATTCATACCTTTATTTAACTAATATATAAAAATAAAAAAAATAAAATGATTAATATTGATGACTACATCACCCTGGGACAGTCTATTCATTACTACTGGGGATTTTTCAGTATATTAATTGCAAAGAAGAATGAGATGTTATGTGTGTGATGTTATACAAATATGCCATTTTATTAGCTGTTTTTCCCCTTAAGGTAGACTTTTTTCACATAACTGCATGTAGGGATTTTACAGCAATGTTAATGGCTGTGCCATGATATATTGAATACATTGATTTCATGCATTTAATTAGACTGGCCATTTGAAATAAGCAAAATAAATGGATGTTGGGAAAGCTTGTCTTTAACTTTTTTTTCTAGCCTCTCATATTTCTTCACATATCTCATTCTTGAGTTTAAAAATGTAATCTATTGAAGCTGTATCTGTGCTATCACAGACATTTTAAATCCTGAGGAAGAGGCAAGATTACAATGTGGAAATTCCTAATGATGTCCTTCAGATAGGTAAGAGGTTGTATTGTTCAGTGTTAACTCTCTCTCTCTCTTGCCTTTTTTGTGCCATCCCTATTCCCTTAGTGGGGGTGGGAAGGAAGGTTTCCTAACTTTTCCAGTTCTCCAATCTGAAACTGCAGTCTCAAAGGTTACGACTGATTTTCTGATCTCTAGAGCCAAAGCCTTCTTTTATTCCTTACCTCTGTGCCATGTCACAGATTATCCTGAGAAACCCATCCTTGTAGAATTTGCTCTCCTGCCTTTCTGATTACACATTCCCTGTTCCCTTTGATGCCTTTTTCTTTCTGCTTTCTTACTGTGGGCAGCCTAGAGACTCAATCTTTGGGTTTTCTTTTATCTTCTCTACCTTTTTCTTCTTCCCTTAAAGTATGATACTTTAAGCTTGACTGTGTTTGTAAAAGGTTACACCATTCTTTAAATCACTCAGATCTAAGAGTTGAAGTTATCTTTGACTGTGTGTTCCCTTCCTGATTCAACCAGTCCTCACATCTCGTCAGTTATTTCTTCAGAATAATCCCTTAGGCACTTTGATGCACTTTGAGTTGTTGTTTGTTCTTTGGGTGACATTTTTATATTATTTACTAAAAGCTAACACACAAGCAGATGATCATATACCAAGACCAGGTCTATGAAACTGCTTTACAAGAACTCTCAAACGACTCTACATGTGTGGAGAAGAATGGTCATTGCAGCACCAGTGAGAACAGCAAACCTAAAAAGTGTCCTCTGAGACAACCGTGCATTCCATAAGATCTATTGTTGAGGAGAATAACAGATTTAAAAGAAGTAACATGGAAAGATATCCAAGGTATATTTATAAAATCCTAAGCAGGCCACCATATGTAGAATGTATAATATGTTTCCATTTTATATTTATACTTATAAACACAGTCATATATCTACATATATATTACATTTGTAGGGATGAAAAGACTAAATAAATATTCAGTGAGTTCCTCTATTGATAACCATTAGAAGGTTTTGAAAACTCGAAATCAGCTTGTACTTTCTAATGTGCACACTTATTAATTATTTGGATATGTTAGCAGTAAGAGTGCATTATTTTCACAATTATTCAAAAACTTTCATACTTTTTAACCTCACTGCAGTTTAAGTTTGGTTCCCTGGCATCTTATCCTGTTCTAGTCTCCAATATGTCTCTTAACCAATTCCACTTATATTACTAGTGCTCTAACATTGAACATTGAGAAAGTCTTTGATAAGAAAATAATTCTGGCTGTCATCTGGTATCTTAAAATTCTAAGATCATTTGCATATTTAGTTTTGAAAAAATATTCTTCACACTGCTAATAGAAGGTATCAACTCCCACACTACAAAGTGACTGGCAGCATAGCATAGGGTCTATGGTTTTCACAGTGTCTAGGAGAACTACACATAATACCACTAAGATAACAAAACAAAATTCCTAAGGTTAATTACTGGGTCAGCCTGATTATCTTATGGGTTTCTTCAGCTTTAGTGTGCAAATCTCACTAGCATTCACATCATCTTTGATTTAAGTAAGATTGACTGAAATTAAGCTTTGGAAAGCAATTCATGTTGTCAGTGATAAACAATGCAAGCAGTTTGTTACAGCTCTGCCATTAGACTCATATCATTTGTAAGTATAATTGGTACAATTAACATCCCAAGGTCAAAAGAAGCTATATAATATGGACACAGCTAAGAATGTATCCTAGATACTCAGATATGTATCATTTCCCCTTCAAATGAGCTATTGTATTTTATTTTAAATTATTAATCAAAGTTTTATTGTTGTTTTTGGTGGCAGTGGTAGTGGTGGTATGATGGTGGTGGTAGTGTATCTCTGGGTCTACAGGCCTAAGTATGTGGAGTTCAGAAAACAACTCTCAGGAGCTGATTTTTTCCTTCCATTGTGGGATCTCTGAATCAAACTCAAGTTTTAAGTCTTACATGGCAAGTATTTTTATTCACTCAGCTATCTTGCAAGCCCAAATTTAATTTAAAGAAAGCATTCTCTCTCTCTCTCTCTCTCTCTCTCTCTCTCTCTCTCTCTCTCTCACACACACACACACACACACACACACACAAATACAAATCCACATGGTCATATATGTCCATGAGAAGGCCAGAAGTCAACATTGGGTATCTTTATCAGTCATTCCCCACCTCAGCTTTTAAAACAGGGTCTCTCACTAAAGCTGGAACACAGTGATCAGCTAAACAGCCTAGACAAGCAAATAGCCAGGACTGTCCCTGCTTTCCAGTACTGGGATTATAAGTCAACACTGCTGTAGCCATTATTTTATATGGATACTGGGAATTGAGCTCAGGTTTTCATACTTATGCGACAAGTACTTTAACTACTGAGCAATCTTGTCAACCCCTTAATGAGCTATTTTTAATTTTTTCAATATTATTATTGTTTATTACAATTTATTCACTTTGTTTCCTAGCTGTAGTCTCCTCCTGGTCCCAAATGCACTCCCTCTTTTCACCCCCATGCCCCTCCCCTATTCCACTGAGAGGGGAGGTCCTCCTCCCCTTCCATCTGTCCCTACCTCATCAGGTCTCATCAGGACTGTCTGGATCCTCTTTCTCTGTAGCATAGTAAGGCCACCTCACCAGAGGGCAGTGATCAAAGAACAGGCAACCAAGTTCATGCCAGTGAATGTCCCTTCTCTTTTTACTAAGTAACCCACATGGAGACTGAGTTGCCTATGAGCTACATCTGAGCAGGAGGTCTACATCCTCTCCATGCATGGTCCTTGGTTGATTCATCAGCCTATGCAGTTTCACCTGGGCCCAGATTTCTTGGCTCTATTATTCTCCTTTGGAGTTCCTATCCCCTCCAGGTCTTTTTCTCTCACCCTTCTTTCATAAGATTCCCGGCACTTTGCCCAAAGTTTGGCTTTGAGTCTCAGCATCCGCTTCAATATCCTGCTGAGTAGAGTCTTTCAGAGGCCCTCTGTGGTAGGCTCCTGGCCTGTTCCCTGTCTTCTCCTAGTTCCTATGTTTATCCTGTTTGCCCTTCTGAAAAAAATAAATGAGCCATTTTGATAAAAGCTTTTATTCTGTTTAATGAAAAATCTCATTACTTGAATAAAAATTATATCTAATTTATGGGTGTACGTTATATTTAATATTCCTCTGTCCACTTTATCTCTGAAGATGTCAAAACATTTGTATTTGCATTAGTTTGCAGTTGTTGTGTTGACAAATTAAAGAATTCACTAATTAACTTTTTATACTTTTATAGCATATTCTTTCTACTGTTTCATTCAGTTACATGACCCTGGTCACTGAATAGCTTGTGAGGTTTGTAGTGGTAACTACTGAAACCATGAACCTGATGTCGACTTATGTCCTCAGAAGAACTTCAAGTTCTAGCTACCAACACTGCATTCTTGTTTCTTGGATCACAAGTCAGATGAGTATAAAAAGCATCCAATATTTTCCTCTTATTAAGCAGCAGAAGATAGGCACTAAGGGTGGAAACCTGGGTAAAGGACTCAAAATCCTAGTCTACCAGAGGTCTTTATCTCTTCAAGGATTTTTTTTTTTTTTAATGTTGGTCACAGTTGGCAACTAGATAGGTGAGAAAAAAGCTTTATGGTACTTTGTGTGATAAGATACATTTCAGGCTGTGATGGTTATTAGATTTCTTATTTACAGGTAATGAACATTCAGATTTAAAGTTATCCCATTTGTGGGACGGGAGAGATGTGTCAGTGGTTAAGTTACTGCTCTTCCAGAAAACCTGGGTTTGGTTCCCAGCACCTGCATAGTGACTCACACCATCTGCAATTCTAGTTCCAGGGGATCAGACGCAGTTTCTGACCTCTGTGGACTTCTGTATTCATGTGGTCCAAAGACAATGACACAGGCTAAACATAAAATTAAATACATAAATGCAAAAGAATTAAAATCAAATAAAAATAAAGTTATCCCATTGGTACGATGACAAACTTGTATATACATTATAATACACTGTTTTACCCTTGGTAAGAAAATGTATATTTTCTTAAAGCAGTCATCAGATCTCTTTAAATACAGATATTCTAGAAATAACACGGTGTTTTTCACATTTCATTAGAAAAGCACATGTTATGTGATTGGCTATCAACTGCCAATTAAGGTTCCTACATTCCTAGCATTGCCACATCTACATTCTATAGCTTAACAGAGTGTGGTATCTAACTCATTTTTAAAAATAACTCAAATTTTAATGGAAACATTTGTTACAGGGAATTTTCTATTCAATTTAAAAAGGTTTTATTGTTCTTATTATGTGACATGGATACTGTGCTAGGCACCGGTTGGGATTGCAAAGATGAATAAGGTATAGCCTGTTTTCTCGGGAGGTTATATATTCACCAGCTAATCTGGTAGATTAAATATCTGGAATGTTTTAAAAATAGGATGTATGCTAAGATTATTATATTACCATTGAGAATCTATGTGTCGTTTGGGAAGTAGGGAGGTCAAAAGCATTTGTAAGATGGAGGGGCAGAGTGGAGAGGTTATTTAAACAAAAACCAAATGATGACAAGTGGCTTATTTAACCAATCCATTTGAAACAAAATCTCATACTATGTTTTGTTGTAATACTTTCTATTCTATCATTTTAAAAGATTAAAAGAATGGAGCTGGCAAGACGGATTACTGAGTAAAAGTATTTGCCACCAAGCCTAAAGACCTGAGTTTATATCCCAAAACCCACATGGTGGAAGGGGAAAACTGACCCTCTAAAAAGTTGTCCCTTGACCTCCACTGATGTACCATACACATCCATATACACTACATGAATACAAATAACAAAATGTTTTAGAAAACATAAGTCTTGTTTACATCTTATGTGAAGCAATGAAGTGACTTAACACTGACTAAAGGCTAATGAAAAACAATTGTCAGTGAGTTCATGAATTTACACTGAAAACATCTTATTTACATATGTGATAACATTATTTCACAGAAAGATATCAATAAACCTTTTACGATAACACCTAAGAATAACAAAGCTACTAAATTTGGATCCAAAAGATGAAATATTTTAAGGTAGTAGATGATGAGTTCTACAGTAATAAAATGTCAAGGTACCCATGGGCATTGATGAGTTTCTGGGTGATTATATCATAAACCCATATTTCAAACTGTCACCTATCTTTGCATGGGTTGAGAGGTGTACAAAACATGTTATGCATCCTAAATGAGGGCCACACTTTCTTGATATGTACCAGGTCCACACAATGACAATGCTCAGCTTTTATCCTACTGAAGCAAAGGGACAAAACCCATTTCTCAGAGGTAGCCTGTGTTTTACCAGAGACTCATGAGAACCCAAGAAAATTTGGCTAATATATTAATGACGTGTTTATAAACCTTACAGTTGATTCAGTTTGAAATGCAGACAATTCAATAAGTTCATTCTTGTTCTACATATTTGAGTGGGTGTATTAATGCTTATGTAATTATAACAAGAATAGACCTAAATCGAGAGAGAGAGTGTGTGAACGGAACTGACAGATAACTCCATTTATCATCAGTTAAAACCTTGGATTTTAATATTATATTATGAATCTGGTAGAAAAATATACTCTAGAATCTCTAGAAAATATATATTTTTTGAATTTTATTTTTTCTTATCAGTTACATTTTATTAACTCTGTATCCCAGCCGTGTCCCGATCCCTCATTCCCTCCCAGTCCCTCCCTCCCTCATCTACACCGTGCCCCTTGCCAAGTCCACTAATAGAGGGGACCTCCTCCCCATTCATCTGATCCTGTTTTATCAGGTATCTTCAGGACTGGCTGCAAAGCTCTCCTCTGTGGCCTAACAGGACTGCTCCTCCCTTGGGGGGTGGGGAGGCCAAAGAGCCAGTCATTGAGTTCTTGTTAGAAATAGTCCTTGTTCCCCTCACTATGGGAAACCAATTGGTTACAGAATCTCTAGAAAAGATATTTAAAGTAAAAAATTTGCAAATTATAATAATAATGTACAGATACATGAATGATTCAATAATCTTAAATAGCAGAGTGACAACCTAAATAAATAAATAAAAGTCTATATTAGTAGTGTATATTCAGTACAGTTTCAACTACAAGAAAATCAGAGGCAAATATAATTGAAGGAACTATGTCCAAATATTTTTACTTTTTCAAGAAAATTACAGGGTCATAGATGTTTTCTTCTTTTTCTATTTTTCTAAATTTTCTGCAACAAAAAATATTGTTTTAAAATTATGCAAATACATATTATCTGTAATGAATTAGAAAACAGAAGCAAACACAAGAAAAACAAAAGAAAACAAAAACAAAAAACATGCTTGATCTCACCAAGATAAAGATAACCATTGTTAGCATTTTGGCAAATATTCTTCCAAATCTTTTAAAAATATAGCATCAAAATGTGTTGATTTTGTTTGTTGACAAATTTTGCATCTAATTCATCAAAGCCATATATAGCATTCTCTTTGGTTGTACCCCTTTCTCTATTTAATACCAGATTAATGCTGGCATTATAGATTGAGTTTGGAAGAATTCTCTCCTCTTAATTTTCTTTATAAAAGTTTGAGAAAACCTAATGTTAGCTATTTTATGGATAGCTAACCAGCAATGGATAGAAACCAGCAATGAAGCCATCTAGTTCTAACATTTTAATGGAAAAGAATTATTTTAATTAAGAACATGTACTTTACTTTTCTTGAATACTTTGTTATTAGTGCTTCCTCCCCCACAATCCACATTGTTATTTATTTGATAAAAACCTGAGCTATTTGGTAGTCTAGTCCCCACACAGAACTCATCACCTTAACTCAGAATTCCTTATGTCTAGCCTAAGCCTTTTGTACTGTTTATAGAAAAGATGGAATTTGAAAAACAAAGACAAAGAATTTACATAGAAATGAACAGGTAAAACCAGTCAGTGAGAGTAAATCCATTATGATGGTCTGGACCTGGGTAAAATTAGATGCATGTATGAATAATGATATTGATCCACTATAAAAATAAAATGTATATAGGTTGACCATGATGAAATAAGGAGGTACAGAGGACTGCAAGAAATGTGCTATGGGAGCTAGTATAAAACACTCATTGATTAGATACCTAGCTGACTGCACCTCAGAATCACCTATATTACAACAACAAAACCTAAGGACATTTGCTCAACCTTGTTTGTAACAGCCTTATTTGTAATAGCCAGAAGCTGGAAACAGCCCAGATGCCCCTCAGTGGAGGAATGGATGCACAAATTGTGGTATATCTACACAATGGAATATTACTCAGCAATAAAAAACAAGGAAATTATGAAATTTGCAGGTAAATGGTGGGATCTGGAAAAGATCATCCTGAGTGAGCTATCCCAGAAGCAGAAAGATGCACACGGTTTATACTCACTCATATAGACATATAATATAGGATAAACCTACTAAAATCTGTACACCTAAAGAAACTAATCAAGAGGGAGGATTCTTGCTAAAATGTTCAATTCCTATCCAGAAAGGCAAAGAGGATGGATGGACATTAGAAGGATAAAAGAGGGAACAATTCAGGAGCCTGACACAGAGGACCTCTGAAAGGCTCTGCCCTACAGACTCTCAATGCAGATGCTGGGACTTACGGGTAACCTTTGGGCAGAGTGCAGGGAATGTTATGAAGCAGTGGGAAACAGTAAGATCTGGAGAGGACAGGAACTGTACAAGGAGAGCAAGAGAACCAAAAATCTGAGCACAGGGGTCTTTCCTGAGACTGATACCCCAACCAAGGACTATGTATGGGGATAACCTAAGACCCCTGCACAGATGTAGCCCATGGCAGTTCAGTATCCAAGTGGGTTCCATTGTAATAGGAACAGGGACTGTCTCTGACATGAACTGATTGGCCTGCTGTTTAATTACCTCCCCCTGAGGGGGAAGCATCATTACCAGGCCACAGAAGAAGACAATGTAGCCACTCCTGATGAGACCTAATTGACTAGGATCAGAAGGAAGGAAAAGAAGACCTCCCCTATCAGTGGACTTGGGGAGGGGCATGCATGCAGAGGGTCGAGGAAGGGAGGGATTGGGATGGGAAGAGGGAGGGAACCACAGGGAGGATACAAAGTGAATGAAGTGTAATTAATAAAGAATTAGGAAAACCCCAAAGTCTTGGCTTTCAATTTTTTTTAAGTTAACAAAGATCAAGTTACTAATATATTACTCTTTCTAGGTTAGAATGTAAGAAATATAATGGTAATGTATAGAAGACTGCCCAACTTCACCAGTATATTCAAGACTTTAAATTAAATGATTATAAAAAGAAATACCAGCATACTAAATACTCAACAAAGATTGAGGATATGAATACTGAAAACTAAATTTCTCTCTGATCAGCACCAAAATTTTATTACTTTCTGTTCTACTCTTGCCAAGTTTTAAAGTGTCAGTTAAAATGATTGATGATTAAAAAAAAAACATGAATGCCACAGAATTCATTAATAATGTATCCAAACACCTTTTGGATATATTGACGTGAAGATCAGGCAAGGCACTTGGAAGAATACCTTGATGAGCACCAATTGATTTCTGCAGTGAGATATCTGATGTTTACTTTGTGTCATAGGAATGTTCTATGTATCATGCAAAGGAGACACTGGTACTTAGCAACTTTAGGAAATTGTTAGAACCATTTAAATGTGGGTGAAGAATTTGTTCACCTTTCTACAGTTTCAAAGAGGTAATGGTAGGTAGACAGTGTCTTTTTGTAATAACAAATGCAGGCCCTTCTGAAGTCTTAAGCCCAGATTTGACAAAGGGATCACTGGGCATTCCAGAGTGTTTGTGCTGTTTCTGTATCCAGAAACAAGATGCAAGAAGATGAAGAGACATTTGTTTGAATATAAAGGGATGTGCAGTGGTTTGAATGAGAATAACCTCCAAAGGCTCAAGCATTTTCACACTCAATCTACAGCTGGCAGAACTGTTTAGGGAGAATTAGGTGTGGCTTTTTTGGAAAAGATGTATCACTGGAGTAGGCTGTGTCTCAAGATGTAAGCTCTCAGCCACTGCTCCAGCACTATGCCTATCTGTCTACTACCTTGCTCCCCACTATGATGGTTATGGACTCTCACCATCTGTTATTTTAAGATCCAAATTAAATGCTTTCTTTTAAGTTGCCATGGTCATGGTGTCTTATCACAACAATAGAAGTGTAGCTAAGAAATTCTGTCTCAAGGATCTAAGATGGCAGGGACCAAGGCATACCGTGTCTGACAGGCAGAGGATATGAAACTCAGAAATTGGTGAGTGGAAGGGCAGCTGAAGCCAGAACATCCACATTGAGACTTCCTGGGCAAGAGGGGACAAGTGAGCTGAGAACATTTAGATCCAGGTCACCTGCGGACTTTCTGGCTACTGAAAGTGCCGAACATTTATCCCCCTGCACTTCCCCTTGGTAGGTCTGCCTCCTCCTTGGTGGAGGTGGCCCACAGTTCCTGAGGCTCATAGCACAGAACTCCCTGCTCTGTGACTGAGACAGCAGAGGTGGGCCTCCTACTTCCTCAATGGCAGCTGCCAGCTGTACCAGCCTTCTGGGCCCCAGGTTCCTGATGAGCTCTACGGGCACCTCAGGGCTTCCCAGCAAGTGACTGTACGGACAGTCCAGTCCCTCAGTGGTGGGCATCCACTATACTGGCCATCAAGGTCCTCAGACAACTGTAGGGGCTCCCTAGGGCTTCCCATCAGGCATCTGTACAGGCCTCCCAGTTCTGCTACAGTGGCTGGACTCCCAGTGGGCCGTTATACCAGCCTCCAAGTTCTCCAGCTGCAGTACAACTGAGCTGAGAGAGTTCCTACACATGCATTTGCTCCAACAGGCCAAAATCTGAGAGAAGAGAACAAGGGGAGCCCCTGTTCTCTCTGATTACACTTGCTAGAGTGAGTTCACCTTCAAGTGAGTGCCTACAGAGCCCCAGATCCAGGGTCCTTCTATGCTAGCAGCCAGACATCGAATCCCTCCCTCTTATACACCCACTGTGGGCAACATAGAGATTCTTGGAATAGCATTCTCAACATTGAAACCCCTGTTCTGTGTGTCTATCAGTAGAGTCCAGGCAAACAACTCCTGGAACCTAGACAGAGCTGAAAAACCAGTTGTGTAGGCCACTGAGGTATTCAGGGAATCTACTCATGTGCATTGTGTCCTTGAATACCTCCAGCACCCGTATCCCCTCCTGGAACTGCCCCACACCCTGCCCCACATTCTACACATCTACACTTCTAGCATCCTGTCCTTCAAAGCACACTTCCATGCACACAGATCTGCTTGCTTGCCCACACTTATTCATCTGCATCTGCACCTGTGAAAATTCCTTCCTTAGGTACAGCTGACACACCAACACACACACACTCAAACCAGTGGACCTCTTTCATCTTCCTGAAGAATACTCCAGACACAAGTAAAAGATGGACAGAGTCTGAACCTCAGACTCCAGGAGCAAACAGTAAAGGTTATGGATAAGCACATGGTCACAGGTCAGCATAAGAACACATCCACCAAGAATCAGAACATCCTGGCTTCATCAGCAACCTCTCAAATTAATGGATATTCCAAATCATCAGAAACACAGGAAAATTATTTTAAAGCTATGTTTATCCAGTTATTAGAGGCACATAAAGAAGAAATGAATAAATCTCTCAAAGAAATAGCAACACAAATGGAGGCAAATAAAGAGGAAATGAACAAAGCTCTCAAAGAAATACAAGCCAATAAGGCTAAACAAATAGAGGCACAAGTAGAGGCATGAACAGTAGTATATAGAGAAGAAATGAACAAAAAAGTAGAAGCCATCATAGAAAGTCCGGAATCCACATTCAAACAGCTGAAGGAAATGAGCAAGACATGAAAACAGAATTAGAATCAATAAAGAAAACACAGAGAAAACCCTGGAGCTGGAGAACTTAGAGAAAAGATCAAGAACCACAAAAGTAAGCATCACCAATAGAATAAAAAAGATGAAGGAGAGAATCGCAGGTGCTGAAGATACACTTGAAGAAATTGATACTGCTGTCAATGAAAATATAAAGTTGGAGAAGATCCAAATACAAAACATACAAGAAATCAAAGATGATTTCTGGGAGGCCTGTACAGATGCCATGAAAAGATGAAATCTAAGAATAATAGGAATAGAAAAAAAAAAAAAAGAAAATTCCAGACTTCAAGTTCCAAAAAATATTTTCTTTTTTTTAAATTTAAATTTATTTTTTTCTTATCAGTTATATTTTATTAACTCTGTATCCAAGCCGTGTCCCACTCCCACATTCCCTCTCAATCCCACCCTTCCTCCCTCATCTCCACCGTGCCCCTTTCCAAGTCCACTCATGGGGGGGACCTCCTCCCCATTCATCTGATCCTGTTTTATCAGGTATCTTTAGGACTGGCCGCAAAGCCCTCCTCTGGGGCCTAACAGGACTGCTCCTCCCTTGGGGGGTAGGGAGGTCAAAAAGCCAGTCATTGAGTTCCTGTTAGAAATAGTCCTTGTTCCCCTCACTATGGGAAACAAAATGGTTAATGAGCTAACACAGGCTACATCTGAGCAGAGGTTCTAGGTTATATCCATACATGGTCCTTGGTTGAATGACAGTCTCTGAGAAGCCCCTTTGCCCAGATATATTTGGTCCTTGTGGAGCTCCTATCCTTTCCCCATCATACTAACTCCCCTTCTTTCATGATTCCCTGTACTCTGCCAAAGGTTTGGTCATGAGTCTTTGTATCTGCTTTGGAAACACTGCTAGT
>NW_026589137.1:2535554-2550781 GCF_907164565.1 Psammomys obesus
ATGTTCTGTTCAGGAAGTTGTCTCCTGTGCCAATGAGTTCTAGGCTGTTGCCCAATTTTTCTTCTAACAGATTTAGAGTATCTGGTTTTATGTTGAGGTCTTTGATCCACTTGGACTTTAGTTTTGTGCAGGGTGATAAATATAGATTTATTTTCATTTTTCTGCATGTGGACATCCAGTTGGACCAGCACCATTTGTTGAAGATGCTGCCTTTTTTCCATTGAATGGTTTTGGCTTCTTTGTCAAAAATTGAGTATTCATAGGTGTGTGGGTTTATTTCTGGGTCTTCTATGTGGTTCCATTGATCCTCCTTTCTGTTTTTATGCCAAGACCATGCAGTTTTTTTTGTTAACTTTTATTAATTACAATTTATTCATGTTGTATCCTCCCATAAACCACTACCTCCTCCCCTACCGATCCCACCCTTCCCCCTCCCTTTCTGCATGCATGCCCCTCCCCAAGTCCACTGATAGGGGAGGTCCTCCTCTCCTTCTTTCTGATCTTAGTCTATCAGTTCTCATCAGAAGTGGCTGCATTGTCAGGGTTCTGATTATCTCCATGAATAGTCCTTGGTTGGAGTATGAGTCTCTGGGAAGTTCCCTGTGTTCAAATTTTCTTGTTCTGTTGTTCTCCTTGTGGAGTTCCTGTCCTCTCCAGCTCTTACTATTTCCCACTTCTTACATAAAATTCCATTCACTCTGCCCGTCAGTTGGCCATCAGGCTCAGTATCTCCTTTCACAGTCTGCATGGCAGAGGCTTTCAGAGGCACTCTGTAGCAGGTTCCTAGGTTGTTTCCTTTATGCTTCTTATTCTGATGTCCATCCTCTTTGCCTTTCAGGATAGGGATTGAACATTTTATTTAAGGTCTTCTCTTTTGCTTAGTATGTTTCGATGTACAGATTTTAGTGGGTTTATTCTATGTTATATGTATATATGAGTGAGTATATACCGTGTGTGTCTTTTTGCTTCTGGGACAACTCACTCAGGATGATCCTTTCCAGGTCCCACCATTTACCTGCAAATTTCATGATTTCCTTATTTTTCATTGCTGAGTAATACTCCATTGCATAGATGTACCACAGTTTCTGCATCCATTCTTCAGTTGAGGGGCATCTGGGTGGTTTCCAGCTTCTGGTTAATACAAATAAAGCTGCTACAAACATGGTTGAGCAAATGTACTTTTTGTGTACTTGAGCCTCTTTTGGGGATATGCCTAGGAGTGATATGCCTGGATCTTGAGGAAGCACTATTCCTAGTTGTCTGAGAAAGTGCCAGATTGATTTCCAGAGTGGTTGTATAAGTTTATACTCCCACCAGCAGTGGAGAAGGATTCCCCTTTCTCCACAACTTCTCCAGCATGTGTTGTCACTTTTGTTTTTGATCTTGGCCATTCTGATGGGTGTAAGGTGAAATCTCAGGGTTGTTTTGCTTTGCATTTCCCTAATGGCTAATGAGGTTGAGCATTTCTTTAAGTGTTTCTCTGCCATTCGATATTCCTCTACAGAGAATTCTCTGTTTAGCTCTGTTCCCCATTTTTAAGTGGATTACTTGGTTTGCTGCTTTTCATCTTCTTTAGTTCTTCATATATACTGGATATGAGTCCTTTGTCAGATACAGGGTTGGTGATGATTCTTTCCCAATCTGTAGGCAGTCGCTTTGTTTTGATGACAGTGTCCTTTGCTTTACAGAAGCTTTTCAATTTCATGAGGTCCCATTTACTGATTGTTGTTCTTAGAGCCTGTGCTGTTGGTGTTCTATTCAGGAAGTTTTCTCCTGTACCAATGAGTTCTAGGGTATTCCCCACTTTTTTTTCTAGCCGATTTAATGTGTCTGGTTTTATGTTGAGGTCTTTGATCCACTTGGACTTCAGTTTTGTGCAAGGTGATAAGTATGGATCTATTTTTATTTTTCTCCATGTAGACATCCAGTTGGACCAGCACCATTTGTTGAAGATGCTATCTTTTTTCCATTTTATGTTTTTGGCGTCTTTGTCAAAAATCAGGTGTCCATAAGTGTATGAGTTTATTTCTGGGTCTTCTGTTTGGTTCCATTGATCCACCATTCTGTTTCTATGTCACTACCATGCAGTTTTTATAACTGTTGCTCTATAGTACAGCTTGATATCAGGGATGGAGATACCTCCATAAGATCTTTTATTGTAGAGGATTGTTTTAGCAATTCTTGGTTTCTTGTTATTCCATACGAAGTTGAGAATTTTTCTTTCCAGGTCTGTAAAAAATTGTGTTGGCAATTTGATGGGAATTGCATTAAATCTGTTGATTGCTTTTGGTGAGATGGCCATTTTTACTATGTTAATCCTGCCAAGCCATGGGCATGGGAGATCTTTCCATCTTCTCATATCTTCCTCTAATTCTTTCTTCAGAGACTTGAAATTTTTTTTCATACAAGTCTTGGTTAGGGTTACACCAAGGTACTTTATGTCATTTGTGGCTATTGTGAATGGTGTTGTTTCTCTAATTTCTTTCTCAGCCCTTTTGTCTTTTGTTACTGATTTTTTTGAGTTAATTTTGTATCCGGCCACTTTGCTGAAGGTGTTTATCAGCTGTAGGAGTTCCCTGGTAGAGTTTTTGGGGTCACTCGTGTATACTATCATATCATCTGCAAATAGTGATATTTTGACTTCTTCCTTTCCAATTTGTATCCCCCTTGATCTCCTTCAACTGTCTTATTGCTCTAGCAAGGACTTCCAGAACTATGTTGAAGAGATATGGGGAGAGTGGGCAGCCTTGTCTTGTCCCTGATTTTAGTGGGATTGCTTTAAGTTTCTCTCCGTTCAGTTTGATGTTGGCTATAGGCTTGCTGTATATTGCCTTTACTATATTTATATATGTGCCTTGTATCCCTGATCTTTCCAATACTTTAAATATGAATGGATGTTGGATATTGTCAAATGCTTTTTCAGCATCTAGGGAGATTACCATGCAGTTTTTATTACTATTGCTCTGTAGTACAACTTGAGATCCGGGATGGAGTTACCTCCAGATGATCTGTTTTTGTGCAGGATTGTTTTGGAGATTCTGGGTTTTTTGTTTCTCCATATGAAGCTGAGAATCTTTTTTTCAAGGTCTGTAAAGAATTGAGTTGGTATTTTGATGGGAATTGCATTGAATCTGTAGATTGCTTTTGGCAGGATGGCCATTTTCACAATGTTAATCCTACCAATCCATGAGCACGGGAGATCTTTCGTACTTCTGATATCTTCTTCAATTTCTTTCTTCAGAGACTTGAAGTTTTTCTCAAACAGGTCTTTCCCTTGCTTGCTTAGTGTCACCCCAATGTACTTTATGTTATTGACACAAAAATACTCAATAAAATACTTGCAAACAGAATCCAAGAACACATCAAAGATATCATCCACCATGACCAAGTAGGCTTCATCCCAGGCATGCAAGGGTGGTTCAATATACGGAAATCCATCAATGTAATCACCACATAAACACATTGAAGGAGAAAAACACATGATCATCTCCTTAGATGTTGAAAAAGCATTTGACAAAGTCCAACACTCATTCATGTTTAAAGTCTTGGAGAGATCAGGGGTACAAGGCACATATCTAAACATAGTAAAGGCATTATACAGCAAGCCTATAGCCAACACCAAACTCAATGGAGAGAAACTTAAATCAATCCCACTGAAATCAGGGACAAGACAGGCTGCCCACTCTCTCCATACCTGTTCCACATAGTTCTTGAAGTCCTAGCTAGAGCAATAAGACAACTAAAGGAGATCAAGGGGATACAAATCGGAATGGAAGAGGTCAAAGTGTCACTATTTGCAGATGATATGATAGTATACATGAGCGACCCCCAAAATTCAACCAGAGAACTCCTCCAGCTGATAAACACCTTCAGCAAAGTGGCAGGATACAAAATCAACTCAAAAAAATCAGAAGCCCTCTTCTATACCAAAGACAAAAGGGAAGAGAAAGAAATTAGGGAAACAACACCCTTCACAATAGCCACTAATAACAAAAAATAATTTCAAGAAAACCATAGAAGAAAATTTTTTCCAACATAAAGAGATGTCTATAAACATACAAGTGGCCTGTAGAACACCAAATAGACTAGACCAGAAAAGAAACTCCTCACATCACGTCATAGTCAAAACACAAAATCTGCAGAACAACAAAAAGATATTAAAAGCAGCAAGGGGCAAAGGGCAAGTGACATAGAAAGGTAGACCTTTCAGAATCACATCTGATTTCTAAACAGAAACTATAAACGCCAGAAGGGCCTGGGAAGATGTCATGCAGACATTAAGGGACCACAGATGCCAACCCAGACTACTATACCCAGCAAAGCTTTTAATCAACATATATGAATAAAACAAAATATTACATGACAAAAATTTAAACAACATCAACACAGCAGTCCAGCTCTATGGAAGATACTAGAAGGAAAACTCCAATCCAACAAAAACAACTACACACAAGAAAATATACGCTACAGATAACTTCACAACAAAAATTAAAAGAAAACAATCACAGTAACACCACCAACTCCACATAAAAAAAATTAACATTCACTGGTAACTATTATGTATCAACATCAATGGACTCAACTCTCCAATGAAAAGACAGAGACTAGAAGGAGAGCAACAAAACCAAAATATCTCAGCACAGGAGACTTTTTTTTGAGACTGATACAACAACTAAGGACCATTAATGAATATAACCTAGAACCCCTTCTCAGATGTAGCCCACAGCAGCTAAGTATCCAAGTGGGTTCCCTAGTAAAAGGAACAGGGATTGTCTCTGGCATGAACACAGTGGCCAGCTCTTTGACCATCCGTCTGAAGTGGGAGGAGCTGTGCCATGCCAAAGAGGAGGACAATGAAGCCAGTCCTGATGAGACCTGATAAGCTAGGGTCAGATGGAAGGGGAGGAGGACCTCCCCTATCAGTGGACATGGAGAGGTGAATGGGAGAAAATGAAGGATGGAGGGTGGGGTTGGGAGGGAATGAGGGGCTGGGCTATAGCTGAGATACAAAGGAATAAACTGTAATTAATATAAAAATAAAAATTTAATTAAAAATCCTCCTGAAGTGATAGGAAAATTTTTAAAAAAAGGACTAAAAGAATGGTTGCAGAAAAAGGATCCTAGGTGTGCAAGAAACACATCTCTGCAACAAAGAAAAATACTCCCTCAGAAAAAGGGCTGGAAAAAAGTGTTTTGTAGCAATTGGACCCAAAAAATAATCTGGGGTAGCTATCCTAATATCTAACAAAATAGACTTTCATCCAAAATTAATTTAAAAAAAAAAGATGAGCCAGAGTATATTATTCTCATCAAAGGAAAAATCCACCAGGAGGTCACCACCATTCCGAACATCTCTACCCCCAATACAAGAGCACCTACATTTGCAAATGAAGCATTATTAAAGCAGAAATCACACATATATTCCATCACCTTAATAGTGGGAGAATTCTTCACTCCACTCTCACCAAAGGACAGATCATGAAGACAGAAGATAAATAGGGAAATAAAGTCACTTACAGAAGTCCTAAATCAAATGGACCTAATAGATTCCTACAGAAATTTTCACCCAAATTCAAAAGAGTATACCTTCTTTTCATCACCTTATGGAACCTTCTCAAAAATAGAACATATATTTGGTCAAAAAGCAAGCCTCATACAATAAGATTAAATAATCCCTGTATCCTATCTGACAACCATGGACTAAAGCTGGACCTCAACAACAACAGAAACAGCAAAAACCTACACATACATTGAAACTGAGCAACTCCTATTCAATGACAGCTAGGCTAGGGAAGAAATAAAAGAAATTAAAGACTTCCTAGAATTCAATGAAAATGAAGGCACAACATACCTAAACTTAAGGGACACAATAAAAGCAGTGCTAAGGGAAAAGTTCATTGCACTAAGTGCTTTCAAGAAGAAATTTGAAACATCTCACAAAAGCAACTTAAAGGCTCATCTGAAAGCTATAGGGGGGAGGGGAGAAGCAAACACATGCAAGAGGAGTAGACATTTGGAAATATTCAAGCTTAGGAATGAAATCAATAAATTAGAAACAATTGAAACAATTCAAACAATCAATGAAACCAAGAGAGTATTCTTTGAGGAAATCAACAAGATAGACAAACTCTTAGCCAAACTAACTAAAAGGCAGAGAGAAACTATCCAAATCAGCAAAATCAGAAATGATAAGGGAAACATAAAAACAGACACTGAGGAAGTTTAAACAATCATTAGGTCTTAATTCAAAAGGCTATACACCACAAAATTTGAAAATCTAAATGAAATGGACAATTTTCTTGTTAGATTCCATTTACCAAAATTAAATCAAGATCAAGTAAATAGACTGAATAGTCTTATTTCCCCCCAAGGGAATAGAAGCAGTCATCAAAAGTCTCCCTTCCAAAAAAAAAAAAAAACAAAAAAAAACAAAACAAAACAAAAAAAAAAAAAAACAGTGTCAGGTGGTTTCAGCAGAGAATTCTACCAGACTCCAATTCTCTTAAAACTATTCCAGAAAATAGAAACAGAAGGAACATTACCAAACTCATCCTATGAAGCCACAGTCATCTTGATAGCTGACACACACAAAGACCCAACAAACAAAGAGAACTTCAGACCTATCTGTCTTATGAACATTGCCTGAAAAATACTCAATAAAATACTTGCAAACCTAATCCAAGAACACATAAAAGATATCATCCACCATGACTAAGTAGGCTTCATCCCAGGCATACAGGGGTGGTTCAATACACAGAAATACATTAATATAATCCACCATATAAACAAACTGAAGGATAAAAATCACATGATCCTCTTCTTAGACGCCAAAAAAGCATTTGACAAAATTCAACATCCATTCATGTTTAAAGTTTTAGAGGGATCAGGGATACAATGCATATACATATACACAGTAAAGACAATACACAGAAAGCCTGTAGCCGACATCAAACTAAACAGAAAGAAACTTAAATCAATCCCACTGAAATCACGGGATAGTCAAGGCTGCCCATTCTTTCTATATATCTTCAACATGATAATTGAAGTCCTAGCTAGAGCAATAAGACAACTAAAGGTGATCAAGGGGATACAAATCAGAAAGGAAGAAGTCAAAGTATCACTATTCACAGGTGATATGATAGCATACATGAGCAACCCCAAAATTTAAACCAGAGAACACCATCACTTGATAATCACCTTCAGCAAAGTAGCTGGATACAAAATTAAATAAAAAAAAAATCAGTAGCCCTCCTGTATACCAGAGACAAAAGGGCCGAGAAATAAATTACAAAAACAACACCCTTCACAATAGCCACTAGTAACATAAAGTAACTTGGTGTGACTCTAACCAAGCAAGTGAAAGACCTGTTCGAAAATAACTTCAAGTCTCTGAAGAAAGAAATTGAAGATATCAGAAGATGGAAAGATCTCCCATGTTCATGGTTTGGGAAGATTAACATAGTGAAAATGGCCATTCTGCTAAAAGCAATCTACAGATTCAATGCAATTCTCATCAAAATACCAGCACAATTCTTTACAGACCTTGAACGATTAATTCTCAACTTTATATGGAAAAACCAAAAACTTAGAATTGCCAAAACGATCCTGTACAACAACAGATCATCTGGAGGTATCTCTATCCCTGATCTCAAGCTTTATTATAGAGCAATAGTGATAAAAACGTCATGGTATTAGCATAGAAACAGAATGGTGGATCAATGGAACCAAATAGAAGACCCAGAAATAAATCCATACACCTACAGATACTTTATTTTTTACAAAGAATCAAAAAACATACAATGTAAAAAAGACAACATCTTCAACAAATAGTGCTAGTATAACTGGATGTGCCAATGCAGAAAAATGCAAATAGATCCATATTAATTACCCTGTACAAAACTAAAGTCCAAATGGATTAAAGACCCCAATATAAAACCAGACACACTAAATCACTTAGAAGAAAAATTTGGATAAAGCCCAGAACTCATTGGCAGGGGAGACAACTTCCTGAACAGAACACCAACAGCACAGGCTCTAAGATCATCAATTAAGAAATGGGACCTCATGGAACGGAAAATCTTCCATAAAGCCAAGGACAGTGTTATCAGAAAAAAAAAAACCCAAACAAACAAACACACAAAAACGACAGCAACACTACAACTGACAGAGTGATTTTATCAGTATACATAAAGAACACAAAAAGTTGAAGAACAACAAAACAAGTAATCCAATCAAAATATGGGGCACAGTGCTAAAGAGAATTCTCAATAGAGGAATATAGAATGGCAGGGAAACACTTCAAAATATGCTCAACGTCCTGAGTCATCAGGGAGTACTTCTTTTCTCTTACTTTCAATGTCCATCCCACTTGTCTTTCTAAGTGAGGATCTTACCCCAGGTCCTCCTTCTTGTTTAGCTTCTTTAGGTGTACAGATTTTAGTATGTTTATCCTATTTTATAGGTTTAGTATCCACTTTAAGTGAGAATATACCATATGTGTCTTACTGCTTCTGGGATACCTCAGTCAGGATGATCTCTTCTAGATCCCACCATTTGCCTGCAAATTTCATGATTTCCTTGTTTTTAATTGCTGGAGCTCCACAAGGACCAAATATGTCTGGGTACAGGGGTCTTTTCTGAGACTGATTCTTCAACCAAGGATCATGCATGGATATAACCTAAAACCCCTTCTCGGATGGAGCCTATGGCAGCTCAGTATCCAAGTGGGACACACTAGTAAGTAGAACAGGAAATTCTCTGATATTAACTCGGTGGCTGGCTTTTTGACCTCCCCACCCCTGAGGGAGGAGCAGCCTTGCTAGTCCACAGAGGAGGACATTGCAGCCAGACCTGAAGAGACCTGATAAGCTAAGTTCAGATGGAAGGCCTTCTCTATCAGTGGACTTAGAGAGGGGGAGGGAGGAGATGAGAGAGGGAGGATGGGATTGGGAGGGAAATAAGGAGGGGGATATAGCTGGGATACAAAGTAAAAAACCTGGAATTAATACAAAAAATTAAAATTTAATAAAGTATAAAAATTGAAAAAAAAAAAAAAAAAAAAACGACCCTGAGATTTCACCTCACATCCATCAGAATGACTAAGATAAAAATCTCAAGTGATGAGGGGCCAAGATGGCGGCACCGGGAGAACACCATGTCTGAGAAGCGGAACAACACACTCCGTGCAGCGACCAGGAGACTGAACTCTGGGCCCTAAAACAACAGCGATCGACCTTGTTTCCCAGGTGAGGGGAGGCTCCCACGTTGTGGGAATTGGTCGGGTCCACTCTCCGCTGCCCAGCCAGAACCCAGAAGAGAACCCGGCAACGCGGGTTTTGGGTCTCCGGGCTGGTGCCACAAACCTGCTTATCACGATCAATTTCCCAGGCTGATTGGTGGGCACAGGGGGGCCTAAGGCTGCGAGTCCCAGTCGCAAAAAAAAAAAAAAAAAACCCACAGGGAAGGAAAGTTGCCAGACTGGTCACGGGTCACCTAGTCTTTCCCTGGAAGGTCTCTCCGACCACGGCGGGTACCTGCCGCCATCACAACTGAGCTCCCGCCGCAGGCGGATAGCAGCTGCGCGCCCAGCTCAAAATCCCTACTCCCTCTTCGGAGGAGGCAGGAGGTGCCCAACAGAATCTGCCACAGACCACATTGTCTATACCCCAACCCGAGATCGGGGCTGAGAAAACCCAATCCTTTCGGGCACTCCCCCAAACGCCGCCATCACCCTGCCGCAGCGGAGCAGAAGGATAAAGAGGCGCACAGCAGCTTCACAGTGCTGGAACTCCAGTGCTGCTGGCAGCTCCTAGCAAACAAACTACAGCTCTGGATCTGGGACTGTGGTCATCCTATGCGTCCTGAGATTCTCCTGGGTCCAGCGCAATAAGATCTAGCAGCAAGTTCTATCACCGGCGCCCCCCCCCGCCCCCGCAGAGAAACGCCACCGGCTCAAGGCTCAGGATCCCACTGAGAAGCCCCAACCCTTGCTGGCACTCCCCTGAGAGCACCTCCATAAGCTCACCCTAGCAGAGGAGAAGCTCAGAGGGGAAGGACAGAGAGGCAGCCTGCCAAGGACACAGCACCCTCTCTCCAGCAGCCCCTAGCAGAGAAACCCAAGCTCTGGATCTGAGGACACTCAACCCTACCCGGTACTCTCTTGGGATCAGCAAACATAGATTATACTGCTAGGCTGCTTCTGGCAGAGAGACCTGGGCCTGGGATCTGGGATTGAGTACACTCACCCTAACTCTTTCCCGCGCCACCCAGGGACCAGTCAACACAACCCCTCCTGGCAGAGGGAAAGAACAAAGAGGCAGCACACAGGAAAGGTGGACACCAAGTCCTGCAGCCACAGTGTCACAGAGCTGACTGTTAGCCTACACGTGCACTTCTGCAGCAGGACCAAAACTGAGAGTAGTGAGCAAGGGGAACCCCTGTGCATTTCAACTGGTCCTGCAAGAGAGTGAGTGAGCCTTCTAGGGAGAGATTGCCCCAGACCCAGGGCCTCTCCACAGAAGCAACCAGACGAGATCTCTGCCACACACACTCCTAGTGTGGGCATCAGAGGGATTCTTGGGATAGCGACATTGAAGCCTCTGCCTTGCGGGTCCACCAGGGTAATCCAGGCAAACAATCCCTGGATCTCAGTCAGAACTGCGTAATAGTGGCTTGCAGGCCACTGCAATAGTCAGACAATCCGCGCATGCACACTGCGCCCGCTAAAAGCGCACGTGAATAGCGACAGCGTCACATTCTTTACTTAGGCAAAACTGAAAACGCAGTGCACACCCCCAAAGCAGTGAACCTCTCTCATCTTCCTGAAAAAACAGTCCAGAAAACAGAAAGAGAGGATCATAGCCCAAACTACAATCTCGAGGAACAACCAGTAAGGATTATAAATAACCAGATGGCTAGAGGCAGGCGTAAGAACACTCCCAACAAAAATCAGGATATAATGATCTCACCAGCAACCCCACAAAAAAAATGGACACTTCAATTCACTAGATATACAAGAAAAGGACCTCAAAACTATGTTTCTCCAGCTATTAAAGGCCCATAGAGATGAATTGAACAAAGCCCTCAGAGAAATAACCAAAGAAATCGAGACTAACCAAGAGGAAACAAATCGTGCACTCAGAGAAATGACCACGAAAATTGAGGCAAACAGAGAAGAAATGCACAAAGCTCTCAAAGAAATGTCCACACAAATGAAGGCAAATAAAGAAGAAATGAACAAAGCTCTCATAGAAATACAGGCAATGATACCCAAAGAAGTAGAGGCACAATTAGTGATACATAGAGCGGAAACAGACAAAAAAATAGAAGCTATCATTGAAAAACAGGAGTCCACATTCAAACAGATAAAGGAAATGGTGCAAGACATGAAAACAGAATTAGAATCAATAAAGAAAACACAAATAGAGAAAAACCAGGAGCTGGAGAACATAGAGAAAAGATCAGGCACTACAAAGGTAAGCATCACCAACAGAATACAAGAGATGGAAGAAAGAATCTCAGGAGCCGAAGATACACTTGCGGAAATTGACACGTCTCTCAAAGAAAAAATAAAATCAGAGAAGTTCCAAACACAAAACATCCAAGAAATCAAGGACACCATGAAAAGACAAAACCTAAGAATAATAGGAGTAGAAGAAAAAGAAGACATCAGGCTCAAAGGTCCGGAAAATATTTTCAAGAAAATTATAGAAGAAAACTTTCCAAACTTAAAGAAGGAGATGTCCATAAACATACAAGAGGCCTATAGAACACCAAGTAGACTAGACCATAAAAGAAATTCTTCATGTCACATCATAGTCAAAACACTGAACCTACAAAACAAAGAAAAAATTCTAAAAGCAGCAAGGGAAAAAGGCCAAGTAACATATGAAGGTAGACCTATCAGAATCACACCAGATTTCTCAACAGAAACTATGAAAGCCAGAAGGGCCTGGACAGAAATCATACAGTCCTTAAGGGACCACAGATTCCAACCCAGACTACTATACCCAGCAAAACTTTCAATCAACATAGACGGAGAATTCAAGATATTCCAAGACAAAACCAAATTTAAACAATATCTACAAAGTAACCCAGCTCCACAGAAGTTACTAGAAGGGAAACTCCAAACCAAAGAAAACAACTACATCGAAGGAAAAAGAGGAAATAGATAACTACACAACAACAACAACAAAAAAAAAAAACCAAAAGAAGACAAGCAATGAAACTCAGTGACACCACCAACACCACATCTAAAATAAGTAACAATTGTTGGTCACTAGTTTCTATCAACATCAACGGACTCAACTCCCCAATTAAAAGACACAGAGTAACAGAATGGTTGCGGAAACAGGATCCATCATTCTGTTGCATCCAAGAAACACACCTATGCAACAAAGATAAACACTACCTCAGAGTAAAGGGCTGGAAAAATGTCTTTCAAGCAAATGGTTCCAGAAAACGAGCGGGAGTAGCCATCCTAATATCTAATAAAATAGACTTTCAACCCAAGTTAATCAAAAAAGATAAGGACGGCCACTATATTGGAAAAATCCACCAAGAGGACATCACAATTTTGAATATCTATGCCCCAAATACAAGAGCACCTACATTCGTAAATGAAACAATATTAAAGCTTAAATCACATATTGATCCTAAAACCTTAATAGTGGGAGACTTCAACACTCCACTCTCACCAAGGGACAGATCAACTAGACAGAAAACAAATAGCGAAATAAAAACACTTACAGAGACCCTAAATCAAATGGACCTAATAGACGTCTACAGATCTTTTCATCCAAACTCAAAAGAGTATACCCTCTTTTCAGCACCGCATGGAACCTTCTCCAAAATAGACCATATAGTTGGTCATAAAGAAAGCCTCAACAGATAAAAAGATTGAAATAATCCCTTGTATTCTATCTGACCACCATGGACTTAAGCTGGACCTCAACAACAACAGAAATAACAAACAGCCTACACGCACATGGAAACTGAACAACCTGTTACTCAACGACAGCTGGGTTAAGGAAGAAATAAAGAAAGAAATTAAAGACTTCCTAGAATTCAATGAAAATGAAGTCACAACATACCCAAATTTATGGGACACATTGAAAGCAGTGCTCAGAGGAAAATTTATAGCACTAAGTGCCTGCAAGAAGAAATTCGTAACATCACATACAAACAACTTAATGGCCCAACTGAAAACCCTAGAAAAAAAAGAAGCAGATACACCCAAGAGGAGCAGACGGCTGGAAATAATCAAACTCAGGGCTGAAATCAATCAATTAGAAACAAATAAAACTATTCAAAGAATAAATGAAACAAAAAGCTGGTTCTTTGAGAAAATCAACAAGATAGACAAACCCTTAGCCAAACTAACTAAAAAGCAGAGAGAATCTATCCAAATCAACAAAATCAGAGACGAAAAGGGTGACATAACTACAGACACAGAGGAAATTCAAACAATCATTAGGTCATACTACAAAAGCCTATATGCCACAAAATTTGAAAATCTAAATGAAATGGACAATTTTCTTGATAGATTCCATCTTCCAACATTAAGTCAAGATCAGGTAGAAAGACTGAACAGCCCAATATCCTCCAAGAAAATTGAAGCAGTCATTCACAGTCTCCCCTCCAAAAAAAGCCCTGGGTCAGATGGTTTCAGTGAGGAATTCTACCAGACCTTCAAAGAAGTGCTCACACCAATTCTCCTCAAACTATTCCACAAAATAGAAACAGAAGGTACATTACCAAACTCAATCTATGAAGCCACAGTCACCCTGATACCTAAACCACACAAAGACCCAACAAGAAAAGAGAACTTCAGACCTATCTCTCTTATGAACATTGACGCAAAAATACTCAATAAAATCTTGCAAATGGAATCCAAGAACACATCAAAGATATCATCCACCACGACCAAGTAGGCTTCATCCCAGGCATGCAAGGGTGGTTCAACATACGGAAATCCATCAATGTAATCCACCACATAAACAAACTGAAGGAGAAAAACCACATGATCATCTCCTTAGATGCTGAAAAAGCATTTGACAAAGTCCAACACCCATTCATGTTTAAAGTCTTGGAGAGATCAGGAATACAAGGCACATATCTAAACATAGTAAAGGCAATATACAGCAAGCCTATAGCCAACATCAAATGGAGAGAAACTTAAATCAATCCATCTGAAATCAGGAACAAGAAAAGGCTGCCCACACTCTCCATACCTTTTCAACATAGTACTTGAAGTGCTAGCCAGAGCAATAAGACAACTAAAGGAGATCAAGGGTATAAAAATCAGAAAGGAAGAGGTTAAAGTGTCACTATTAGCAGATGATATGATAGTATACATGACCAACCCCAAAAATTCAACCAGAGAACTCCTCCAGCTGATAAACACCTTCAGCAACGTGGCAGGATACAAACTCAACTCAAAAAAATCAGAAGCCTTCCTGTATACGAAAGACAAAGTGCTGAGAAAGAAATTAGGGAAACAACACCCTTCACAATAGCCACTAACCACATAAAGTACCTTGGGGTGACACTAACCAAGCAAGTGAAAGACCTGTTTGAGAAAAACTTCAAGTCTCTGAAGAAAGAAATTGAAGAAGATCTCAGAAGATGGAAAGATCTCCTGTGCTCATGGATTGGTAGGATTAACATTGTGAAAATGGCCATCCTGCCAAAAGCAATCTACAGATTCAATGCAATTCCCATCAAAATACCAACTCAATTCTTTACAGACCTTGCAAAAAAGATTCTCAGCTTCATATGGAGAAACAAAAAACCCAGAATCTCCAAAACAGTCCTGTACAACAACAGATCATCCAGAGGTATCTCCATCCCCGATCTCAAGTTGTATTACAGAGCAATAGTAATAAAAACTGCATGGTATTGGCATAAAAACAGAAAGGAGGATCAATGGAACTGCATAGAAGATCCAGAAATAAACCCACACACCTATGAATACTCGATTTTTGACAAAGAAGCCAAAACCATTCAATGGAAAAAAGACAGCATCTTCAACAAATGGTGCTGGTCCAACTGGATGTCCACATGCAGAAAAATGAAAATAGATCTATATTTATCACCCTGCACAAAACTAAAGTCCAAGTGGATCAAAGACCTCAACATAAAACCAGATACTCTAAATCTGTTAGAAGAAAAATTGGGCAGCAGCCTAGAACTCATTGGCACAGGAGACAACTTCCTGAACAGAACAT
>NW_026589137.1:2555781-2632995 GCF_907164565.1 Psammomys obesus
ACTAGCAGTGTTTCCAAAGCAGATACAAAGACTCATGACCAAACCTTCGGCAGAGTACAGGGAATCATGAAAGAAGGGGAGTTAGTCTGATGAGGAAAGGATAGGAGCTCCACACGGACCAAACATATCTGGGCACAGGGTCTTTTCTGAGACTGACATGCAACCAAGGACCATGTATGAATGTAATCTAGAACCTCTGCTCAGATGTAGCCTGTGGTAACTCAGTAACCAATTGGTTTCCCATAGTGAGGGGAACAAGTACTATTTCTAACAGGAACTCAATGAATGGCTCTTTGGCCTCCCCACCCCCCAAGGGAGGAGCAGTCGTGTTAGGCCACAGAGGAGAGCTTTGCAGTCAGTCCTGAAGATATCTGATAAAACAGGATCGGATGAATGGGGAGGAGGTTCCCCCTATCAGTGGACTTGGCAAGGGGCACGGTGGAGATGAGGGAGAGAGGGACTGGGAGGGAATGAGGGATCAGGACACGGCTTGGATACAGAGTTATTAAAATGTAACTGATAAGAAAAAAATAAAATTAAAAAAAAATCTCAAGTGATAGTGTATTCTGGAAAGTATGTAGAGAAAAGGGAACCCTCCTCCATTGCTGATGGGAATGTAAACTTGTACAAACCACTTTGGAAGTCAATCTGGTGCTTTCTCAGACAATTGGGAATAGTGCTTCCCCGAGATCCAACTATACCACTCCTAGGCATATATCCAAAATATGCTCAAGTACACAACAAGAACATCAGTTCAACCATGTTCATAGCAGGATTATTCATAATGGCTAGAACCTGGAAACAACCCAGATGTTCCTCAGTTAAGGAATGGATATAGATATTGTGGTACATTTACACAATGGAATGCTACTCAGCAATTAAAAACAAGGAAATCATGAAATGTACAGAGAAATGGTGGGAGACAGAAAAGATCATCCTGAGTGAGGTTTCCCAGAAGCAAGACACACTCAGTATATATGCACTTTTAAGTGGATATTAGACATAGAATATAGGATAAACATACTAAAATCTGTACACCTAAAGAAGCTAAGCAAGAAGGAGGATTCTGTATAAGATGATCAATCCTCACTTAGACGAATGTGATGGGCATTGGAGGAAGGAACAAACAGGAACCAGGACAGAAGCCTACCACAGAGGGCCTCTGAAAGACTCTACCTAGCAGTGTATCAAAGCAGGTATTGAGACTCATAACCAAACATTGGGCAGCCTGTGAAAGAAGTGGCAGATAGTAAGACCTGGAGTGGACAGGAGCTCCAAAAGTATAGCAACAGAACCAAAATATCTGCCCCAGGGGTCTTTTCTGAGACTGATACTCCAACCATGGAACATTCCTTGAAATAACCTAGATACTCTGCTCAGAGCCATTGGCATCCCAGTATCCAAGTGGGTTCCCTAGTAGGGCGAACAGGGACTGTCTCTGATATGAACTCAGTGTCTGGCTCTTTGAACACCACCCCCTTGAGTGGGTAGAAGCCTTGCCAGGCCACAGAGGAGGACAATGCGCCAGTCCTGATTGAGATCTGATAAGCTAAGGTCAGATAGAAGGGAAGGAGGGCCTCTAGTACCAGTGGGCTTGGGGAAGGATATGGGAGGAGACAAGGGAGGGAAGGTGAGATTGCGAGGCAATGAGGGAGGATGCTACAGCTGAGATACAATATGAATAAACTGTAATTAATATAAAAATAAAAATTCAATTAAAAAATAAATTATTTTTCAAGTTAAACTAATAGATAACTTGGGTAATTCCACTCAACACAGTGCTCACATATCCACATCCATGGCATGCACACTTGCCCCTTGCTTAAAGTGCTTATAAACAATGCCTAAGTGTCCACTGTTGGATGCTCAATAAAAGGAAAAAAATCTTCTCTATCATTAGTGTTTATTTGAGTGAACTTCACAGAGAGTGACTCTGTGGTGTAGTCAGTTGATTTTTTTTCAGCAGCTCAATTGAACAATTTGCTTGGATCTGCCCCACCTTTTGCCATACAGTTGTTACTAGCCTTCATTATGTTTTCACTTTGTTCTTCATCTTCATTGGAATTGCCTACTCAGAGATTTTTAATATCAATAGAAATAAGGTGTCTGTGTGTTCTCAACAATTCAAGTTGGTTGATGCATTCAGAAAAGTACAAAGGAATCACTTCGGTCTGGTTTTCCATCATTTACTTTCTCTTTTCCCATTTCTACTACTATTCCAAGTAAAAGCATTTCAAATCTTGGAATGTAATCTTTTGACAGACAAACTATGTCTGTATTTTTATATTCATTCAGATTTTATAGAGATCATTCAGGTCTTACAATAAGAAAACACTTGGCCCAGAATCCTGACCCCCAAGCATGCTGACTAGTTTTATATCAATTTGACACAAGCTAGAGTTATCATGGAGGAAGGAACCTATTGAGAAAATGCCCCTATAAGGTCAGGCTGTGTGTAAGCCTGTAAGTCATTTTTTTTTTTTTTTTTTGATTAGTGATTGATGAAAGGCCCACCACAATTTTGCTGGTGTCATCCCTGGGTTGGTTATCCTGAGTTCTACTAAAAAGCATGCCGAGAAAGCCATGTTTTTAATAAGCCAGTAAGTAACACTCCATGGCCTCTGTGTCAGCTCCTGCCACCAGGTTCCTGCCCTGCTACAATTTTGCCCTCAGTGTTTTCAATAATGAGCTGTTATACTGCAAATTGAGTGAAATAAACCCTTTTCCTTCCCAAGTTGCTTTTGGTTATGGTGTTGTTTCATAGCAATAGTAACTGTAGCCAAGATACCAGGTTTGCCCACTGTGAGACGTTTAGTACTGACTCAATCCTGGTCATCATTATTAGTTATGATTGATTGTCCATTTCTTCATGGCTCAATCTTAGTAAGATACACACATCTAGGATTTTGTCCATTTTATCTAAGTTTTTCAAATTGGAACACAAAAATTGCTCATAATTATCTCTAGTGATCTTTTTGGTATTCTTAATTTAAAAATTGTATGTATATGTGTGCTTTGTTTGTGTATATAACTGGGTACCATTTCTTTGCCTGATGCATATAGAAGCCACGATGTCAGAGCATATAGACGCCCCAGAAGCCAGAGTTACAGATGGTTGGTGAGCTACCATGTGGGTGCTGGAAGGTAAACCCAGGTTCTCTGGAAGAGCACCCAGTACTTTTAATTGCTGAGCCATGTCTCCAGCCCCTTCAATTATCTTATTTTGTTTCTGTTTTCGGTTGTGATGTGATCTTTTCCATCGCTATGATAACAATCTGATTAAAATGGTAAATGAGCCAATCAGACATATATATATTTTTTAAAATTTTTATTAATTACACTTTATTCATTTTGTATCCCCCCATAAGCCCCTCCCTCCTCCCCTCCCGATCCCACCCTCCCTCCCCTTTCTGCATGCATGCCCCTCCCCAAATCCACTGATAGGGGAGGTTCTCCTCTCCTTTCTGATCTTATTCTATCAGTTCTCATCAAAAGTGGCTGCATTGTCCTCTACTGTGGCCTGGTAAGGCTGCTCCCCCCTCAGGGGGAGGTGATCAAAGAGCAGGCCAATCAGATTATGTCAGAGGCAGTCCCTCTTTCCATTACTATGTAACCCACTTGGACACTGAACTGCCATGGGCTACACCTGTGCAGGGGTTCTAGGGTATCTCCACGAATAGTCCTTGGTTGGAGTATGAGTCTCTGGGAAGTTCCCTGTGTTCAAATTATCTTGTTCTGTTGCTATTGACAGTTAATATACAAAATTATTCATCCTTACTAATAATCAGAAAACTTGATTTCAAAGCTGTGGTAAGATGTCATCTCACTGTAGGTGCAATGACTCTTACCAAAAATATGACCCTCACCCCAAATCCTAGTGAAGAGATGAAGTGAGACCTTTTATAAACAACTTGTGGGGTTATGACTCAGCATAGGGGGTTTTGAAAACTCTTCAAAAAGTTAAAACTAGCACCACAATGTGATCTTATACTCCCACATTTGATATGTATCTAAAGGTAATAAAAATATTCTAGATACCTGTGCTTGATTGTACCAATGTTTCTAAAAGCCAAGTCAAAGAAAGGAGCTAGCTTTCCATAAGCTGAAAATGGATAAAGAAACCATGAAACAGACACATCGTTCTGTTCATCAGTAAGGTGTTTTATTTGATTGTGCTGGTTAAAACGGCTGATCATTATGCTAAATGAAATAAATAAGGGGCATAAAGATAAATGTTACATTATCTAGCCCATATGTGGAAATTAAGGAGTTTGAACTCACAGAAATAGAGTCAAATAATGATCAATTATTAGTAAGTTTGCAAAGGAATGGGGCATAAGAGTTAAAGAAAACTACTAAGAAGAAATACTAAGGCATAGTCAGTAAGAATAATAATTTTGAAGATTCTACAGTATGGTGGTGCATATAACCTGCAATAAATTATCATATATTGCAAAATATCTAGAAGAGAAGTTTTAGAGGCTCTTCATAGATACAAATGCTAATTCATTTGGTTTGATCATTATACACTTTAAACATATATTGGATTATATACTATATTACATAAGTGTGCAGAGTAATTGCATGCCAGTTATAAATACATAAAATTTAAAATATCTGTATTACTGAACAAATATTTTAAAACACTTCATTTCCTTTTCTATAATCTAGGTTTTTTAAAATTAAAATTCTAGTTTTAGTGTACAAAGTAATTTCTCTATTTTCCTTTTTCTTTTCTCTATCTTTCTTTCTTAGATAAGGAGAAAAGAAGTTGAAAAGAAAGGGGAATTCAGGAATATTTTATAGGAATAATAAGACAAAAAGTAGGTTAATTAATCTACTCAAGACTTTACTTTTTATTATCAAATAAGATTATTTTTAACTCTGGTATAGGGTTATGTATATTGATGCAAAAATAAGTTTATTTTTATTATATTTGGTAAATTTTAGTAGACTGATACAAATTCAGGGTTACTTCCAATACTTTTAAATGATATTACAAAATGTTTAGGGTATTAGGTAATAGTTAATTGTTAGTTAATCAACTCACAGACATGTCAGACTCTAGTCTAATTTATCACAGGAGTATATATCCTAGGTTTAATAGATAGATAATATTTTGTAAACAGGTCAATTACAAAAAGATAGGAAATCTTCAAAAACTTCAGAGACCTACAGGATTTGAAATTTTTTTTGAATTTTATTTTTTTCTTATCAGTTACATTTTATTAACTTTGTATCCCAGCCGTGTCCTGATCCCTTATTCCCTCCCAATCCATCCCTCCCTCCCTCATCTCCACCATGCCCCTTGCCAAGTCCACTAATAGGGGGGACCTCCTCCCCATTCATCTGATCCTGTTTTATCAGGTATCTTCAGGACTGGCTGCAAAGATCTCCTCTGTGGCTTCACAGGACTGCTCCTCCCTTGGGGGGTGGGGAGGCCAAAGAGCCATTCATTGAGTTCCTGTTAGAAATAGTCCTCGTTCCCCTCACTAGACTCCATTCATACATTCAATGCACATCCCATCTGTCTTTCTAAAGGAGGATTGATCATCTTACCCCATGTCCGCTCTCTTGATTATCTTTTTTAGGTGTATAGATTTCATTATGTTTATCACATCTTATAGGTGGGATATTTCTGGGATATTTCACTCAGGATGATCTTTTCTAGATCCCACCATTTGCCTGCAAATTTCATGATTTCCTCCTTTTTGATTGCTGAATAGTATTCCATTGTGTAAAAATACCACAATTTCTGTACCCATTCCTCCGTTGATGGACATCTGGGTTGTTTCCAGGTTCTGGCTATTACAAATAATGCTGCTATAAACATGGTTGAGCAAATATCCCTTTTGTGTACTTGAGCAAACTTTGGGTATATACCTAGCAGTGGTATAGCTGGGTCTTGAGGAAGCACTATTCCTAATGGTCTTAGAAAGCGCCAGATAGATTTCCAGAGTGGTTGTATCAGTTTACATTTCCACCAGCAGTGGAGGAGGGTTCCCCTTTCTCCACAACCTCTCCAGCATGTGTTGTCCCTTGAGTTTTTCATCTTGGCCATTCTGATGGGTGTAAGGTGATATCTCATGGTTGCTTTGATTTGCATTTCCCTGATGGCTAATGAGGATGAGCATTTCTTTAAGTGTTTCTCTGCCATTCGATATTCCTCTGTTGAGAATTCTCTGTTTAGCTCTGTTCCCCATTTTTTAATTGGATTGCTTGGTTTGCTGCTTTTCAGCTTCTTTAGTTCTTTGTATATACTCGATATTAGTCCTCTGTCAGTAAAGGATTAGTGAAGATTCTTTCCCAATCTGTAGGCAGGCGTTTTGTTTTGATGACAGTGTCCTTTGCTTTACAGAAGCTTTTCAATTTCATGAGGTCCCATTTATTGATTGTTGCTCTTGGTGTTGTGTTCAGGAAGTTGTCTCCTGTGCCAATGAGTTCTAGGCTGTTGCCCACTATTTCTTCTAACAGATTTAGAGTATCTGGTTTTATGTTGAGGTCTTTGATCCACTTGGACTTTAGTTTTGTGCAGGGTGATAAATATAGATCTATTTTCATTTTTCTGCATGTGGACATCCAGTTGGACCAGCACCATTTGTTGAAGATGCTGCCTTTTTTCCATTGAATGGTTTTGGCTTCTTTGTCAAAAATCGAGTATTCATAGGTATGTGGGTTTATTTCTGGGTCTTCTATGCGGTTCCATTGATCCTCCTTTCTGTTTTTATGCCAATACCATGCAGTTTTTATTACTATTGCTCTGTAGTACAACTTGAGATCAGGGATAGAGATACCTCCAGATGATCTGTTGTTGTACAGGATTGTTTTGGAGATTCTGGGTTTTTTGTTTCTCCATATGAAGCTGAGAATCTTTTTTTCAAGGTCTGTAAAGAATTGAGTTGGTATTTTGATGGGAATTGCATTGAATCTGTAGATTGCTTTTGGCAGGATGGCCATTTTCACAATGTTAATCCTACCAATCCATGAGCACGGGAGATCTTTCCATCTTCTGATATCTTCTTCGATTTCTTTCTTCAGAGACTTGAAGTTTTTCTCAAACAGGTCTTTCACTTGCTTGGTTAGTGTCACCCCAAGGTACTTTATGTTATTAGTGGCTATTGTGAAGGGTGTTGTTTCTCTAATTTCTTTCTCGGCCCTTTTGTCTTTGGTATACAGGAGGGCTTCTGATTTTTTTGAGTTGATTTTGTATCCTGCCACTTTGCTGAAGGTGTTTATCAGCTGGAGGAGTTCTCTGGTTGAATTTTTGGGGTCGCTCATATATACTATCATATCACAAAAAAATTTTGAAGTCATTGTAGACAAGTTTTTATTGGCTATGCATATATTTGCAGTTCTGGATGGAGACATATTTTATGCCTCAGTCAGTTTCACAGTTGTTCCCATGTAAAGGGATCAGCAATATAAGTTACCATTATTATTGAACACACAACCATTATCATGTTGAAATCAAAATAAGGTTGTATAGATCAAAATATCTTTTTGGAGCTCTTGGGCACCTGCTGTATTAGGCCAAGTTGTTACTTATCTCCTGAGAGAAGGCCATTAGAGAGACAAGCTGGTTGCCTTGAACAATAGAAAAGGAATGATTTCCTGCACACTGCCCAGAGGTTGCCCATAAGTCTAAGCATCTACATTGATAGTCTGAAGGGCAGAGCTTTTCTCTTTCTTCTGATGGCCAGCCTTTTTGCCTTTCTGGATAGGAATTGAGCATTTTAGCAAGAGTCCTCCCTCTTGATTAGTTTCTTTAGGTGTACAGATTTTAATAGCTTTATCCTATATTATATGTCTATATGAGTGAGTATACACCATGTGCATCTTTCTGTTTCTGGGATAGCTCACTCAGGATGATCTTTTCCAGTTCCCACCATTTACGTGCAAATTTCATGATTTCCTTGTTTTTTTATTGCTGAGTAATATTCCATTGTGTAGATATACCAAAATTTGTGCATCCATTCCCCAACTGAGGGGCATCTGGGCTGTTTCCAGCTTCTGGCTATTACAAATAAGGCTGCTACAACCATGGTTGAGCAAATGTCCTTATTGTGTACTTGAGAATCTTTTTGATATATGCCTAGGAGTGGTTTAGCTGGATCCTGAGGAAGGGCTATTCCTAGTTGTCTGAGAAAGCACCAGATTGCTTTCCAGAGTGGTTGTACAAGTTTACATTCCCACCAGCAATGGAGGAGGGTTCCCCTTTCTCCATAACCTCTCCAGCATGTGTTATCTCTTGAGTTTTTTATCTTAGCTATTCTGATGGATGTAAGCTGAAATCTTGGGCAGAGTGCAGGGAATCTTATGAAAGAAGTGGGAAACAGTAAGATCTGGAGAGAACAGGAACTCCACAAGGAGAGCAACAGAACCAAAAAATATGATCACAGGGATCTTTCCTGAGACTGATATTCCAACCAAGGACTATACATGGAGATAATGTAAGACCCCTGCACAGATGTAGCACATGGCAGTTCAGTATCCAAGTGGGTTCCATTGTAATAGGAACAGGGTCTGTCTCTGACATGAACTGATTGGCCTGCTCTTTAATTACCTCCTCCTGAGGGGGAAGCAGCATTACCAGGCCACAGAGGAAGACAAGGCAGCCACTACTAATGAGACCTAATTGACTAGGATCAGAAGGAAGGAAAAGAAGTCTTCCCCTATCAGTGGACTTGGGGAGGGGCATGCATACAGAGGGTGGAGGAAGGGAGGGATTGGGATGGGAGTAGGGAGAGAACCATAGGGGGGATACAAAGTGAATAACGTGCAATTAATAAAGAAAAAAAAGAAAAGGAATGATTTAAGTAAACTTTATATAAACTCCTTTTTAATTTAGAGTTTAAGCATACCCTAGGATTCTTGTGCCTGTTTAGAAGTTTAGGCCTAGGTTTTTATAAATGTTGTAGCTATTTTTGTCTTATGCCCTTTTCTATACAGAATGGGCAGTTATGCCTTCATAACCAAACTTTATCTAAACTCCCTTTTACCTTTTGCAATTAAGCATACCTTAGGCATCTTGTACCCAGATTTTTACATTGATTGTGGCTATTCTTTGGCTTGCCCCTTTTTTGTTATGGGATTCATGGTTCTGCCTTTTTAAAATATGAATTGTAATATTTGAGTTTCTAGGACTTAAATAGGCTGGAATGTATTTTGCCATCTGTAAGCCTTTTTTTGCATCAGGCATGACCGATATTTGCTCCTCTGCTCCCCTTCTTACAATTGAAAGGATAAGCCGGCTTCCAGAGCATTTAAAAGTTTTTTTGATGTGGGAAGCATGCAGTTTGCATGTTTTTCTCCCAGACTAATTTTGAGTCCTTACACTGACCAACAGAACATAGTTCTGAAGCCAAAATGCCTTTTTGTACCAGTTCTGTGAAAGTACCAGTTTTTCAGATTGGCTGGCCTTTGTAGAACAGTGTGACATCATCTCTCCTTACATAAACCTAAAATTGGTATAAATCCAACCTTTACATCAGTAAGGACATAACTTCTATTATAAAGAAAAAAGTACTTATATGGTAACCTTAAGGAAAATTTTGTTATTTTGAATCTTAAAATATCTCTGCAATTGCCCCTCAACAGCAGGAGTTGCCACCCTGGCTTTTATTACGTAAATTAGGCTAATCTGGAACTCAGAGATCTGCCTGTTTTTTTGTTTGTTTGTGTGTTGGTTTGTTTAATTGTGTTGGGATTAAAGGCATGTGTCTTCACCAACTTGTTTATATATATATTTTTTCTCAAATCCATATCATTGTCACTCAAAGCCTTTAAATGAAAATCAAGCAAAGAGACAAGAAATTTTTCAAGTTTTGGGTCAGTTGTCCTAAATTAAGCTGTAACAAGGAAAGCCCTGTTGGTTATTTTTTCAATTTAGTTGTTACAGTGAATTGGGGGACCCTTACCAGAAAAAGTTGACAAGTATCTTGCAGCCAGAGAGCTTTAAATTTTAGCCACTGTTAATCTAATTTTCACTCTGAAGAGTGCCCTTCCTATCGTTTGTAAGGCAGTATTCAGTTCCTTGGCTTTTCCCCCATTTTCTCTTTTAACTTTCATGGAAAGGCATGGAGAAGAGCCATCATCATTAAATATATTGCAACCAGATCCATGACTATGACAACCAAAACAAAGCCCAAAGGGATTAAAACACCTTCTGCCAAGGTATTTTTTACTTTAGATGTAGTTTTGGAGGAAGCTCTGTCTAGAGGTCTGTCTGCCTCCAGTTCTTTTCTTTCCAGCCATGGCTTCTGTTGTTTCTCTGAGCTGAGTTGAACCAGCAACAGTATAAGGAAGCCATGCTTATGTACCCCTGCTGTTAGACTATAGTGGCAGCCAGTTTTGTTATGTTAAGTCTCAGGTCTGCCCATAATAGGCTGTCTTTTGCTCCTGGATCAGTTTAATGGTATCTCTTGAAGAGACAGTAATTGACCTGTGAGATTTTAAGTTTTACGTTTGGGTTGTATCACTGGGAGTTTATTCCCCCCACCAAATTATGTTAAAGTATGATTTAAAGGGTGTCGTTACTTAGATTAGTTGGGTGCTCTTTATTGTGGGTTATTAATATTTATTATTGATTTATCTTTTAGTTAAGCAGTGGTTATTCTTAAACCAGTTGTATACCCAAATCACCACACAGAGACTAGGATTTATTTAACTAACCTAAAGCACAGTTCTGGGCAATAATTATTCCATTTTAAAACCCAGAGCCCGCATAGTTTCATACCATTCAGATTACACCCATTATACTTACTTTTAGTCATATCTTAAGTTCGGTTCATCTCTCCTCATGGTTCAAAGTCTTCTCTTATTGAGCCTTGCCCTCATACTCCACCCCACTTGCTCCTCCCCTCCCAACCAGGATTCTCCCTTGCTCAGTATTAAGGCTTCTTGTTGAAAAATACAAAAAACAAATGGTGGCATGTTTACACAAACTTGAGACAGGTGATGGTTAGAATAATCATCACAATGGAATGTCTAGAATGAAACCAGATAGAGGGATACAGAAATTAGCATTTGAATGAACAAGAATAAACTGTATACATTACAAAATAACATTATACCAACAATCAATAATCAATAAATTGAACCTCATGAAAACGAAGAGTTTCTGTAAAGCAAAGGACCCTGTCATCAGTACAAAATGACAGCCTACAAACTGGGAAAAGATCTTCACCAACCACACATCTGACAGAGGGTTAATATCCAGAAAATATAAAGAACTTCACAAATTAAACACCAACAAACAGAGTTTTCCAATTAAAATTGGGGTTCAGTGCTAAACAGAAAATTCACAATAGAGGGATATTGAATGGCAGAGAAAAAAAATTAAAGAAATGCCCGACATCATTAGTCATCAGGCAGATGCAAATCAAAACTACCTTGAGATTTCACCTTACACCCATCAGATTGGCTAAAATAAAAAACTCAAGTGACAACACATGCTGGAGAGGATGTGGAGAAAGAGGAACCCTCTTCCATTGCTGGTGGGAATGTAAAACTGTTACAGACACTGGAAATCAATCTTGTGCTTTCTCAGAAAGGGAAGGGGAGGGGCATTCATGGAGAAGGGAGAGGATGGGAGGGGTTGGGAGTGGAGAAGGGAGGGAGTTACATGGGGGATACAAAGTGAATAAAGTGTAATTAATAAAAAATTTAAAAAATAAAATGGGTTACATATTTGTAATTTTAATTTTATTTTGTTTTTAATTACACTTTATTTACTTTGTATCTCCCCTCTAGTTCCTTCCCTCCTCCCCTCCCAATCCCTCCCTTCCTCCCTTTTCTCCACGAATGACCCTCCCCATATCCATTGGTAGGGGAGGGATTCTTTTTTTCCTCTGATCCTAGTCTCTTAGGTCTCATCAGGAGTGGCTGTATTATCTTCCTCTGTGGCCTGGTAAGGCTGCTCCCCCCCCCAGGGGGAGGTGATAAAAGAGAAGGCCAATCAGTTCATGTCAGAAGCAGTTTCTGTTCTCATTATTATGGAACCCACCTGGACCCTGAACTGCCATGGGCTACATCTGTACAGGGGTTCTAAGTTATCTCCATGCATGGTACTTGGTTGAAGTCTCAGGAAAGACCCCTGTGTTTAAAATTTTGGTTCTGTTGCTCTCCTTGTGGACCTCCTATCCTCTCCAGATCTTCTATTTCCCACTTCTGTCATAAGATTAGCTGCATTCTGCCCAAAGTTTGGCCACAACTCTCAACATCTGATTTGATAGTCTGCAGGGCAGAACCTTTCAGAGGCCCTCTGTGGGAGGCTCCTAACTTGTTACCTATTTTCTCCTTCTTCTGATGTCCATCCTCTTTGCCTTTCCTGATGGGGATTGAACATTGTAACCAGAGTCCTCCCTCTTGATTAGTTTCTTTAGCTGTACAGATTTTAGTAGGTTTATACAATAGAATATGTCTATATGAGTGAGTATATACCATGTGTGTCTTCTGCTTCTGCTATAGCTCACTCAGAATGATCTTTTTCAGTTCCCACCATTTACCTGCAAATTTCATGATTTCCTTGTTTTTTTTTAATTGCTGAGTAATATTCCATTGTGCACATGTACCACAATTTCTGTACACATTCCTCAGTTGAGGGGCATCTGGATTGTTCCAGCTTCTGACTATTACAAATAAGGCTGCTACAAACATGGTTGAGCCAATGTCCTTATTGTGTACTTGAGCTTCTTTTGGATATATGCCTAGGAGTGGTATAGCTGGATCTTGAGGAAGTGCTATTGCTAGTTGTTTGAGAAAGCACCAGATTGATTTCCAGAGTGGTTTTACAAGTTTACATTCCTACCAGCAGTGGAGGAGGGTTCCCCTTTCTCCACAACCTCTCCAGCATGTGTTGTCACTTGAGTTTTTGATCTTAGCCATTCTGATAGGTGTAAGGTGAAATGTCAGGGTCATTTTGATTTGCATTTCCTTGATTACTAATGACACTGAGCATTTTTTAAAGTGTTTCTCTGCCATTCAAAATTCCTCTATCGAGAATTCTCTCTTTAGCTCTGTTCTCCATTTTTAAGGCAATCAAGGGGATACAAATTGGAAAGGAAGAAGTCAAATATCACTATTTGCAGATGATATAGTATACCTGAGTAACACCAAAAATTCTAGCAGAGAGCTCCTACAGCTGATAAGCACTTTCAGCAAAGGGGCTGGATATAAAATTAACTCAAAAAAATCAGTAGGCCTCCTGTATACAAAAGTCAAAAGGGCTTAGAAAGAAATTAGGCATACAAGACCCTTCACAATAGCCACAAAGGACATAAAGTACCTTGGCGTGACCTTAATCAAGAAAGTCAAAGATTTGTATGAAAAAAAAAAGTTTCCAGTCTGTGAAGAAAGAATCAGAAGAAGATATCAGAAAATGGAAAGATCTCCCACGCTCATGGCTTGGCAAGATTAACAATAAAAATGTCCATCTTACCAAAAGCAATCTACAGATTCAAGCAATCCCCATCAAAATACCAAAACAATTCTTTACAGATCTTGAAAGAAAAATTCTCAACTTTATATGGAATAACAAGAAACCTAGAATTGCTAAAAATCCTCTACAATAAAAGATCTTCTGGAGGTATCTCGATCCCTAATCTCAAGCTGTACTCTAAAGCAATACTAAAAACTTTGTGGTACTGGCATAGAAACCTACTGGTGGATCAATGGAATCGAATAGAAGACCCTGAAATAAACCCACTTATGGACACCTGATCTTTGACAAAGATTCCAAAACCATACAATGGAAATAAGATAGCATCTTCAACAAATGGTGCTGGGCTAACTGGATGTATACATGTAGAAAAATGCAAATAGATCCATATTTATCTCCCTATACAAAACTAAAGTCCAAGTGGATCAAAGACCTCAATATAAAACCAGATACACTAAACCTGTTAGTAGAAAAAGTGAGGAAGAGCCTGGGACTCATTGGCATAAGAGACAACTTTATTGAACAGAACACCAACAGCACAGGCTCTAAGATCAAATATCAATAAATTGGACCTCATGAAACTGAAAACCTTCTGTAATGCAAAGGACACTGTCATAAGAATAAAATAACAGCCTTCAGATTGGGAAAGGATCTTCACCAACCCTATATCTCACAAAGGGCTAATATCCAGAATATACAAAGAACTCAAGAATTTAAAAAGCAACAAATCAAGTAATCCAATTTTAAATGATTATTATTAGTTTGATAATAAGTTTATTGAGTTCTTCATATATTTTAGATATTAGTCCTATATTGAATGTGGAGTTGATAAAAAATATTTTCCCAATTGTAGTCTGACACTTTGTCCAAATGATGGTATCTTTCGCATGCAGAGCAGGTCCCATTTATTGGTTGTTGATCTTAGAGCCTGAGCTGTTGGTGTTCTGTTTAGGAAGTTGTCTCCTCTGCCAATGTGTTTAAGGCAATTTCCCAACTTCCTCTTCTACAAGGTTCAGTATATCTGGTCTTATGATGAGTTGTTGCTGTTTTTTTTTTTCCATTTAGAGTTAGGTATTTTTCAGGGTGATAACTGTGGATCTATCTGTCTGAATATTGAAATAGAATTGTGACTATTGAGAAAGATCATATAAAGTGAGAACAAAAAATACAAAGTATTTTAAGTCTCCCACAATGTTGATCTTTCCTCTAATTGCTCCTGTTCTTAACTGTTAGCCTAAAACCCCAAAGTTAGAGAGAGAGAATAGTAAAAGCCATATTTGGAAATTGCTGCATAAAATACATGTAGTTACTATGAAATTCTAGAAGTTCTGTACCCCAAATTATTTCCTTTCTTTTTTAAACACATTTATTATCTTTGGTTGAAAAGTAGGTTGGGGATGAGAAATGGTACAGGCAAGCTTGTGGCAGCAGCAGAATGGGTTTTTAATAATATGAAGCAGTGAGAGAAGCCTAGACAGATACTGTGAGCTGTCTTACAGCATGACATCAGAACTGTCATTTGTCATGATGGCCTTGAGTCTTTGAGAAAAGATTAAATTATGTTCTATGTTCTTTGAGATGGAAAGAAAGTGCTAATTTAATTTCTCTCAGATATAGTTCATGTTTTTCAGCTTGAAATGTAAACTTCAGCTATTGGAAATGCTAAACATTTTCTTTGAGTCAAGGAAATGAAATAATGCTGTATTACATTTTTATTTTCCCTTAAAGACTATGCACTCCCACCAAGTGCTTATATTGAAATCAAATGTCTCCAACCCTGATTTTGTAATATCCTGATATAAATCCAGATGCTGGTGGTCTGAGTGGTATTACAAAGCTCAAAACAGTAGATAATAAGGGACCATGAATATTATTCTGTACTTTTATATGTTATATATGTGACCTAAGTCTCAACATAATGTGCTCATGTTTTATATACACTTTCTATATATAACCTGAAAATATTATAATACTGTATTCTTAGTGCCTCTGAATTTTGACTGTAAATTACCACATTAAGTCAGACATAGAACTTTCCATTATAGTATACTGTGAATGCCCAAAAGTTTTGAATTTTGGAGCTGCATGATTTCAGATTTTCAGAATAGCAGATTTTTTTATATAGTAAAGCAAAGTGAGAGATCAATTTTACCTGAGAGTTTTTGAGAAGTTTTTAATTTATTGTTATTGTCCAGGAGGAAATGTGTGGAGGTCAAAATAAAACTTTACTGAATCAGTGGTTCTCTCCTTTCTCTTTTTGGATTCTACAGATTGACCTCAGGTTTTCAGGCATGTGCTCAAGAACTCTACCCACTGAACCATCTCATTTGCCTAGGCATAAAGTACCCTTCTCACCCAGGATTGCATTAGCCTCATATTACAGAAGAATAGGCTGATGCTCAGTAACATCAACAAACTTGCTGGTGATCACAAAGATGAGAAAGCTATCAGCAAAGCCAGAACATTTTTTGACTACAGGAAGCAATTTATCTGAAAGCAGAAGGAGTGTTTACAATGGACATTAAAAGTCATAACATATGACAGGAGTCTACTGAGCGCATTGGAAAGACTCTAACTAGCAGTGTTTTCAAAGCAAATACTCATGACCAAACCTTTGGCAGAGTACAGGGAATCATAAGAAAGAAGGAGAGTTAGTCTGATGAGGAAAGGATAGGAGTTCCACAAGGACCAAATATATCTGGGCACAGGGTCTTTTCTGAGACTGACATGCAACCAAGGACCATGTATGAATGTAACCTAGAACCTCTGCTCAGATGTAGCCTGTGGTAGCTCAGTAACCAATTGGTTTCCCATAGTGAGGGGAACAAGGACTATTTCTAATAGGAACTCAATGATTGGCTCTTTGACCTCCCCACCCCCCAAGGGAGGAGCAGTCCTGTTAGGCCACAGAGGAGAGCTTTGCAGCCAGTCCTGAAGATACCTGATAAAACAGGATCAGATGAATGGGGAGGAGGTCTCCCCTATCAGTGGACTTGGCAAGGGGCACGGTGGAGATGAGGGAGGGAGGGAGGGAGGGACTGGGAGGGAATGAGGGATCGGGACACGGCTGGGATACAGAGTTAATAAAATGTAACTGATAAGAAAAAAATAAAATTCAAAAAAAAAAAAAAAAAAAAAAACAAGGGAAAAAAAAGGAATTCCCAAAAGAGAAAGCAAATTAAGCAAGGGTACAGGGATGAGAATGAAAATGACTGTTGCTGGGTGACAGTTACTACAGATACTCATAACTGAGAACAAGAGATTGCTGAATACTCACCCCTAAATGGGACGTCAGTATCACACATTTTTAGGCCCCAAGAACATCACAAAAGAGACTGTAGGTGCCAGAGTCCTGAAAAATACTGTCTTCTGAATATAATATGGCCTTTGCACTTACAAACTCACAACAGTGATAGTTACTTATACATGCTTGGATCCCTTAGCCTTCCATCAAGGAAGGCTAAGGAGTACCTCATGAGGCCCCACCCTTCTCCGGGAAACTACTAGCAGGTAATGGTTGCTGAGTGAGGGAGGATGATTTTGTTTGTTTTATTTTTTGTTTTTAATGGTATAACCACTAGGAAATTTCCTATGCTTTGGTAAATAACCCCTCATCTGTGTTCATGCAAGCAACCCTAATGAAATACAGCAAATCATTTTAAAAGGGTTGTTATTGGAGGTAAGGGGAGGGGAGTGGTTGGAGATATGACTCTGCAGTTAACAGAGCATTTATTACTCTTGTAGAGAACATGGTTTCAGTCTCCAGTACCCACAATGGTGACTCACAACCAACTGTAACTTCCCTTTCAGGAGTCCTGGTGACTTCTTTGGACCTCTGTTGGTGCCAAACACATACATAGTACACACACACATATAGACACACACACAGGTACATGTATATATACATACATATATGTACTATATGTGCATGTATATATGTACCCATAGTACTTATACTATATATGTACATACTTATACTATATATGTACATACATATACTATATATGTACATATAGCACAAACATATACATGTATATGTACATATATGTATGCATGTTTACATATAGATGCAGGTAAACACTAATACACAAAATATAGGGAAGTCCAAATTAAAAAAAAATTCTAGCACCCACATGGCATCTGACAACTGTTTATAACTCAAGTACCAGGATATCTGACACCCCCACACAGACATACAAGTATGCAAAACATTAATGCACATAGAATAAATGAATCATTAAAAAAAAGAAAAGAAAGGAGGTCATTGGGAAGAAAAAGTTCAGTGGGAGTAGGGGCAGGGTAAGAAAAAGTAATAATAGATGAGTATGATCAAAACATATCCATGGATAAAACTGTTTAGAATTAATAAAAATATTTTTAAAAGAAAATTATTTTCTGGTTATTTATGAGAACAGATGGAGGCATGTTTTTAACAGAAAATCCAGTTTAGGTATAGAAATAAATAAATAAGTTGAAAAATTTGGCTTGAAAATACAAGTCTGTTATAGATATTTAATGCTAGAAACTAGAAGCCTAGGTTTTTACTATAAGTGAGCTGGGGCACTGTGAAGAAAATTAGAAATCTTTATGTGGCAAGAGAAATGTCATGAAGCATTAAGTTATTCTGTGCGCTTAAATGCAAATGAGATAAATACATGATCCTTTAGTTTTTTTTTTTTTTTCTTTCTGAAGGAGTGGATTAGGGTCAGATAATTTTGTTAAGAATTTGTTTAAAAAAATGCCAGTATTTGAATTGAGCCTTTCTCAAAGGCTCATCTTATTTTTGAGAAAATAAATCTCTAATTTTAATCCATTATTGGATTTTAATCAAGAGAAACAATTGAATCAGCTCATTCTGAGCCATTGTTCTTGGCAGGATGATCATTTTACAGCTGGACTTTAAATTGGAGGTGGTCCAAAGAAGAGTGGTTCTCAAATCTGAACATGTATCAGAAAACCTGATAAGATACCCAGAAATGGCTCAGCACTTTGGAGCACTTGTTCCTCTACCATGGGACCTCCCTCTTCCACTTTGCTTCCTTTGACATTGATCTCAGCAGTCACAAAGCAGCTCACAACTGTCTATAACTCCAGTTCCAGGGGTTCTAATGCCACCTTCATGCCTGTGAGGCACTAAATGTGGTACACATATGGACACATAGGCAAAACACACATATACATAAAAATAAAAAAAATAATATAAAATAGCTTAAGTTCTATCAAAACGCAATGGAATACTACTCAGCAATAAAAAACAAGGAAATCATGAAATTTGCAGACAAATGGTGGGATCTAGGAAAGATCATCCTGAGTGAGGTATCCCAGAAGCAGAAAGACACACATGGTATATACTCACTTTTAAGTGGATATTAGACATATAATATAAGACAAACATACTAAAATCTATATACCTAAAAAAGCTAAGCAAGAAGGAGGACTCTGGATAAGATGCTCAATCCTCATTGAGGAAGGCAAAGGGGATGGACATCAGAAGAGGGACAAAATAGGGAACAGGACAAGAGCCTATCACAGAGGGCCTCTGAAAGACTACCCAGCAGGATATCAAAGCAGATACTGAGACTCATAACTAAACTTTGGGCAGAGTGCAGGGAATCTTATGAAAGAAGGGGCAGATAGAAAGACCTGGAGGAAACAGGAACCCTACAAGGACAACAACAGAACTAAAAATCTGGACACAGGGGTGTTTTCTGAGACTGATACTCCAACCAAGCACCATTCATGTAGATAACCTAGAACTCCTGCACAGGTGTAATCCTTAGCAGTTCAGTGTCCAAGTGGGTTTCCCTAGTAATGGGAACATGGAATGTCTCTGACATGAACTTAGTGGCTGGCTCTTTGATCACCTCCCCCTCAGGGGGGTGAAGCCTTACCAGGCCACAGAGGAAGACAATGTAGCCAGTCCTGATGAGAGCTGATGAGAGCTGATAGACTAGGATCAGATGGAAGGGGAGGATAACCTCCCCTACCAGTGGACTGGGGGAGAGGCATAGGTGGAGAAAAAGGAGAAAGGGCAGGATTGGGAGGGGACGAGGGAGGGGGCTACAGGTGGGATACAAAGTGAATAAACTGTAATTAATAAAAGTAAAATAAAATATATTTAAAAAAAACTCACAAACCATCAGGCCTTCCTCACCAATTGATGGTTCTGATTCAGTGATTCTGTCTGGAGTTCCAGGAACTCACATTTCTAACAAGCTTTCAAGATATGCTCATGCTTTAATCCTGTGGATTTTACTGTGAGAGCCAGTGTCCTGGAATGAGTTCCAAAGTTCCTGGTACAAAATGAACTAAATGAAACATGCAAAAGCAAAAGACAAATAAAGAAAGAAACAGCAACTATATCTTTAAGTAATTTACAGGAAATATTAATACGCACTTTAACAAAAATGCCCCTTATTGGCTTAATTTATATGTAGAGACTAAAACTCAGAATATCTTTGTGTGCAAGTGTATATTTACATGTGTGTGTGGTGGGGAGCAGATATGTTTGAGTACATGGGTTCCCAGATCCAGTACACCTTGATTTTTGAGACAGGATCTTGACTGGGACTTAGAATTTATTGATTATGCTAGATTGGCTGGCCAGTGAACTCCAGAGATCCTTGTGTCTCTACGTCCTTTGTCCACAGATTAGCAGTGTGTGTCACTCTGCCACATGTTTTTATTTTGGAGGTATAAATTCTATTCTCTTAGTTATGCAGCAAACACTTCCTGCAGTCCCAGATCTCTTTTTTTCTCTTTTCTTTTATTCCCCTAGAAACATTTACAAAACAAAAATAATGCAAATGTTTGCGACTGGACCACATAGCTTTCAAGTTAATAAATATTTGCAAGCTTCTGTCTCCTGACTCTAAAACACATTTAATAACACTTTTGTTTTAGGATTTCTGGGAGCACTAAATGCAACAGTTCAGAGTAAAACTGAATGTCTGCTTTGCTAGTCTTTCTGTTTGGAAAATGTGTACTTTATTGAGGAAAACAACACTTAAGTAGTTTTTTGAAGATATAAGTGTGATCACGCAGCTTCTCTTAAGTTTTAATTCTGCAAGTGTGGATACTTCTTAACAGTCATTCCTTGCACCATATTGAATTGTAGCAGTGCAATATTATTTTCTGATGAGTATCAAGGATTAGAAAATGACTATTTCTAATTTTTTTTCTGAAGATTGAATTTCTTCAAGTTGGAATGGCTTTGAAGTACAAGAAACATTACTGTCACAATGTGTCAGATGTGAAACTCTTCATTTTATAATTCATGTTTTAAGATAATTCCTCAGCTTGCCTTCTTTTAAAAGTTATTTTTTTTTAATTTTTGGAAATTGAAGTATAATTATATTATTTCTCCCCTTTCCTTTTCTTCTTCCAACCTCCTCCCCCATGTATCTCCTTTATCTCAAACTTATGGCTTTTTTTGCTTTAATATGTATAACATATAATAATTCAATAATGATTTAATTTAATATAATATACTCCTAAATATATAAATATAACCTACTGAGTCCATATGATGTTACTTGTATGTACATAGTTTCAGAGATGACCAATTGAGGGAGAGCTTATCTGGGGATGACTGCTTCTTCCATTCTCCATCATTCATTCATTCATTGCCTGTAGTTCTTTGTATAGGGCAGAAACCCCATGTGATGTCCCCCCTCCACATTAGTATGCCAATTGGTGTTATATTTGTGCAGTTCTTTCTTTAGGCAGTGATATTGTTAAGGAGTCATGGGTGAAGCTTTCCAGACACTTCTAGAAAATGCAATCTCAGTGCAGACATCCTGTTCCTCTCGCTCTTACAGTCTTTTAAATTCTGTCTTCCCTGATGTTCCCTGAGCCTTAGGCAAGGCAGTTGCATTGTTGGTGTATAATTTAGAGCTGAATGCCACATTATTGTTAGCTATATTTTGAGTGGTAGTGATTTTTCTCCAATGGTCTCTCTCTTTTTCAAGGAGAAGTTTCTTTGGTGAAGGCTGAGAACTACAATTACCTGTAGATATAAGGATAAATATTTAGAATGCAGTTTGAGATTGTTGTAGTTTGGTAAAGTTGTAAAGATGGTTGTAGGTTCTCCTCCAACATCCATGACCACACTAGCCCTGGGCAGTTGGCTAGGTTTTCCAGTACCAGGTATGATTTCCTTCTTTTTAAGTGAGTCTTAAGTCAAATTATGGAGCTGTTGGTTACTGCCAAGATGTGTATGAGACTATTGCCCTTAATGTCAAGCCATGCTGATCATTGTTTTAGTTCATAAGTATCAAATTTTGTTAAGAATATTGGTTGTTTCATTTCTTTGGAAGCTTGATTAACACCTTCTGGCACTAAGAAATCTAGTCCTCAGGAAGGAAGCTTTAATATCAAATCCTCAAGGTCCTGTGTCTGAAGTACACTGTGTGAAGTGCATATTGTCTTTAGTCATAAACACTTGCCTTCAACCCCTAGAAACCAATTTTAGTAGTCTCAGGGACTCCCACAACCCAAACTTGAAAGGGAATGTGTTATGCCTGGTTTTATAGTTTTTGTTAGTCTAAAGCTTTTATGGGAAACATTATAAGCCCAGGTAGGAAAATTTCATTTAAACTATATACGTTTGTATATTTATGCGCAGATAGACTCCTTTTTAATATGGAATTTTAGGTATTAGGTAATAATATGATTTGTTATGAAATTTTCAGGTATACTTTTATTTTACTCTATCTCCCTCTCTTTCTGTAGTAACCACTTTCTCCTCTGTCTCTTTAATTAAGGACCCCCTTGGTTTTCCCATTTCCTCCTTCAAATCACATGTAGTCTGCTATTCTCCCTAGATGTTGGTCTCTTTTTATATTCTTAGCTTCTATAATTATTCTAAGGTGTGTAATCATGTCTGATATGTGAAGTTAAGAGTTAAAGACAAGAGAGAATATGTGACATTTGTTTTTCACTTGTTTGTATTTCTGGGTCTGGGTTATTTCATTCAATATGGTAGTTTCTAACATTCAAAGTTTATTATTTCATTTTTTTTTCTTTAAAACTAAATAGTATTCCATAGTTTGTATGTACCACATTTTTGTTATCCATTCATCAACTGAAGGGCATTTATGCTGCTTCCAGTTCCTGGCTATTACAAATAGAACAGCTATAATCATGTCTGAGAAAGTAATACATGTAGGGTAGGATGTTGTGTCCTTTGAGCATATGCCAAAGAGTGGTACATCTGGGTTTTATGCTAGATTTTGTTTGTTTGTTTGTCCTTTTTTTTTTTTTTTTGGAGGGTTCTCCATGCTGATTTCCAAGATGGCTGGACCAGTTTGCAATTGCAACAACAATGAATGAGAACTCCTTTTTCCCCTTAACATCACCAGGATTTGCTGTGGCTGTTTTGTTGACATTTGCCATTCCTTAAGAGGGCAAGATGAAATTTCAAACGTGTCTTGTTTTCCAGTTTTCTAATTGCTAGAAATGATGAACATTTTTTGAGATATTACTTAGCCAAATTTTTCTTCTTTTGATAAATCAATCTCTGTTCAGTCACAGGCCTTTTTTTTTTTTTTTTTTTGAGTGAGTCATTTGCTCTATTGATTCTAGGTATTGTGAGTTCTGTGTATATTTTGTACATAAACTCATGTCAGATGTACAGCTAGCAAAACTTCTCTCTCATTCTGTGGACTTTCTCTTTACCTGACTAATTGTTTCTTTAGCTGTGCGGAAGTCCCATTCGTCAATTGTTGGCCTTAATTCTTCAGCAAATGGAGTTCTATCCAAAAAGCCTGTTCCTATACCTATATTATGTAATGTACTGCTCATGTTTTCTTACAGCAGTTTTGGTGTTTCATATTTAGGTCTTTGATGTATTGGAAGTTAATTCCTGCAGGGATCAGGAGTTTCACAAGAAGAACAACAAAGCCACTGAATCTGAGCCCAGGGGGTCTTGTGAAAACTGATGCACCAGCAAAGGACCATGCATGGAGAGGACCTAGACCCCCTGCTCAGGTGTAGCCCATAGGCAGCTCAGTCTTTCATGTGGGTTCCCTAGTAAGGGGAGCAGGGGCTTTCTCTGATATGGAGTTTGTTACCTGCTCTTTGATCACTTCTCCCTGGTGGTTCAGCCTTCCTAGGCCACAGGGGAAGAGGATGCAGACAGTCCTGATGAGACTTGATAGTCTGGCGTCAGTTGGTAAGGGAGGAAGGTCCCCCTTTTCTGAGGACTAGGGGAGGGAGATAAAAGGAAAGAGTGGGGGAGTGTGAGACTGGGAAAAGATTAAGGAGGGGACTACGATCCGGATGTAAATTGAATAAATTTTAAAAAAGAAGTTAGTTTTCATGTGAGATTATAGATATGCATCTAATTCCATACTTCTACATATGGAAGATGTGTCTTTTAAAAAGAATTTTTCTCACGTTATGCATATGGATGTTTTGCCCGAATATGGATCTGTGCATCATATGAGTACAGTGCCTGTGGAGACCAGAAGAGGGTGTCAAATCTGCTGGAACTCAATTACATATGCTTGTGAGCCACAGTGTAGGTGCTGACAAGCTAACCCCAGTCCTGCACAAGAGCAAGAAGTACTCTTCAAAACCCAGCCACCTCTCCAGACCCACAGTGTTCATTTTATTTTTGTTTTTATTCCAGTAGAGGAAAAATTATTAAGGACAAAGATTTCTATGAACCTGAGACTAAGAAGGTCTCAGGTTCTCTGGATGGAATGATACGGTCTTTGATCTGTCTTTTTTCTTAATTTTAATTTTATTTTTATATTAATCTCAGGTTGTTTACTTTGTATCCAGAGATACCCCCCCAATTCCTTCACTATCCCACACTCCCTCACTTATCTCCTCCCTGCCCCTTTCCAAGTCCACTGCTAGGGGAGGTCCTCCTCCCCTTTCGTCTAACCCTAGCTTATCAGGTATTTCCAGGACTGGCTGCCATGTCCTCCCCTGTGGCCTAGCAAGACTGTTCCTCCCTCGGGGGAGGAGGTAAAGGGGTCAGTAATTGAGTTCATGTCAGAAATAGTTCCTGTTCCCCTTTCTAGGGAAAACAACTTGGTTACTGAGTTGCCGTGGGCTATATCCAAGCAGGGTTTCTAAGTTATATCCATACATGGTCCTTGGTTGGAGAAACAGTCTCATAGAGGGCCCCCATGCTCTAACATATTTTGCCCTTTTGGAGCTCCTGTCCTCCCTAGGTCATACTAACTCCCCCTTCTTTCATATGATTCTCTGCACTTTGTTCAAGCTTTGGTTATGAGTCTCCACATCTACTTTGATACACTGCTAGGTAGAGTCTTTCAGACGTCCTCTGTGGTAGGCTTCTGTCCTGTTACTTGTTTTCTCCTACTTCATCTGTCCATCCCATTTGTCTTTCTAATTGAGGATTTATCATCTTACTCTGGGTCCTCTTTCTTGTTTATCTTGTTTAGGTGCACATATTTTAGTATGTTTATCCTATCTTATAGGTCTATATAAGTTAGTATATACTCTGTGTGTCTTTCTGCTCCTGGGATACCTCACTCAGGATGATCTTTTCTAGATCCCACCATTTGCCTGCAAATTTCATGATTTCCTTGTTTTTAATTGCTGAGTAATATTCCATTGTGTAAAAGTACCACAATTTCTGTATCCATTCCTGCATTGATGGACATCTGGGTTGTTTCCAAGTTCTGGCTATTATGTCTTTGATCTGTCTTGTGGTTTTAATTTCCTATTGACATGTTCCCTGTTATGATTTGTATCTGAAATATTCCCCAAGGACTCATATTTTGAATGGTTTCTCTTGACCCATCATGATAGCCTGAAAACTTTGAAACTGTGAACCCCTGCCCCTCAAAAATTCTTCTTTTAAGTTGTTTCTATTGTGTAATGCCACTAAAGAGATAGCAAAGTAACTAATAAACTATCTTTTAAATAATTATATTTGCAGGGAAGTATGCCTCTATTTCCCTTTAAAAACCTACCACTTTCAGTGTGTTCAATTAACCACTATTATGAGAATCCCCTGATAAAATTTAAGCAATTCAGATTTGATTCCATTCAGACACACCTAGTAGACATTTTCATTTCTTCAAGGTTCTTAGATGATTTCTTAGCACACTGAAAATTACAACTTCCCACCTTTGAAAGCCCAATGAAGTCTAATGTTTAGGGTTCTAATTAAACTTGTCAGTATTTTTAACCATTATTTTTGATGGAAGTACTCAAATCAATCATGTTTTCCATGCTATATTTCTCTTTTTCAATACAAACAAATCATATATCTCTTACTTTGTGAGTGGTTTGTTCTCATCATCTCTACATTTGCCTTCTAGAATGGTATATCACATGTATTTCATTGCTTTAGTGCTTTGAATTTTTTATTGTTGTTTTTTGAAACAGGGTCTTTCTATGAAGCCTTGGCTGTCCTGAAACTCAGTATATTGGTAGATCAGGCTGGCCTTGAACTCAGAGATCTGCCTTAATATGCCTTCTGAGGTCTGAGATTAAAAGATATGTATCACCGCAATGGACTGTTCCAGTGGCTTAAAACCTAGCAGTGAATTCAAAGGGATTTTAGGAAGACATGACAAATAGATAGGAATTAAACATATATTTACTCACTTAATGCATTCAATCAATGTTTTTAATATTCACTAACTCTCTACTATTTATGCAATAGACTCAGTAATTGGAATATCATGGCAAATAAAACAGACAAGTACCTATGTTCTTTGAGTGCCCATTCTATTTGAGGAGTCAGACAAAGAAAACTAATTAAAAGGTCATTAAAATGTTTAAATGGAAATAAATAATATATAGGCCAAACAACAACAACTGAAAGGCTGAAAAGGAAAATGAAGGGTAAGAATAGTAAAGAAAATTACTTTATGTACAAAGACAATTAGAGTAATTGATAGGGCAAGATATACCTTGTAAAATAAAGATGGCTAAGAGCAAGATGATGAGCTGAGAAAGTGGAGTATGTGATGAACCTGAAGGAGGAAAACGTTGAGTATACTTTACAACCAAAGGAAAACCAGTGAAAGTGAAAGGTTAGGCCTAGTATGCATCTTAGGAAACAATGATGCCTGTAAGTTGCTTTGACCTAGTTATCATTCCTGTGTAAGAAATAAGATGAGGAGAGATCCAAGATGGTGGCACTGACCACATAGTGTATCTGAACAGTAGCTCAGCAGTGAGAGCAGGGTGACCCGCAGGCCATACTGTGGACCTCAACATCCCAAGATTTTTGTCTCTCTGTTGAGGGGAGTATCCACAAGGATTCCTTAAGGTTCATCTTCAGGCCACACTCTTGCCAGTCACTGCTGCAGCACTAGGCTACCAGCCCACCACCTGCCAATACCTTCTTGAGAATGGCAGCAGCTCTCTAGGCTCTGACCCTGCAGCCCTAAGCCACTCCTCTATGCTGACCATCTGTGCATATATTCCTGGGACCAGCAGTTTCAACGCATGTGGGGGCTGGGGTTGGTGTTGGGGGGTTAAGGGTGGGAGGAGGTTCCTACTCTGCAGTCTTAGATCACCTACACTCACCCACCAGGACCAGCAGCAGGACCAGCAGAAGCAGCTTTCTCAGCTCTGACTCCCCAGCCCTAGGCCACCCATCAGAACTCACTATCAGTGGACACTTTCCTGGGACCTGCAGCATACACACAGGGCTCCTACCATACAGCCTTTGGCTACCCTGCTGGGATCCATAAGGAGTCATCTCTATGGCCATACCGAAAAGACCTGACAAATGGGATATCAGGCATCTCTGAAGCAATTTGCAGACCACCTGCAGACCACCGGAAACCACCTGTGCATGTGCTGGGTCACCTTATAAGAGAACTCAAAACACCTGCTCTTTCTTTCTCTCTCTCTCCTACCTTGCCCAGAGATGGTCTCTGTGTCCCCCTATTCTTTCCCTTAATAAAATCTCCCACATGGAACCAGTCACTTGGCGTAGTTTGTGAACCTCCTGTGTAACTTTGCTGCACAATCCTAACATTGGTACATTGGCCAAATAGGAACTTTCAGTGGCAACACCACTTGGTGATTGCTTTCTGCACCAGCACCACCACTGGAGCTGCTGGAAACCTATTTCATGTCAAATCCGCCCTTGAAGTACTTTCCGACAACCAGATCGCTACCTCCTACATGCAACACAGGCTGGATCGGTGAGTTCCCCTCATTGGTCAGCATAAACGCCTCTCTTGGTAGGGGAACATTGACTGTTGAGCATACATTTTGAGATGGAGGAACCCCCAACCATGGCCTTCACTGGCCACAGTTGACCCTTTTTGCTGTCCTCTATTTAAGACTCCTTTTTTCCCTTGGTAAGATTTTTTTTCCTTCTATTGGCATGGTTTTGTGCCCACCCCCCCTTGCTAGTCTATGAAAATTTTAGATCTAGGTAAATCTTGCCTACTACAGGCAGCTGTGTCCTTGGTCTCTGGCCAATGCTGACAAGCTCTTGGATCAGGTAGTACCATATTACTCTACTGAGCCAAACCTTGCCTTTGGGATGCCTCTAGCAAGTCACTGACTCCTACCCTCCCAATGGAAACTGCCCATTCATCTGTTCCTCCAACATCCCCACTGGGATGTCTTCTGGAGAATTTTAAAACCCTATGCATGGAGCCTGAGTTAAAGGCCTCTAACCTCATATACCTCTTCAATAAAACTTGGCCTACATATTCCTAAGGTAATGGTTCAAATTGGGCAACTAATGGCACATTAAATCCCAATATTTACAGGATCTTTTTAATTAATGTCAGCAATGTGATGAATGGAAGGAGGTATCTCATGTTCAAGCATTCTCTCTCCTCCACTCTAAAAGTTCTCTCTGTTCTTCTGTTCTCCTACCCAACTTCTAGCTATAACATCTCAATCTCAAGAGTTCTCTACCTTTGAACCCATGGATGAACCTCCCCTTACAGTTCTCAAGGCTTCTTCTGGCTTCTTTTCAATCTCTGGCTTCTTCTCAGCCTCTGGCTTCTACATCCTCTGCTTCCTCCTCTTCCTCTTTGGCTTAAGAATTTCAATATCTCACTCAATCTTATAGTCTTACCTTCCATGGTATATATATATGGAATTATAATACCCCGCAAGGAATTTTTAGTTAGAGATCAGTTCACGACCTACCTCCTGGCTGGTCTTAGCAAGGCTGCCCTCAAGCCAGTTAATTATGAGAAGCTCCAGGAGCTGATTCAGGAAAATAATGAAAATTCATCTCAATTCTTAGAGTGCCTTACAAAGTCCCTCTTAAAATATACTAATCTAGACTAAGAAAGTAGGGAACTCCTGATGACCTATTTTTTTCTCCCAGAGTAACCCCAACATCAGGGATAAGCTTAAATGCTTGGAGAGAGGACCTCTGACTCCTCAGGAAGAAGTGTTAGTGCCGGCCTTTAAGGTGTACCATGGGAGACATGAGAAAGTCAGCAAGCAAAGATACCAAATTCTGGCCAAGGCCATCTGTCTGATCTCAGTGACTACCCAGGCTCCCTTGCCTCCTAAGGCATGAGGGCCATGGGATCCCCTTTTCAAATGATTCTGGGACAGCCCACACGTGTTTTGTCAAGCTCTAGCCTCTGATCTACCCTCCTTATCTCTCACAAAATCTAAACTTATACAATAAGTAGACGACTTCTCCTCTGCAGCCCATCCCTACAAGTTAGCCAAACTAACACCACTGCTTTTCTAAATTTCCTATCCAGCAGGAGCTATCGGGTCTCACCCTCCAAGGTTCAATTGTCCACCTGTGAGGTCATTTACCTGGGACTAACAAGAACCCCAACTCACAAGGGCATCACCCTAGACAGAAAAGACTTAATACTGTCTCTAACAGTTCCCTCTACTAAAGAAGAAATTTTATGGTTTCTGGGAATGGTTGGTTTCTTACGGTCCTGAGTCTCTTCCTTTTCCCTTCTTGCCCAACCATTATATGAGGCAGCTATATTCCCCTACATGAACCCATTCTTATTTCAATTATTAAGCTTTTTCAGAGGCTCCAGCAGGTTCTTCTTGAGGCACCAGCCCTACAACTCCCAGACTTAACCTGTCCCTTCTCCATGTAACAGAAAAAGAGGGATGTGCCATTGGAGCTCTGGGTCACCAATTTGGACCCTCCTTTTCACCTGCAACATACCTATCAAAAAATAACCCTGACAACCCAAGGATGGGTACGTTGCATTTGTGCCTTAGTGGCTGTAGAGCTCCTTATTCAAGAGTCCAAAAAACTAAATTTTGGGTCACCCATTACTGTCTTCTCTTCTCACAATCTGTCGTACCTTTTAACGTATAAAGGCCCACAAAGTCTACCTCCTTCCAGAATTCTTTCCCTCCAGTTGGTGCTAATAGAAGACTCTACTCTTACTTTCCAACTATGCTCACCTCTTAATATTTCAAACCTTCTTCCTTGACCTAACTCTGACTACTCACCATCTCATTCTTGCGTTGAAACTTTAGAGGAACTATTGCTTCACTCTTCACAAATATAGCAGGGCGCATTGCCTCAGGCCATCTAAACCTGGTATACAGATGGCACCTTCTTTGTACATGAGGGAACTCAAAAGCAGGCTATGCCATTGTGTCAGATGCTGAGGTGGTTGAGGCACAAGCCTTCTCTGCCCACACCACTAATCAAGAGGTCAAACTAATAGCTCTTACCTGCACCTTCCAATTGGCCCAGGGACAATCCCTTAACATCTACACAGATTCTAAATATGACTTTCATATTCTTCTCTCCCATGCTGCCATCTGGAGAGAACATGGGTTACTTACAGCAAAGGAGGGATCTATAACCAATGCAGACCAAATTATGCCCATGCTAGAAGTCTACCATTTTCCCACAGCCATCAGAATAGTCCACTGCCAGTCCCAACCAGGACAGAGGACTCCGTCATTTCAAAAGAAAATAACTGAGCTGATGAGGCAGCTAAGGCTGCGGACCTTAAAGGCATAGACTCGTCTCATCCACCACTGTAAATCCTTACAATACAACCCACATCTCCCTTGTCATCTCCTGACACTCCTCAGATTCTGTCCTATCTACACCAGCTCTTTCATCCTAAGAGTTGAGTCTTGTCTAACTTTGTCAATACCCACTTGTAGTCCACCCCTGTGGACTTGAATTTCCTAAAGACTATTACAGACTCTTGTAAGATTTGCCCGACTTCAGATCCTAACTCAGGTTATCGTAGCCTCCCTTTCTCTACACACAAGGCTTTAGCCTAGGGACTGACTTTGCCCACATGTCAGTAGTCAAATACATCAGGTACCTCCCTCCTGGTCTTGGTGGACACTTTCTCAGGATGGATGGAGGCATTCCTCACTACTAACAAAAGAGCTCAGTTTCTGATCTTCTCTTTGAGATTATCTCACGTTTTGGAATCCCTACCTCCCTCCAGTCAGACAGTAGTCCTGAGTTCTCAGGTTTTCTAGATATTATTTAAAGCCTTTAATATTCCTTGGTATTTTCATATCCCAAACCATCCCCAGTCCTCAGGAAAGATAGAATGAACTAACCAATCTTTAAAAAAAATACTCTTGTTAAGCTATCACAAGAGCTTCACCTAGATTGGGTAAAACTCTTCATCCTGGCCCTTCACAGGATACGAGCTCTCCCCACAAATCCTCTATCCATCTCACCCTTTGAGCTCATGTATGGAAGACTGGTCCTAACTTCTGGTCTTTCAGCTAAATCCTTGCCTCTCCCTGACCACCCCTCCGTTCTCTTTTATGGAACTTTACTGACCACTCTTTACCACAACCACACACTAATCCCTTTCCATTCCATCTTCTGTTAACATGAGGGACCAGGTCCTTAGCTCCCCTGCAGACCAAAACCTCTCTTCTCTTTATCCTAAATGGCAGGGCCCTTTCAAGGTAATTCTTGTGACCCCCACATCTGCTAAGTTTGAGGGCTTTCCTCACTGGATTCTTCTATCTCACCTAAAGTCTTTTAGCATGTTTCCTCAAGATAACATCCCTTCCTACATATCAACTCCAACAGGACACTGCTCCCTCAAGCTCCAGAAGATGGCAAGATCAACCACCTTGCCTCCAGTTCCACAGAAATGAGGCCTCATTACAGGAGCTGTGTTTGACCCTTTTGGATTAGATATGTATTTTTCTTCCTCTCCTTCTTGCTTGTTTCTGTCCAAGGTAATTCTTACATATGGAGATTCGAGGTTCAAGAAACCATCATTGTTAACAAACAGTCTCTCCAAATACAGTGAGAAAATTGCTCTATGGAAGGCTGTCAGGAGATGATTGAAATAACCATCACCCCACATCTATCCCCACTCTCTTATATGGTAAACTTTTGTTTGATTCCTCTTTAATCAAAGAAAAGATTATTGCAAAAAGTAGCCAGACAGATATGGAGGCTTCCCATACTGTTCTGGCAAATCCATGCACCAGCACAGAAGAAGCTCCTTCATCAGTATTTAAGACTCTCTACTTATACATGCAAGACACTTGGGATCCCATATGGGAGACAGGCATCATTGGAAAAATCTACCACTGTTACACACCCAATTTACCAATAAGTACCATCTATATCCTGAGAAAATACATCCCGATTACCCAGTCCCTGGGGATGGGAGAAGTAGAGAAGGTAATTAAACACTCCTCTAAGGTGATTGCTTCTCTGACATTACTCCTCTTAAATAATACAAACCCATCATTTCCTCTCCTACTTCAGACTCTGACCTTGGCCTACAACCTCCTAAATGTGATCCAACGGGATCATTTTAAAGCTTCTGGCTGTGTTTCCCACCTGAGACCAACTCATAACTACTGCTGACAGCTTCTCCAATGAGTCTGTAAAGTAACCTTACTTTACCATTCACTAAATGCCCTGACTCTGATGTTGCCACAACCCCATACCTTTTTCATATAGCACCCTCTTTGATGTGACAAGCTGTTTAAAGGCATCCAGGACACACTCTGTAGGAAAGCTAATTTCCTTAGACTGTAATAAAACTATAATCCTTGATACCTCTTCTCAACCCCAATGCCCTACTGCTAATAATACCTCAATTCTTTGTGGTACTCAGATCTACCATCATCTGCCTGCTGGCTGGTCAGGAGTTTGCATGCTGATGCTCCTCTTCCCCAAGCTGGGGGTGATAAATGAAAAGGAACCCCTACCAATCATGGCCAGGGCAATTCAGATTTTGCCTCTCTTGGCTGTTTCAGGAATCACAACAGCTATAGAAACTGGGACAGCAGGACTAGCCACTTCAAAAAATTCTTATTATCAACTTTCTTCACAGTTCATCCCAGGACCTCCAGCAAATGGCTTGCTTGGACAATACTAACCCTCCAAGGACAGATCAACTTACTGGCAGCAGTTATACTTCAAAACGAACAGTGAATTGGATATCCTCACAGCTTAAGAAGGTGGCCTTTCCATCTTCCTCCAGCAGGAATGCTGTTTTTATGTCAACCAGTCAGGTATAGTAAAAGACAAAATCCAACACTCCAGGCAAAACTTCAAAAGCAAAGGGAACAGCTCGAGGTCCCTAGCACTTGGGCGCTTGAGAACTCATATGGAAATGGATTCTGCTCTTTGTCATACCTCTTCTGTTCATCTCTCTGCTTTTGCTTTTGTACCTTGCTTTATTACCTTCTTCTCTACATTCCTCCAACAACAAATGCAAAAATTTTCTAACCAAACCATTAATCAGTTAGTCTTACAGGATTATCAATCTTTGCCTACAGAACCAGATGACAATGACCTTCCAATCAACCCTGATGGTAAGGACCAGCTCTACCCCGAGAATGGCAACATCCATAATCAGCAGGAAGTAGCTTGAAGAGCAAAAGTCACCCTTATGCACTCCCCAACATCATTCCCTTCCTAGCTCTTCACTTTTTAATAAAACAAAAAGGGAGGAATCTTGGGATCCATAATCAGGCATCTCTATGGTCAGCCCCAAGGGACATGATAAAAGAGATATGAGGCATTTGTGAGGCCACGTGTGGACCACCTGAAACCGCCTGCACAAGTGATGGGTCAACTTATAAGAGAACTTGCACCACCTGCACTCTCCCTCTCTTTCCTACCTTGCCTAGAGATGGTCCCTGTGATTCCCCCTTCCCTTAACAAAACCACCCATGTGGAACCAGTCACATATCATGATTTGTGAACCTGCCATGTAACTTTGCTGTACAATACTAACACACCCACCCACACAAACACACCATCTGTGGATACTGTCCAGCACAGGCAGCAGCAGGTCACAAACTTCTGACCCTACAACCTTTGGCCACCCACAGCCCATGTTCACTTTCTGAGGATATGTTCCAGGAACCAGAGCTGGGGAGCTCTGACCTTGGATGCTTACTCTAACTGCCTGTGGAGTGAATACCTTCCTGTACTGTGGGTGAGGTTCTAAACCTGGATGCCCACTCATACATTCCTGTGAACACCTTCTAGGTACTAGAGGCTCCTGTTTCCAAACCCGAGAGACCATATTCAATATCCTGTGGACACCTTCCTTGTCCCAGCAGCTAGTGGTGTTTACTCTCACCGCACAGTGGAGGGGACACATTCTGGTACTGTGGAGGAGGTGTGGCTCCATTTTGCCTACTACCCTCCTGCCTGGTTCACCCATGTCAGAGTAAACCAGCACAGCACAGACAGTGAACAGAGCAGAGCTCTGCTAGTCTTGGGACTCAGTTTCCAAGCCCCTCCATCTAAGGGAAGCCTGCAGGACACTGGAGCATCCCTAGGCATAGAGATCTGTCTACCAGTGCCTGGCTCACATAGGCCAGAATCAGCAAGCCCAACACAGACAGAAAACCCAGTGGGGATGACCCAAGTTCCATTGTCCTCCTCCCCAAGGAAACCTGTGTGGCATTGGAGAAGTTCTAGGCTCAGAGAACTTTCCTCCTATTCCCCAGCACCCTAGCCCATCTGGGACAGAAATAACACAGCCAGCAAAGCCAGTGAAACCAGGAGAGCTGAGTCAGGCCTGGGCCCTAAATTCCATCCTCCACCTTTTTAAGGAAGCCTGTGGGACACTGGAGCAGCTCTAGACCCAGAGATCTTTCCACCTGTGCCCCAGATACATGGGTCACAAACAGTGAGCCAGAAGAGACAGTGAATCCAGGGGGACTACTCAAGATTCCAGAGACAGTTGGATCCAGTCTACAATACAGGCTCCAAGAATAATCAGTCAAGGCTACAGACAACCAGATGACTAGAGGCTGGCACAACAATACAGGCAACAAAAATGAAGCTATCATGGCTTCAACAGAATCTCCAAAAATCAATGGATATTCTATTACAGCTGAAATAAAGGAAAATAATCTTAAATCTATGATTATGCAGTTATTTGAGGCACAAAAAGAGGAAATGAACAAAAAAAATGGAGGTCATAATGTACAGACACAAATCCACATTCAAACAGATGAAGGAAATGGTGAAAAACATGAAAACAGAATTAGAATCAATAAAGAAAACACACAATGAGAAAATCCTGGATTTTGAGAACTTAGAGAATAGATCAGGAACCACAAAAGTAAGCATCACCAAAAGAATACAAGAGATGGAAGAGAAAATCCCAGATGCTGAAGATACAATTGCAGAAATTGACAAATCTCTCAAAGAAAAAATAAAATTAGAAAAAGTACAAATATAAAACATCAAAGAAATGAAGGACAGCATGAAAGGATGAAACTTAAGAATAACAGGATTATACAAAAAAGAAAGCCAGGTTCCAAGGCCCAGAAAATATTTCCTAGAAGATCATAGAAGAAAATTTCCCTGACCTTAAGAAAGAGATGCCCATAAATATACAAGAGACCTACAGAACATCAAATAGATTAGACCAGGAAAGAAACTTCTCTTGCCACATAATAATTGGAAAAAAAAAACACCAAATGTACTGAACAAAAAAATATTAAAACTGGAAACGAAAAAGGCTAAGTAACATGTAAAGGCAAACCTATCAGAATCACACCATATTTCTCAACAGAGATTATGAAAGCCAGAAGTGCCCAAACAGATATCATGCAGAAGCTTAGAGATCACAGATGCCAACCCAGACTACTATATCCAGCAAAACTTTCAGTCAATGTAGATAGAGAAAACAAAATATTTCATGACAATAACTAAATTTAAAAACTATGTAGGTGGCAGTTCAAGATGGCATAACCATATTTGAGGGGCACAGGATCCAAAACTCTGAAATTGGTGAGTAGAGGGGCAGCTGAAGCCAGAGGCATCCTGGGTGAGAGGACACAACCAATGAGCTGGGACAGTTTGGATCCAGATTACCTGTGGTCTTCTCCAGTGACTGAGAGTAGCGAATATTCATTCCCCCTGCACTTCCCCTTGCCCTAAACACAGGTCTTCCTGAACAGCTGAGGCCTCAGTGGTTGCCCCAAGCGCTGCATGACTGAAACAGGACAGGATGGCCTACCAGAGCTGCAGATTCAGCAGGGCAGCAGCTAGTCCAAGCAAGAACTTCCATGCTTTGTGACTGAGACTGCAGATGTAGCTACCCCATACAGGCCTTCATGTCCGGTGGATAAACAGTGGACACAACTGAGCTGATGGATCTCCCACACTCTCATTTGCCCCTGCAGGCCCAAATCTGGGAGTAGAGAAGGGGAGAGTCCCCTGTGCTTTCCGTTTAGGCCTGTGAGCAAGTGACTGCACTTTTAAGTGCTTGCAGAGCCCCCAGGTCCAGGGTCCCTCTATGCTAGCAGCCAGATATCAGATCCCTTCCACACACACCCCCACTATGTGCAACATAGGGATTCTTGGGACAGCACTCTCCACATTGAAGCTCCTGTTCTGTGGGTCAACCAGTGGAAACCAAGCAAACAATTCCAGGAGCCCAGACTGACCTGAATACCAGGAGGACAGTACAACAGGCCTGTAGGCCACTGAGGTATTCAAAACACTTGTGCATGAGCATTGTGCCTGATAACAGCACCAGCATCTGACACCCTCCTGCAATTAAGCACCAGCTTTCCAGGCATCTATACCCTCTAGCACACTCTCCTTCAAGGGACACTGCCAGGCACACACCTGTGTTTGTACATATGTGCCTGCGACCTTATTCCATTAGCTACAGCTGCAGCACCAAAATCCACTGTCAAACCAGTGGACCTCTTATCTTACTGAAGAATAATATTCCTGACATCAGAGTCAGACAAACCCAGTCTGAAGTACTGACTCCAGGAACAAACAGCAAAAGTTACTGATAAGAAGTTGGCTAGAGGTTGTGGTAAGAACATATCCAACAAAAATCAGGACATCAGGCTTCACCAGCAACCCCAAAAATCAATGAAAAATTTAACTAATTGGAAACACAGGAAAATTATTTTAAAGCTTATCCAGTTTTTAGAGACACATAAAGAGGAAACTAACAAATTTCTCAAAGAAATACAGGCAAGTACAGGCAAAAAAAAAAAAAAAATAGAAGCACAGGTAGAGGCAAAAATAGAGGAATATAGAGAGGAAACCAACAAAGCTCTCAAAGAAATATAGGCAACTACAGCCAAACAAAAGTAGGCACAAGTAGAGGCTAAATTAGTGATAGATAGAGAAGGAACGAAAAAAAAAAAGGTCATCATAGAAAGACAGAAATCCACATTCACACCCATGAAGGAAATGCCACAAGACATGAAAACAGAATTAGAATCAATAAAGAAAACACAAACCCAGGGAAAACACTGGAGTTGGAGAACACAGAGAAAAGATCAGGAACCACAAAGGTAAACATCAGCAACAGAATACAAGAGATGGAAGAGATAACTTCAGGTGCTGAAGATACACTTAGAGAAACTGATACATCTCTCAAAGAAAAAGTAAAATCAGAAAAGTTCTAAACATAAAATATCCAAGAAATCAAGAATGCCATCAAAAGATAAAATCTAAGAATATTAGGAAAAGGCAAAAAAGATGACTCTGGGCTCCAAGCTTCAGAAAATATTTCCATGAAAATCATAGAAGAAAAATTTCCCAACTTAAAAAAAAAAAAAGAGAAATGTCCATAAACATACAGCAGGCCTACAGAACACCAAATACACTAGGCAAGAAAATAAACTCTTCACTTAACGTAATACTCAAAACACTAAATCTATAGAACAAATAAAGTAAAGTAAAATAAAATAAAATAAAATAAAATAAAAGCAGCAAAGGAAAAAGACCAAGTAACATATAAAGGTAGACCTATCAGAATCACATCATACTTCTCAAGAGAAACTGTGAAGATGTCATGCAGAATTTAAGGGACCACAGATGCCAATCCAGACTGTTCTACCCAGCAAAGCTTTCAATCAACATAAATGGAGAAAGCAAAATATTCCATGACAAAACTAAATTTAAACAATATCTACACAGCAACCCAGCCCTACAGAAGATACTAGAAGGAAAACTCCAATTTAGCAAAAACAACTACATCCAAGAAAACATAAGATACATATAACTTTCCCCCCAAAATTAAAAGAAAACAAGCAATGAATCACAGTAACACCACCAACTCCACAACAAAAGGAACTAACATTCATTGGTCACTATTAACTATCAACATCAATTGACTCAACTCTCCAATAAAAAAAAAAAAAACAAAACAAAACAGACTAACAGAATGATTGCAGAAACAGGATCCAACATTCTTATGCATCCAAGAAACACACATTTGCAACAAAGATAAACACTACCTCAGAGTAAAGTGCTATAAAAGTTTTTTAAGCAAATGGACCCAGGAAACAAGCTGAGGTAAGCTATCCTAATATCTAATAAAATAGACTTTCAGCCAAAATTAATAAAAAAAAGATGAGGAGAAGGCCTTCATTCTCATCAAAGGAAAAATCCACCAGGAGGACATCACAGCCATCTACATTTGTAAATGAAACATTATTAAAGCTTAAATCCCACATCAATCCCAACACCTTAACAGTGGAAGACTTCAACACTCCACTCTCACCAAGGGACAGATCATCCAGACAGAAGCTAAACAGGGAAATAGGAGCACTTACAGAGGCCCTAAATCAAATGGACTTAATAGATGTCTACAGAACATTTCACCCAAACTCCAAAGAGTATACCTACTTTTCAGCATCTCATGGAACCCTCTCAAAAACTGACCATGTAGTTGGGAACAAAACAAGCTTCAACAGATACAAGAAGTTTGAAATAATCCCCTCTATCCTATCAGACCATCATGGCCTAAAACTAGACTTCAACAACAGAAATAACAAAAAGCCTACATACACATGGAAACTAAACAACTCTATACTCAGTGTCAACTTGGTCAGGGAAGAAATGAAAAAAAAGAAATAGGAGACTCGCTAAAATTCAATGAAAATGAACACACAACTTATACAAACTAATGGGACACAGTGGAAGCAGTGCTTAAAGGAAAGTTCATAGCACTATGTGACTCCAGAAAGAAGATGGAGACATTTCATGCAAGTAACTTAAGTATACACCTAGAAACCCTGGATAAAAAAGAAAAAAGACACACCCAAGAGGAGTAGACTACTAGAAATAATCAAACTCAGAGCTGAAATCAATGAATTATAAACAAAGAAAAAATTCAAAGAATCAATGAAACCAAGATAGACAAACCCTTAGCCAAATTAACTAAAATGCAGAGAGAAACTATCCAAATCAGCAAAATCAGAAATAAATACGGGGACATAATGACAGACACTTAGGAAATCAAAACAATCATTAAGTCTTAATACAAAACACTATATGCCACAAAACTTGAAAGTCTAAATGAAATGGATAAATTATTTGATACATTCCATTTACTAAAATTAAATCAATATCAGGTAAATAGATTAAATAGTCCTATATCCCCCCCAAGGAAAGAGAAGCAGTCATCAAAAGTCTTCCTTCTAAAATAAATAAATAAATAAATACATAAATACATAAATAAATAAATATAATAATAAAAAGCCAAGGCCAGATGATTTCAGCACAGAATTTTACCAAACCTTCAAAGCATAGCTAACTCCAATTCTCTTCAAATTATTTCACAGGATAGAAACAAATTGAGCATTACCAAACTCATTCTATGAATCCACAGTAACCTTGGCACCTCAACCACACAAAGACCCAACAAAAAAGAGAAATTCAGACCTATCTCTCTTGCAAAGATACTGAATAAAATACTGGCAAACCAAATCCAAGAACACATAAAAGATATCATACATCATGACCAAGAAGGCTTCATCCCAGGCATGCAAAGGTGTTTCAATATACAGAAATCCATCAATTTAATCCACCGTATAAGCAAACTGAAGGAGAAAAACCACATGATACTCTCCTTAGATGCTGAAAAAGCATTTGAAAAAACAGAACACCCATTCATGTTTAAGGTCTGGAGAGATCAGGGATACAAGGCCCATACATAAACATAGTAAAAGCAAGGTACAGCAACCTTGTAGCCAATCAGACTAAATGGAGAGAAACCTAACTCAATCCCACTCAAATATGGGACAAGGCAAGGCTGCCAAATCTCTGTATCTCTGCAACATGGTGCTTGAAATCCTAGCTAGAGCAATAAGACAACTAAAGGAGATCAGGGGATACAAATCAGAAAGGATGAAGTAAAAATATCACTGTTCGCAGATGATATGATAGTAAACATGAGTGACCCGAAAAATTCAACCAGAGAACTTCTTCAGCTGATAAACACCTTCAGCAAAGTGGCTGCTACAAAATTGACTCAAAATAATTAGTAGCCCTCCAATATATGAAAGACAAATGGGCTGAGAAAGAAATTAGGGAAACAACACCCTTCACAATAGGCACTAATAACATAAAGTACCTTGATGTAATTCTAATGAAGCATGTGGAAGACCTGTTTGAAAAAACTTCATGTCTCTGAAGAAAGGAATTGAAGAAGATATCAGAAGATGGGAAGATTTCTTATTCTGATGGATCGGTAGAATTGACATATTGAAAAAATGGTCATCCTGCTAAAAGTAATCTAAAGATCCAATGCAATTCTTATCAAAATACCAACACAATTCTTTACATACCTTAAAAGAAAAATTCTCAACTTCATATGAAAAACCAAAACCCCACAATTTCCAAAATGGTCCTGCACAACAACAGATCATCTGGAGGTATCTCTATCCCTAATCTCAAGATGTACTACAGAACAATAGTAATAAAAATTTCATGGTATTAGCATAGAAACAGAATGGTGGATCAATGAAGCCAAATAGAAGATCCAGAAATAAACCCACATACCTACCGATAGTTGATTTTTTTTTCAAAGAACCCAAAACCATACAATGGAAAGAAAACAGGATCTTCAACATATGATGCTGGTCTTATTGTATGTCTACATGTAGAAAATGAAAATAGATCCATATTCATCACCCTTCACAAAACTAAAATCAAAGTGGATGAATGACCTCAACAGAAAACCAGACACACTAAACTTGTTAGAAGAAAAAGGGAAGAGCCTTGAACATGAGACAACTTTCTCAACAAAACACCAACAGCACAGGCTCTCAGAACAGCAATCAATAAATGGGATCTCATAAAACTGAAAAGTTGTAAAGCAAAGGACACTGTTGTCAGTACAACAAAATAGCCTACAGATTCGAAAAGGATCTTCACCAACCCTATATCTGACAGAGGGCTAATATCTAGACTATATAAAGAAGTTAAACAGCAACAAATCAAGTAATCCAATTAAAAAAATGGGTACAGAGCTTAACAGAGAATTCTGAATAGAGGAATGTTGAATGACAAAGAAACATTTAACGAAATGCTCAGCATCCTTAGCCATCAGGGAAACGCAAATCAAAACAACACTGAAATTTCACCTTGCACCCAACAGAATGGCTAAGATCAAAATCTCAAGTGACAACACATGCTGTAGAGGTTGTGGAGAAAGGGGAAACCTACATTGCTGGTGGGAATGTAAACTTGAACAACCACTTTGGAAATCAATCTGGCACTTTCTCAGACAATTAGGAATAGTGCTTCCCCTAGATCCCTCTATAGCACACACTCCTAGGCATATATCCAAAATATGCTCGAATATACAAGGACATTTACTGAACCATGTTCTTAGCAGCTCTATTCAAAATAGGCAGAATCTGGAGACAACCCAGTTGCCCCTCAGCTGAGGAATCAATACAGAAATTGTGGTATGTTTATACAATGGAATACTGTTCAGCAATTAAATACAAGGATATCATGAAATTTGCAGGCAAATGGTGGGATCCAGAAAAGATTATCCTGAGTTAGGTATCCCAGAAGCAGAAAGACAAACATGGTATGTACTCACTTATAAGTGGATTGTAGACATATAATATTGGATAAACATACTAAAATCTATAGCCCTAAAGAAGCTAAACTACAAAGACATACCTAGGGATGACCTTTAATCCTCATTCACAAGGGCAAAGAGGAAAGACAACAGAAGTAAGCGTAGACAAAAAATAAGACCGAACCCCTCCACGGAGGACCTCTGAAAGACTCTACCCACCTGAGTATCAAAGGAACTATTGAGACTCATAGCCAATCTTTTGGCAGAGTTCCGGAATCCTTATGGAAGAAGAGGGAGATAGGAAGACCTGGAGGGAACAGGAACTCCACAAGGAGAACAACAGAGCCAAAATACCTGGGTCCAGGGGGGCCTGCAGAAACCGGTACTCAAACTAAGGACGATGTATGGAGAAGACCTAGACCCCTGTTCAAAGGAATCCCACTGGCATCTCAGTTTCCAAGTGGGTTCCCCAGTAAGTGGTACAGGGGTGGTCTCTGATATAATCTCAGTGGCTGGCTCTTTCATCAACTCTCTCTGTGGGGTCCAGCCTTGCCAGGCCACAGAAGAAGGTGTTGCAGCCAGTCTTGATGAGACCTGATAAGCTAGGATCAGATAGAAGGGTAGTAGGTCCTCCCCTATCAGAGTACTAGGGAAAGGGTATAGGGGGAGAAGAGGGAGAGTGCGTAGGACTGGGAAGAGATGAGTGAATGCACTGTTATAATAAATAAAGAAAGAAAAAATAAATTTGATGAAAAGTCATATTTTTAGTTATGCTTGCCCATAAAAAGCACTAAAAAGAACTGGAAATCAATAGTTTAGCTTCAATCTTTCATGAAATGTTCACATAATTCTGGGGATCTGATATCCAGCAGTAAGCCACACTTACAGCTCTTGAATCATTGTTGCACAGAGATAGGCATAAGGAACCGTTGTGGTCAGGTTTTAAGGGTATCTTGAATAGTACCATTGATAACACATGGCATATATGGATCATAACATGTATAACCTTTTTATACAAAGATACACCACCTATGAGAAATTTTGCTTTCATACTATCATGAACACTAATCATTCAAAGTAGTGACTCATTTGAAAGGTTGAGAAATAAGAAACTTTCTGAGAAAATCAAAAGAAATTCTAAAGTTAATTCTTTCTGCTACATAACTCAACCTATTTGAATCACAGTTTTCTCATCTATAAGATACAGAGGCTTGCAGAACCTGCATCAAATAATTAGTGTGAACATAAAATCTGATAATGCATGTATAGTTATTTATATTGTTTAATTCCAAATTAGCTACTCTAGTTAGCTCACTGAGAACTACTTTACAACATCATTATGCCCATGATAGTGGCTAAGATATATTTGAGGAATTAGTTTAATTTTAGGGTGATAAGTGACTGCAACTCATTGCCTTTAATCTTTTCATGAATTTATATTTGTAAAAGGGGATGGAGAATTAGAGAATGTTTTCTTATGGAGTCTTTTATTTCCTATTCCCTGGCAATAAAGATTTTGATTTATGAATTTGAATTTACAGACATGGATGAAGAATGGAACTTCTTGTATGTAAATCTGGAAGTTCAAGAAATCAAAAATAAAATATTCTAGAGAACCAAAGGGGAAAAAAATGTAGTTAGAAAGATTCCAAAGAATTTGGTAGAAAATATGAAATAGGCTTTCTAGACTGTGCATGCATGTGCATGCTAATGGTGCATATGCTGATTTTATGTGAATGTGGATGAATATGACTATGAGTGTGTCAACATATGAAGGCCAGAGCTAGATAGCAGGTGTCTTGCTCAAACGAATTCTGCCTTCTTTTTTGTGGCAGGGTCCCTTACTGAGCCTAGAGCTCATTGATTGGCAGCACAGGCTGGCTAGTGATCTTTAGGAATCCTCTCATGTGCCGACCAGTGCTGTGATTCTAGGCATACTCATCCATACTCATATTTTTTACATTTGTGTTGGAGTTCAAAACTCAGGTCCTCATATTTTCACAGGAATCATTGGTTAATCTCCCTAACCAGTCAAGTGTGTGTGTGTGTGTGTGTGTGTGTGTGTGTGTGTGTGTGTGTGTGAATCTTTGTGAGATGAATGAATTTGTGAAAATTTGAGTGAGAGAGAGGGGGAGGGAAAGGGAGAAGGAGAAATGATCTTAATCATCTTTCTTTTCTTCTTCTTTTTCAATCCAGGAGTTTGTTCTTCATTTGCCTTCTAAACCAGGTTGTGACAGGCAATGGGGCTTGCTTGAATCAGCCTCTTTGGTGACATATGTCCCTTTTGCCAAGGATAAGTCATTTTTTGTTGAACTATAAATTGGGTCATTCATTAGTATGGAAATCAGGTTTTTTACAACCAAGAACAGCTTATGTATAAATACTCTTTTCCTTCAACTCTAAAACAAAGAAATGATTGAAGCTCAAATGCAGTCAGTATCATCAGTAGCCTATAGGAAAATGGCTGATGGCCTAGTCTCCTAAGACTTTGTTGCTTGGTGCATATTAACTTGAGGAAATTCACTTTACCAGGTGCCTGGAAAAAACAGGAAATGAATACACATGATCTATGTGTGTAGCTCACAGGGATAGAGCCCTTTTATAATTAAAAGAGCCCTTCTATTCATCCTTATCTTGTCTGAAAGCAAAACAGTCATAGTTGGTGGGGACAGATGCTGAAGCAATGATGTATAACATCGTAGATACTGAACAGATATAGATAGCAACAATTTGGATTCATATTTTGCTTTCAGATTAAAAAAATTATTTACTTTTTATTATGAGTGTGTATTTGTGCCTGAGTATATGTATGTGTACCATATGTGTGCAGGAGCACAGGGAGGTCAGAAGAAGGAATCAGATCATCTGAAACTGTAGTTACAGGTGGTTGTGGGTCACCATATATGTACTGAGAAAGCAAACATGGGTCTTCTTTAAGTATAGCAGTTGTTTTTAACCAGTGAACCATCTCTTCGGCCTGCTTACAGATTTTCTATTTTTAGTTTCTTTTGGGTCATTAAGGTGCACAGCTACTCTTTAGAGCATTTATACTCAGAAAAAAATTTGCTTTTATTGATCACAGGTTTATCAAGGAAATAGAATTTTTACCCATTTGACAGCCACCTCTCTCATACACATCATACAATCATGTGGTCAGGAGGCCAATCTTTAATTCCAGTTTGAACTGAAGCTAAAATAATTATTTGTGGCAACTGGGCACATTATTGGCATCAGAGATGGTGATTCATTTGGCACATCTAGAATCTATTAGTAGGTAGTTTTGTGTTTGCAACTGTATGAGCACTTATCCAGGGACACAGGACCTTAAATATACTTTTCGACATTCTGTGGTAATACTTAATGATCAATAATATACAATTACACATAACATCAAAACGTTTTGTTAATAGTTTTAATGATCACACTTTCTAAATAAGTAAGGTAAATTAAACACCTGGAAGAGCAGAACAAATATCCCATATATGTCTTTATTGGTAACCTGAGGTTATAGCTCTTCAATCTCTATCAGAGTTTGGAGTAAATGGGTTGAAAAGTAAAATATTCAGCCATATTGCTTTCCAATATAGATTGGTGTCCACTATCTACTTATGCTAAAATGGTAAGGAAGTTTGATGAGAGACAGAAGTGAACTACCCAGAGGTAGTATGAACAGTTAGTACCAGAGTAGCTAACCCTGGCAGTGATATGTTTACTAACAGGGAACTCATATGGAAGGGAGAAACTTGCTAAAAGTAAAGTTCAAATGACACCAGCATGCCTTCCTCATGGTGCTTCACCATAAAGTTCTGGGCAGTAGCGCCTCTTCATGTCCTTCTCAACTATACGTTGAGAAGTGAGTATATTCTTCATGATGCACCTAAGGCCCAGTGGAGGCTGACTGGAACAATGACAGTTATCTTTTCTGAGGTGCTTCTTTTTTTTCCTTTTTATATGAATTAATTCACTTCACATCTAAGTCATAGGCCCCTCACTCTTCTCCTCTGAGTTCCACTCTTCCTCCCACATCCCTCTTACCCTGTTCTTCAGAAGAGGGAAGTCCCCCTACCCATACACCCCAGCTCATCTATTCACATGAGGACTGAGTTCATCTTTCTCCCTTGTGGTCTCATAGAGCAGTCCCATTAGGCAGAAATAATAATAAAGCAGGCAACATAATTCATGTCAGAGATAGCCCCCACTTTCCTAACATTTTCCCCCACGAAGCCTAAGATGTCCATCAGCTACTTATAAGTAGAGGACCTAGGTCCTGACCATGCATTGTCCTTGGTTGGTGCTTCAGACTTCATACACCCCTCTGAGCCCTGGTTGATTGGCTCTGATGATCTTCTTGTGGAGCTTTTGTCACCTCTAGTTCCATTTATCTTTTCTCCCTGTTTTCCAGTAGACTCTGTACACTTTGCCCTATGTTTGACTGTGAGGCTAAGGATCTTGTTTGAGCCCTTATTGGGTGAAGCCTCTGAGAAGACAATTTTGAAAGACTCCCGTTTCTGGTGTCAGAGCATCTTTAATAGTGATAGGCACTAGCTTTCTTCAATGGGGTGGGTCTTAGGGTTAGGCCCAGCATTGGTTGGACATTCCCCCAATCTCTGCTCTACCTATGCTATCTTTGTCACTGAAGGTCTTGTAGGTAGGATAAGTTTTGGATGAGGTTTTTGTGGGTGGGTTGGTGATCTCCTCTGTCCACGAGGAGTTTTGTCGAGATAAAGGGTGCCCTCTTCAGTGTCCATGGCCCCTGCTACTAGGAGTCTCAGCTATAGGCCCTCTCATATCCTCCCAGAGGCCTATTCTGATTTAGTTCTGCAGCTTGTTGCAGAGATGTCCCCACCCAGCATCTCTCTTTTCTTTGCAGGCCTTCTGACCTCCTGCCCTTACTTTCCCTAGGCTCATCTCCACCCTTTTTTCTCTCTGTGCTCCCTCTTCTACCTTGTTCCCACTCTTAAACCACTACCTCTGTCTGTTCTATTTCACCTTCTGAGTGAGATTTATGTGTAGTCCCTTGGGTCTATCTTTTTGGGGTCTTTGCAGTGTAATATGTCAATCCTATACTATATGACTAAAATCCACCTATAACTGAGCACATACCATGTGTGTCTTTCTGGGTCTGTATTACCTCACTCAGGATGATCTTTTCTAGTTCTATGCATTTGCCTGCAAATTTCATGATTTCCTTGTTTTTAATTGCTGAGTAGTTTTCCATTGTGTAAATGTACCACAATTTCTGTATCCATTGCTCTGTTGATGGACATCTGGGTTGTTTCTAGTTTTTGGCTATTACAAATAAAGCTGTTATGAACATAGTTGAACAAATATCCTTGTTGTGTGATAGGGCATGTCTTGGATATAAGCCCAGGAGTGGTAAAGCTGGGTCTTGAAGTATGGCTACTCCTAATTGTCTGAGAAAGTGCCAGATTGATTTCCAAAGTGGTTGTACAAGTTTGCACTCCCACAAGCAATGGAGGAGGGTTCCCTTTTCTCCTCATTCTCTCCAGCATGTATTGTCACTTGAGTTTTTGTTTGTTTGTTTTTTATCTTAGCCATTCTGACAGGTGTAAAATGCAATCTCAGTCTTTTCGATTTGCATTTCTCTGATGAGCAAGGATGTTGAACATTTCTTTAAGTGTTTTTCCCCCATTTGAGATTTTGCTATTGATAATTCTCTTTTTAACTCTGTATCCCATTTTTAATTGGATTATTTGATTTATTGGTGTTTAATTTCTTGAGTTCTTTATATATTCTGGATATTAGCCTGTTGTCGGATGTAGGGTTGGTGATGATATTTTCTGAGTTTGTAGTCTGTCATTTTATTCTGTTGACATTAGCCTGTGCTTTACAGAAGATTTTTCAGTTTCTTGAGGTCCCATTATTGATTGTAGATATCAGAGCCTGTGCTGTTGGTGTTGTCTCCTGTGCTACTGAGTTCAAGGTTTTTCTTTGCAGCCTCATATTACAACTTCCACCTGAAAAGGTACTTTAAAGGACAATAGGCTATGCCAGAGATCCATTATTAACTTAGTTTACTTTGTCATTATATGATCAGCATTCCAAAGGATAGCAGATAGTGGAGAGCAGGAGAGTGGATTCCCTTTTAAATAATGCTAGTTTGGCTTAGGTTCAAAACTATGCATGGGAGGGATTCAGTGGAAACTTTGCCTGAATACTCCAGTCTTTTTATTTGTTTATATTGAGACAGAGACTCTCTCTGTAGCTCTGGCTTTCTGAGAAATCACTATGTAGATGGGGTTGGCCTAGAACTTACAGAGATCCACTTACTATATGCTGGGATTAAAGACATGTGCCACCATGCCTCACTGAATCCTCTAATGTTGGCCTACTTTCATAGTCCTTTTCACTTTGCAAGAGTATCAGAAATGAGAAAAGCTATTGTGCTAACTGTCCCATTTTCAATAATTATACATGGGTTCTTGACCAAAAGGTATAACCTTACTGTATTTTATTGTATTTAACTAAAACTTCTGTACCTGTGAATAATGAAACCAGCTATAAAATGGAGAATTCCAAGCACTATAACATAGAGATGAGATAATATAGAATAATAATTTTATTAAATTTCATTTTCATATATGTTGTGAATGGTATTATTAGGGTATAGCTGTGTCACCTAGAACTTGAATATCTTGGTCAGATCCTGAATTAAAACTTACTTTTGATGAGCTGGTTGTTCAGAATTCAGAACTTCAAAAACAATCAGAAAAAGGAAGACATGTCATGGCAAACAAAATTTAAGCAATATGTACCTCAAATCCAGCTCTGTAAGTGGTACTAGAACAACAACATGAAGAGACTAACCATACCGCCAAAAACAGTAGTAATAAATAATATCAAAACTGAAAATCAAAAAAATCAAAAAAGGGGAGAAACCCAAAACATTACTACAAAATAATAGTAATCAGCAAACATTGGTCTTTGATTACTCTCAATATAGGATCCATTCTTCCAAGAAAAACACCTTAGCATCAAGGATTGACATCACCTCTTGGAAAAGGAGGGAAAAAGATATTCCAAATGAATGGATACAAGATGCAAGCCAGTGTGGTCATTCTAATATCTGACAAGATATACTTCAAAACAAACCAATAAGAATAAATAAGAAAGGGTACTATACACTCATCAAATGGGAAATTTACCGAGATGACATTGTAATTCTTGACATCAATGTACCAAACACAGAACACCTAAGTTCATAAAAGAAACACTATTAAAGTTTAAGCCACATATTGACTTATGATTATAATGATGATAATCCTTAAACCTTGCAGAATTTGAAGTTTCTCAGACTATATTCAGCCTTGATTTTCTTTACTTAGAATAGCCCATATGTTAATGAAAAATAAATGAGCTGTATCATATTCTTTGTTATTTAGGAATAATTCAAACTTTGAATCAATAATCACTCTCCAATATGATATTCAATACCCAAGTCTTCCCCAAAACGAATCATTAAATACAAAAACTAAACTGAGAAATACCGGAGCCAACAATTGTTGTAAACCAAATGGACCTAACAGATATGCATAGAACATTACATCCAAACACAGAATTATATGCTACTTCTTAGCACCTCACAGAAATTTCTTCAAAAATGACCACATACTCGGTCACAAAGCAAATCTGAACAGATTCATGAAAATTGAAACAGTTTCCTACGTCCTATAGACCACCATGGATTGAAATCTGAAATCAACAACAATAGAAACAGGAGAAAGCTTGCAAACTTATGGAAACTGATCAACTCTCTACTGAATGAAAAACTGGTCAAGATAAAAATAAAGAAAGAGACTGGACTTAATGGCTCACCCCTTTAATCCCAGCACTCAGGATGCAAAGGCAGCTGGATCTCTGTGAGTTCAAGGTCAGTTCTATGTAGTGGAGTTCCAGGACAGCCAGAGAAACCCTGACTTGAAAAACAAACAAACAAAAAGTAAACAAAAAGAAAGAAAGAAATTGAATATTTTATATGATGCAATGAAAATGAAGAAACAGCATATACAAATTTATGGGACACAATAAAAGTAGTGCTAAGGGGAATGTTCATAGCAATAAAATGTATTTTCAACTTAAAGTAGAGAGGAGAAAGAGAGAAATAAGTTGCCTGTAGTTTCTTACCATGTGACTTCTTTTATCTCCAAAGCAAGCCACAAATCCCCCTTGTAGATCTAACCATATTGTCTACCCTCTTCCATTTCTGCCACCAGCTTGAAAATTCTTCTTTCGAAGAGTGACTAGCTGCACATAGATAATTTCCTTTGTCATGGAGCATGATCATAGGTCTAAGGAGTGATAGTGGGAACTAAGATCTTGTCCATAATATCTGTTATTTCTCAGAGTGCTATTATTATCAGTCTGGGTCATACAAATTCACAAAGAGATCCTGGATTTAGAGGCAGATAGACTTGAATACAAATCTTAACTCTGTAATTCAGTGGCTGTAGTCTTGGACAAACACCTAAATGTGTTTGCTTCAATTTCATCACCTAAAAAATGAAGATAATAGTTACTTCATAGAATTGTTTTGAGAAGTAAAAACAATAATACAGGTTGACATACCTACATGGAAAATAATTGTTAGTTCTTATCATTGCTGACATTACTGACATGTAAACATGATGACGATATTATTTTATAGGAAGTTTAATGAGAGACTTTGGTTCAGAAATTCACAACACTAAGTGGCACTGTACATTAGTAAATCAAGATAGAAAAGGCTGGCAGACCTGTAAGTGGCTATAATGACCAGGGATATTAAATGTTCTGAGATGAGGGGACAAGAGGTAAGGGTAATTTAAAAAGAATTCAAAATGAGCTAATTCAAATAAGTTAGTTGTTCCAGATAGTCTTCTAGAAGACAACAAAAACCAGAAAAGCCAAGGATGATTTCAATCACTTGACCAAAAAAAGGACTGAAACTAAACTGTTTACAACAAACAAGGAGCAAGATAGTTCTCCAGACAAAGATTAGAACTGGAATTCTTCATCAAAAGAGCCCCTATAAATACCTTTTGAAAGAAAAAGACACAAGTCCTACAAAATACATGCTTATAGCTACCTTCAAAATTTAGAAGACAAAATTCTTTAAAACTCCAGAACTTTCTAAGACTGAACCAGGAACCATGGATTCTATAGAACTTGATGCTGAAGATTGGATAGAAGGGATAAAATATTTTTATAACTATTTAATTCTTTATTTTATGTGTCTGAGTGTTTTGCCTGATTGCATGAAATTATATTGTGTGCATATCACTTAACTGTGAATGCCAGAGTGTGTGTTGAGTTCTCTGGGATTGAAGTTAGGAATATTTGTAAGCTGACATGTGGACACTGGGAAGTGATGCAAGAGCAGGCATAATTGTTAAGTGCTGAGCCATCTCTCTATCTCCAAGTATTTCTTCAGTATAAAAAAAAGCTGACAGAAACCATTCCATATTAAAGAAGGAATATGAAATAGGGGTAAATTAGAATGGAAAGACAGAAAATACTTTTCTCTCACATTCTCCCAAAGTAAAGCAGATAATGTCTATATAGAAAAAATATAGATCAATGTTATGAGTATATTAGATCAATTTCATTGTGTAACAGAAAGATTTATCTCGGAAATTCACCAGATATAACCTATGTTGTTAACATAGGTTACAATATCAAAGACATTTAGAGCTTATGGAACACACCTTCATCATTTTACTCGAGAGAATTATCAGGAAGTTTTTAAAATGACTATGACTACTTAGTAGGCAAGAGAGGTTAGAATGTTTGTCTTATAGTTTCCAGGCAGGTCTTCAGTTTTTTTTTTCTTTTTCTAACACTTAGTCCTACATTGTTTTTGTATTTAGAAAGCAGAAAAAAACAAACAAACAAACAAAAAACTAGTATATGGGGATCCAAGATGACGGCAACCAGTGTGCATAGTATCTGAGAGGCAAAGGATCTGAAACCCCAAAATTGGTGAGTGGAGGGGCAACTGAAGCCAGAAAATTGACATTGAGGCTTCCTGAATGAGAGGGGACATCACATGAGCTGAGACCATTTAGATTCAGGTCTAAATGAAATGGACAATTTTCTTGATAGATTCCACTTACCAAAATTAAATCAAGATCAGGTAGAAATATTGAACAGTCCAATATCTCTAAAGGGAATAGAAGCAGTCATCAAAAGTCTCCCTTCCAAAAAAAAGGCCAGGGCCAGATGGTTTCAGCACAGAATTCTACCAGAACTTCAGAAAAGAGCCAACTCCAATTCTCTTCAAAATATTCCACAAAAAAGAAACAAAGTTATTCTTATGAAGCCACAGTCACCTTGATACCAAACCACACAAAGACCCAACAGAAAAAGAGAACTTTAGACTTATCTCTCTTTTGAACATTGATGCAAAAATACTCAATAAAATATCTGCAAACCTAATCCAGGAACAGATAAAAGACATTATCAATCATGACTAAGTGGGCTTCATCCCAAGCATGCAAGGGTGGTTCAATATACAGAACTCTATCAATGTAATTCACCATATAAACAAACTGAAGAAGAAAAACCACATGATCATCACCTTAGATGCCAAAAAACCATTTGACAAAATCCAACACCCATTCATGTTTAAAGTCTTGGAGAGATCAGAGATATAAGGCACAAACCTAAACATGGTAAAGGCAATATACAGCAAGCCTATAGCCAACATCAAATGGAGAGATACTTAAATCAATTTCACTGAAATCAGGGACAAAGCAAGGCTGCCCACTCTTTCCATATCTATTCAACATAGTACTTGAAGTCCTAGCTAGAGCAATAAGACAACTGAAGGATATCAAGGGGATACAAATCAGAAAGGAAGATGTCAAATTATCACTATTTGCATAGATATGATATTATACATGAGCGATCCCAAAAAATCAACAAGAGAAATCCTTGAGCTGATAAATACCTTGAGCATAGTGGCTGGATACAAAATTAACTCAAAAATATCAGAAGCCCTCATGTATATCAAAGACAAATCGTCTGAGAAAGAAATAAGGGAAATAACACTCTTCACAATAGCCACCAAAAACATAAAGTACCTTTGTGTGACTATCCAAGCAAGTGAAAAGCCTGTTTGAAAAAAGCTTTCAGTCTCTGAAGAAAGAAATTGAAGAAGATATCAGAAGATGATATGAACTATCATATTCATGGATCTGTAGAGTTAACACAGTGAAAATGACCATTCTCCCATAAGCAATCTACAGATTCAATGCAATTCCCATCAAAATGCCCACACAATTATTTACAGACTTTGAAAGAAAAATTCTCAAATTCATATGGAAAAACAAACAAACAAGCAAATAAAAACAGAATTTCCGGAGGGCAGAGCAAGATGGCGGCGCCGGGAGGACTCTCATTCTGAGGAGCAGCACAGCAGGATTGGCACAGTGACCAGCAATTAGAACTCGTGGCCATAAAACACAAGTGATTGTGTTTCACAGGTGAAAGGATACCCCACGGTGGAGGATTCAATCAGCTTTAACTCACAGGGCTAAACCGCGGAAGAGATCCCGGTTCTGACAGGCGCTTGGTCGCCAGCCCAGAGCTACACGCCAGCGTAATCTGGTCACTGTCTCAGACTGAACTGTGAGCCCACAACACCATAGACTGAATTTCCCAGTCGAGAGATAACCCCACGGAGCAGGAAACAATTGAGACCGACCTCAGGTCACCCAGACATCCCCTGGGAAAGACTCGGGTTCCGCAGGTGCTCCAAGAGCCAGCCCAGACCCAGAGCCGGGACCCAGGCGCCTGCATGGAGCCCTGCCTGCTTGCTTGATTCGCCGCCTCAGATAGAACTGTGGGCATCAGGGCACCAGGCACCAAAGACTGCGTTTCACTGGCAGGTGCAAACCCACAGGGAGGGAAATGGCTGGTCTGTTCTCAGAGCACTCAGCCGACACCCCTACCCCAAAACGGTCTAGGGAAAATTACCCAGTTTAAGCAGCAGCCAAGGCTCCTAACAGCCAGAAAGGTGGAGCCACAAGTGAGCATCTGTGCCTGTGGGTTCTACTCACCACCCCAGACAGAACCGCGGTCCCCAAAGCAAAGACTGAGTGTCTCTGTCATGAGGAAACCCCCAGCAGAGGGGATCATCAGCTCTAACGCATAGGACACCCAGCACCAAAAGACTCCTGGCATTCACGCAGACTCTAGGCTCTAATGCAGGCATGAGCGCTGTGCTCAGCCGCCATTATTGAGTTCCCCTAGGGCACTGGGACACACAGCTGCATCCTCAGACCTACAAAAACCAGAGAGCCATTACAGCAGCCCTCAGATACTGTGCCAAGGATCAACCAGTTATCCCTAGCTAGACTGTCAAAACTGTGCGAATCTCTGGTCCTTCAAGAGGGCTGCACCCACAGCATCTGGACCAGAACAGTGCCTGCAGCCACCATCCCAGACAGGGACACACAGCTTCTGGTCCAGAGTGAGGCACCCAGCCTCCAGACCAGAGCAGCGCCCCCAGGCACCAACTCAACTTAGATGTACATCCTCCGGGCCCAGAGCAAAGCACTCAGCCTCCGGCCCAGAGACTTGCTGAGTGCACCTCTCAATTTCCCGGACAGAACTGTGTGCCCCAGGATAACAGACTGAGTTTCCCTGTGGAGAGAAAACCCCAAAGATAGGGAATCAGCAGGTTCTTCAAGAGGATTGTACCTAGAAATTTAGTGAGCAGCAGCACACTAAATTTATAACAAGAAACCCAGCAGTGGGGCAGCTGTCTTGAGAACTTCTATGGGTAAGAGGATATCCCCCCTGCCTAACAAAGACCACAGCTACTACTCAGGGCTATAAACCTGAGATGAGCAGTGGCAACTCCTGAGAAACACTGGCCATACAGTGACCATAACCAAAAAGCAGAGAAGGACTCCTTCAGGAAAAATCATCTTCCAGCCAAGGGGATTCTCCCTACTTCAGGACTCCAGGAAGCACAGAAACTAGCAGCCAACACCTAAATCAGCCCAATGGGTAGAGGTCAGCATAAAAGCTCAACCAACAAAAGACAGAGCAATATGGCATCTCCAGAACCCAGCCATCCAGGGGCGAACAGCCATGGACAATGCAGCATAATAGAAAATCAAGAAGATGACCTTACATCTATGCTGATGAAGAGGATAATAGAGGAAACAAATAAAATACGTAAAGAATTAGAGGAAGATAAAGCCAAACAGACCATGGCTATCCTTAAAGAAATAGAGGAAGTTAAAGACAAGCAGATTATGGCCATCCGTGAAGAAATACGGGAAGATGCAGCCAAACAGCTTGTGGCCTTCAGAGAAGAAATAATTAAATCACTGAAAGAAATCAAAGAGACAGAGTTGAAGGAACTAAAAGAAAAAGAGGAAAATACAGTCAGACAGGTGAAGTAAACAAAACAACTCAAGACCTGAAGATAGAACTAGAAAAATTAAAGAAAACACAAATGGAGGAAATAATGGAGAGGAAGAATTTAGGGAAGAAAACAGGAACTACAGAGGTAAGCATAACCAACAGAATACAAGAAATGAAAGAAAGAATCTCAGGTGTCGAAGATACAATGGAAGAAATCGATGTATCTGTCAATGAAAATGTTAAATCCAAAAAAATTCCTGACACAGACCGTCCAAGAAATCCAAGACAATATGAAAAGACAAAACCTAAGAATAATAGGAATAGAGGAATAAGAAGACTCCCTTCTCCAAGGCCCAGAAAATATTTTCAACAAAATCACTGAAGAAAATTTGCCCAAGTTAAAGGAGAAGCTAATAAGGATACATGAGGCCTACAGAACACCCAACAAATTTGACCAGAAAAGAAAATCCTCCCGCCACATAATAATCAAAACAGCAAGTATACAGAACAAAATAAAAATACTAAAAGCTGCAAGGGAAAAAGGCCAAGTAACATATAATGGCAAACCCATTAGAATCACACCTGACTTTTCAACAGAAACTATGAAAGCCAGAAGGGCCTGGACGGATATCATGCAGACCCTAAGAGAACACAGATGTCAGCCCAGGCTACTATACCCTGCAAAACTCTCAGTCCTCATAGACGGAGAAAACAAGATATTCAATGACAAAAACAAATTTCAACAATACCTACACACAAATCTAGCATTACAGAAGACACTGGAAGAAAAAATACAACCCAAGAAAATTAACTTCTGTCAAGAAAACACAGGAAATAATTAACCTTACTACAGCAAAACAAAAAGCAACCAAGCACACAACCTTATGAACACAGCCAACATCAAAATCAAAGTGTCTAACAGCCACTGGTCATTAATCTCTCTCAACATCAATGGACTCAACTCTCCAGTAAAAAGACACAGATTAACAGAGTGGATACGTAAACAAAACCCAGCAATCTGTTGCATACAAGAAACACACCTAAGGCACAAAGATAGACATTACCTGAGGGTAAAAGGTTGGAAGACGACTTTCCAAGCAAATGGACCCAAGAAACAAGCAGGAGTAGCCATTTCTAATATCTGATAAAATAGACTTTCAACCAAAATTAATAAAAAGAGATGGGGAAGGACACTTCATACTCATCAAGGAAAAATTCCACCAGGAAGACATCACAATCCTGAACATTTATGCCCCAAATACAAGAGCAACCACATTTGTAAAAGAAACATTGATTAAATTTAAACAACAAATAGATCCCCATACATTAATAGTGGGAGACTTCAACACCCCACTCTCAACAAAGGACAGGTCAACTAAACAGAAATTAAACAAAGAAACAATATCTCTGACAGAGGTCATGAATCAAATGGACCTCACAGACATTTACAGAACTTTACACCCAAACACAAAAGAATTTACCTTCTTCTCAGTACCTCATGGAACCTTCTCCAAAATAGACCATATAGTTGGTCACAAAGCAAGCCTCAACAGATACAAGAAGACTGAAATAATCCCTTGTATCCTGTCTGATCACCATGGAATAAAGCTGGACTTCAACAACAACAGAAATAGCAAAAAGCCTACACACACATGGAAACTGAACAACTTGTTACTAAATGACAGCTGGGTCAGGGAAGAAAGAAAGAAATTAAAGTCTTCCTAGAACTCAATGAAAATGAAGACACAACATACCCAAACTTGTGGGACACAATGAAAGCAGTGCTAAGAGGAAAATTCATAGCACTAAGTGCCTTCAAGAAGAAATTTGAGACATCTCAGTCAAGCAACTTAATGGCCCACTTAAAAACCCTAGAAAAAGAAGAAGCAGACACGCCATAAAGGAGTAGATGGCTGGAAATAATCAAACTCAGGGCTGAAATCAATCAATTAGAAACAAATAAAACAATTCAAAGAATCAATGAAACCAAGAGCTGGTTCTTTGAGAAAATCAACAAGATAGACAAACCCTTAGCCAGGTTAACTAAAAGGCAGAGAGACAACACCCAGATCAACAAAATCAGAAATGAAAAGGGTGACATAACTACAGACACTGAGGAAATCCAAACAATCATTAGGTCTTACTTCAAAAGTCTATATGCCACAAAATTTGAAAATCTGAATGAAATGGACAATTTTCTTGATCGATTTGACTTACCAAAGCTGAATCAGGACCAGGTAAATCAATTAAATAGTCCTATATCCCCCAAAGGAATAGAAGCAGTCATCAAAAGTTTCCCATCCAAAAAAAGCCCAGGACCAGATGGCTTCAGCGCAGAATTCTATCAGACCTTCAAAGAAGAGCTAACTCCAATTCTCTTCAAACTATTCCACAAAATACAAACAGAAGGAAAAGTACCAAACTCATTCTATGAAGCCACAGTCACCTTGGTACCTAAACCTCACAAAGACTCAACAAAGAAAGAGAATTTCAGGCCAATATCCCTTATGAACATTGATGTAAAAATACTGAACAAAATACTTGCAAACCAAATTCAAGAACACATCAAAGATATTATCTACTATGACCAAGTAGGCTTCATCCCAGGTATGCAGGGGTGGTTCAATATACGGAAATCCATCAATGTGATCCACCATATTAACAAACTGAAAGAAAAAAACCACATGATAATCTCCCTAGATGCTGAAAAAGCATTTGACAAAATCCTACATCCATTCATGTTTAAAGTACTGGGGAGATCAGGGATACAAGGCACATATCTAAACATAGTAAAGGCGATATACAGCAAGCCTATAGCCAACATCAAACCAAATTTAGAGAAATTTAAAGCAATCCCACTGAAATCAGGGACAAGACAAGGCTGGCCACTGTCTCCATATCTCTTCAACATAGTGCTGGAAGTCCTTGCTAGAGCAGTAAGACAGTTGTAGGAGATCAAGGGGATACAGATGGGAAAGGAAGAAGTCAAATTATCACTATTTGCAGATGATATGATAGTATACGTGAGTGACCCGAAAACTCTACCAGGGAACTCCTACTGCTGATAAACACCTTCAGCAAAGTGGCCGGATACAAAATTAACTCAAAAAAATCAGTAGCACTCCTGTATACAAAAGACAAAAGGGCTGAGAAAGAAATTAGAGAAACAACACCATTCATAATAGCCACAAATGACATAAAGTACCTTGGTGTAACCCTAACCAAGCAAGTCAAAGACTTGTATGAAAAAAATTTCAAGTCTCTGAAGAAAGAATTAGAGGAAGATATGAGAAGATGGAAGATCTCCCATGCTAATGGCTTGGCAGGATTATCATAGTAAAAATGGCCATCTTACCAAAAGCAATCTACCTATTTAATGCAATTCCCATCAAATTGCCAACAAAATTCTTTACAGACCTGGAAATTCTCAACTTCATATGGAATGACAAGAAACCGAGAATTGCTAAAACAATCCTCTACAATAAAATATCTTCTGGAGGTATCTCCATCCCTGTTCTCAAACTGTAGTATAGAGCAATAGTTATAAAAACTGCGTGGTACTGGCATAGAAACAGAATCATGGATCAATGGAATCGAACAGAAGACCAAGAAATAAACCGACACACTTACGGACACCTGATTTTTGACAAAGATGCCAAAACCATACAATGGAAAAAAGATTGCATCTTCAACAAATGGTGCTGGTCCAACTGGATGTCTACATGTAGAAAAATGAAAATAGATCCATACTTATCACTCAGCACAAAACTGAAGTCCAAGTGGATCAAAGACCTCAACATAAAACCAGACACATTAAATCGGCTAGAAAAAAAAGTGGGGAATACCCTAGAACTCATTGGCACAGGAGAAAACTTCCTGAACAGAACACCAACAGCACAGGCTCTAAGAACAACAATCAATAAATGGGACCTCATGAAATTGAAAAGCTTCTGTAAAGCAAAGGACACCGTCATCAAAACAAAACGCCTGCCTACAGATTGGGAAAGAATCTTCACTAACCCTTTACTGACAGAGGACTAATATCGAGTATATACAAAGAACTAAAGAAGCTGAAAAGCAGCAAACCAAGTAATCCACTTAAAAAATGGGGAACAGAGCTAAACAGAGAATTCTCGACAGAGGAATATCGAATGGCAGAGAAACACTTAAAGAAATGCTCAACCTCATTAGCCATTAGGGAAATGCAAATCCAAAGAACCTTGAGATATCACCTTACACCCATCAGAATGGCCAAGATGAAAAACTCAAGGGACAACACATGCTGGAGAGGTTGTGGAGAAAGGGAAACCCTTCTCCACTGCTGGTGGGAATGTAAACTTGTACAACCACTCTGGAAATTAATCTGGCACTTTCTCAGACAACTAGGAATAGCGCTTCCTCAAGATCCAGCAATACCACTCCTAGGCATATCCCCAAAAGAGGCTCAAGTACACAAAAAGGAGATTTGCTCAGCTAGGTTTTTAGCAGCTTTACTTGTAATAGCCAGAAGCTGGAAACAGTCCAGATGCCCCTTAACTGAAGAATGGATGCAGAAACTGTGGTACATCTATACAATGGAGTATTACTCAGCAATGAAAAATAAGGAAATCATGAAATTTGCAGGTAAATGGTGGGACCTGGAAAGGATCATCCTGAGTGAGTTGTCCCAAAAGCAAAAAGACACGCATGGTATATACTCACTCATATAAACATACAACATAGAATAAACCCACTAAAATCTGTACATCTAAACAAACTAAGCAAAAGAGAGGACCCTAACTAAAATGTTCAATCCCCATCCTGAAAGGCAAAGAGGATGGACATCAGAAGAAAAAGAAAATAGGAAACAACCTCAGAACCTGCTACAGAGGGCCTCTGAAAGCCAGAAGAAAACAGGAAACAACCTTGGAACCTGCCACAGAGGGCCTCTGAAAGCCTCTACAGTATAGACTGTCAAAGCAGATGCTGAGCCCGATGGCCAACTGTCGGGCAGAGTGAATGGAATTTTATGTAAGAAGTGGGAAATAGTAAGAGCTGGAGAGGACAGGAACTCCACAAGGAGAGAAACAGAACAAGATCATTTGAACACAGGGAACTTCCCAGAGACTCATACTCCAACCAAGGACTATTCGTGGAGAAAACCCAGAACCCCTGCACAGATGTAGCCCATGGCAGTTCAGTGTCCAAGTGGGTTACATAGTAATGTAAAGAGGGCCTGCCTCTGACATAATCTGATTGGCCTGCTCTTTGATCACCTCCCCCTGAGGGGGGAGCAGCCTTACCAGGCCATGGTAGAGGACAATGCAGCCACTTTTGATGAGAACTGATAGAATAAGATCAGAAAGGAGAGGAGTACCTCCCCTATCAGTGGACTTGGGGAGTCACATGCATGCAGAAAGGGGAGGGAGGGTGGGATCTAGAGGGGAGGAGGGAGGGGCTTATGGGGGGATACAAAATGAATAAAGTGTAATTAATAAAATAAAAAAATAATAATAAAATAAATAAGAATTTCCAAATGATCCTGTACAACCGATCATCTGGAGGTATCTCCCTCCCTGAGCTCAAGCTGTACTCTAGAGCAATAGTAATAAAAATTACATGGTATTGGCATAGAAACAGAATGGTGGATCAATGGAACTGAATAGAAGACCTAGAAATAAATCCACACACCTATGGATATTTGATTTTTGACAAGGAATCCAAAACCATACAATGGAAAATAGACAGCTTCTTCAACAAATGGTGGTGTTCCAACAGGATGTCTACATGCCAAAAAATGAAAATAGATCCATATTTTTCATTCTGCATAAAACTAAAGTCCAAGTAGATCAAAGACCTCAAGATAAAACCAGACATAGTAAATTGGTAAGAAGAAAAATTTGGGAAGAGCTTAGAAGTCTTTGGCAAAAGAGACAACTTCCTGAACAGAACACCCACAGCACAGGCTCTAAGATCTACAATTAATAAATGGAAACTCATGAAACCGAAAAGCTTCTGTAAAGCAAAAGTACAGTCTATGTACTGAGACACTATATTCACCAACCCTATAGCTGATAGAGGGCTAATATCCAGAATATATAAAGAACTTAAAAAACAACACATCAAGTAATCCAATTAAAAATGGGGTCCAGAGCTGAACAGAGAATTCTCTGTAGAGGAATATAGAATGGCAGAGAAACACTTAAAGAAATGCTCAACTTCCTCAGCAATCAGGGAGATGCAAATCAAAATGACCCTGAAATTTCACCTTACACCCATCAGAATGGCTAAGATCAAAAACTCAAGTGACAACACATGCTGTAGAGGTTATGGAGAAAGGGGAACCCTCCTCCATTGCTGGTGGGAATGTAAACTTGTTCAACCACTTTGGATATCAATCTGGTACTTTCTCAGACAATTAGGTATAGTGCTCCCTCAAGATCCAGCTATACCACTCCTAGCCATATATCCAAAATATGGTCAAGTACACAACAAGGAAATTTGTTCAACCATGTTTTTAGGAGCTTTATTTGTAATAGCCAGAACCTGGAAACAACCCAGATATCCCTCAAAGGAGGAATGGATACAGAGATTGTGGTAAGTTTACACAACGGAATACTACTCAGCAATTAAAAACAAGGAAATCATGAAATTTGCAGGCAAATGTGGGAATCTATAAAAGATCTTCCTGAATGAGGCATCCCATAAGCAGAAAGACACACACAGTATATACTCACTTATAAGTGGATTGTAGACCTATAAGATAGGATAAACATATTAAAATCTATACACCCAAAGAAGCTAAACAAGAAGGACCTAGGGTAAGATAATTAATCCTCACTTAGAAAGACAAATGGAATGGACATTGGAAGTAGGAGAAAATAAGAAACAGGACAGGAGCCTAACATAGAGGGCCTCTAAAAGACTCTACCTAGCAGTATATCAAAGCAGATGTTGAGACTCATGACCAAACCTTGGACAGAGTGCAGAGAATCATATAAAAGAAGGGGGAGTTAGTAAGACCTGGATTAGACGGGAGCTCCACAAGGACAAAATATATCTGGGCACTGGGGTCTTTTCTGAGACTGATTCTCCAACCAAAGACCATGCATGGATTTAACCTAGAACGCCTGCTCTGATGTAGCCCATGGCAGCTCAGTATCCGAGTGGGTACCCTAGTAAGTGGAACAGGGACTGTCTTTGACATGAACTCCATGGCTGGCTATTTGACCTCCCCCCAACCCGAGGGAGGAGCATTCTTGCTAGGCCACAGACAAGGACATTGCAACCAGTCCTGATGAGAACTGATAAGCTAAGGTCAAATGGAAGGGGAGGAGGACCTCCCCTATCAGTGGACTTAGAGAGGGGCAGGGATGAGATGAGGAAGTGATGGTGGGATTTGGAGGGAATGAGGGAGGGGTTACAGCTGGGATACAAAGTAAATAAACTGTAAGTAATATAAAAAATAAAAATTTAATTAAAAAATACTATATATTACCAGGTACTCTGGTACTTGGACAATTAGAAATATTTTTACTGTATAGTGACTAAATTTATGGTTAGTGATATGACTTATGTGTTATAGTTTCATTTCCTGTTTTCTTTGAATGAATTTTCATAATGATAGCAAGGTTCTACTTTAATATAACATGTAAAATTCATATTTTATTGTTTGAAGCATATTTTCTGACTTATATCTAGAAAAATTTATAAAGCTATCTGACAATGATAAGGATAGATTTGAGTATGGTCATATGAGTATCCTAGAAATATGTTGTTATAGTTTTGCTTTTGTTTTGGCCTTGCTATGTAGCCTTGGCTGGCCTGAAACATCCCAAGTAGACCAGGCTGACCTTTAACTCATAGAGGTCAAACTTCCCCTGACTCTTGAGTTATGGCATTAAAGATATACCTCCATATCTGTTGTAGTTTTGTATTTTTAAGAATAAGGAATAAAATGGAGGAAGGTTAACATATTACTTAACTCATGGGATTGGTTTTACAGAAGTGAAACACTGCAAGAGAGGATAACTTTTAATTTTCAATAAAAATTGTCACATTAAAATAAGGAGATTCAGCATTTTTGTTATTCTAGAAGATATCATCATCCTTTACGATGTGTTCAATGTCTAGTACATGGTTCTATACCTTCAAGCTTGTACTCTAAATGAATTAATATGTGTCTCATTAGACAGTACTTTAGGCATTATATCAGTAATATCAGTGTAAATGCTGCTAAAATTTATGGAGAAGAAACTATTTGCAGTTGGAATAATCAGGCAAGCATTGGGGTATGAACTTTCAAAATGAAGCGAAGTTAAAATTTTAGTTGTAAAGTAATTGTATGTGTGAAAATGAATAACGTATCATTGTAATCCTTACATATTATACATGTATCTTACATTGATGATTTGTATAGAGGTTAGTTCATATTATATACAGTGCTTCACAACTTTATGTATATGTACATATATTTTGTACATATTTTCATATAACTATAAGTTAATCATTTAAATACTGTTTTAATTCTGTTGAATAGCTAACTATATGATTTTTTATTTTGCATATTTAGATTTTGAGGATGATTAGTATTACAATGTTGTTAAATATATTTATATAGATATTTTTATATATTATCATGATATTTTTCCTGTAGAAGAGAATCATTTGAAGTGAAATTTCAACCTCTAAAATTATATGGAATTTCCATTTTGTCCTATATTATCTAATTTCTTTTAAGTCATTTCTAAATTTATAGTCACACCAACAATTTATACAAATTCCATTCAATCTAGATCCTTCCCCTATTATAGTTTCTTTTGCTCCTTGACATTCTGATACATGAACTATTATGGTATTGTCTTAGTTTATATTTGTTTGTGATTACAAACACGTGTTTGTGAGCCATTTTCTGTTTTTAGCAAATTTTGCCTGCTGCTGAACATTTTTTCCATTGAAAGACTAATTTTCTTAGTTCTTTGTATATTAAAGTACTTCTACTTTCTTCTGTAAATAAATAAGCTTTGTCTTCCCATTTGCTTTTTATCTCTTAGCCTACTGACATTTTTATCATTCAGGATCACCAAACTTGACTATATCTAATCATTTGTTCTATTCTTTCATAATTATTTTTTCCTTCCATGCAGAATGTTGTGCAGAGAGTTCATATTAAGGACATATGAATTGTGAACTGTAGTCTGGAACTGAATGTCTCGCTAATGGGGTTGACCTTATCATGCTGACAGTGAGCAGGCCCTATGGGAGAAAGCAAGAGTAGAATGATTTTTAAGAAGATGGCCTTATCAATGTGGAGAGTAGCTAAGGGAAGCAAGAACAGAATCCAGAAGGTCAGTTAGGAGGTTTTGTTTTAGGAGTCATGCTTTCTGATACAAGCCCCATTTAGGGCATTGTTGTAGAAGCTTTGAGAAGGGCTGGTGAATTCTCAGGGCGCTAGTAGTGTTAAAGATAAATTTGAACTTGAATTTAATTCAAAGAATTACATTTGAATGTAATTAAAATTTAGTATTGTCCTTGATTTGAAGCATTTTATTTGCTGCTTTATTCAGTTCACAACATTTACTATGAACTGCTTTATGCCATTCCCCATGCTGGAGATATAGAGATACACATGGATGGCCTTAGACCCTAGTGAGAAGAAAGGTACACTTTCCAAACAGATATATTACACTGTGTCACATGTAATAATAGAAGAATGCAAAGGATGCATATGTTGTGACACTGGAAGAAGAAACTGAGAAGGTTAGATAAGGTATTATGAAGGACAACATATGAGGGGCAAGTATTAAAAGGATGAGCAGATATTTACCAAGTAAAAAGAGATAAATTATAATATTGTTAACTGGACTTAGTAAGATATATATATATATATATATATATATATATATATATATATATCATGGAATATTGTAGGTAATGTGTTTGGAGGATGTGGGGAGAGTTGGAAAGTGGATGGTCATAATTCATTATATATATATAGAGAAGTGGTGGAAGAGAGGAAACAAGATGGGAGCTTGCTATAGAGGCCCTTTGAAAGGCTCCACCCAATAGGGGATCGTAGCAGATACTGAGACTCACTGCCAAACTTTGGGCAGAGTGCAGGGAGTCTTATGAAAGAAGGGGAGTGTCAGGATAGAGGGACATGGAGGGGACAGGAGCCCCACAAGTAAACAGACAAAGCTAAAGAATCTTAGCCCAAGGGGTCCTGTAGAGATTGATTCACCAACCAAGGACCATGCACGGAGAAGACCTAGACACCCTGATCAGATGTGGATGATTAGCAGCTCAGTCTCCATGTGGATATCCGAGTGAGGGGAGCAGGAGTTGCTTCTATCATGAACTGTGTTGCCTGCTCTTTGATCACTCATCCCTGGTGATGCAGGCTTGTCAGGCCATGGATGAAGAGGATCCAGTTAGTCGTGATAAGACTTAACAAGCTATGGGTAAATGGCAATGTTGGAGAACTCCACTTTCAGTGGACTAGGGGAAGGAGATAGGGGTGGGGAGAGAGAGTGGGTCCAGGGGGGAGCTGAGGGAGAGGGCTATAATCAGGTTATGTAATGATTGAATTGTGAAATAAATATAAATAAATAAGTATTCTGAAGAATAAAAAATAATTTTATAAAAATGTTAAGAGTATTATTAAACATGGAAGTTTGGAACACAATGGTATACAACACTGCTGAGATTGGACAATATTAATAGAAAATTTAAACTCTCAGAGTGGGGTGCATAAAGATGGCTCAGGGAGTATGGCAACTCAAGCCTGACAACCTAAGTTAGTTTACTGGGACACAAATGGTGGAAGGAGAGGATCACCTCCTGCAAGTTGTTTTCTGAAATCAGTAGCACATGCATGACCCTACGCCCAGCCTCAATAAATGAATGAATGTAATGGAAATTAAGTTCAAAAGCACCTTACCTTAAAAGCAGATACGGATTAAGTGCTATATAATTGTCAGTTTACACAGGGCTTTGTACATGTTTATGGATTTTGAAATCATTGACAGATTTTAAACTGAAAGAACATACAAAGCCTTCAATGAGTCTAATAACCCTCTGTAGAGATCCAATAAGATCAGTGACTGAAAAGTGAGAAGGACCTACATTAGGGCAAAAGGAGGTGGAATCACTTAGTGAAAGATTTAGAAACACCTAAGTCATACATAATTTATAGAACATTTGAAATTTGTCTAATTGTTTTTCTGGAGGCAGTTTCTAACATATCTGACAACACATTTCCCACAGGGATTCCCAAGGAAAAAACTGTGTCCAAAGTGAGAAGCACCCCCTTGTTAATCTGGAGCTTAATATACTGGTCCTCAACTTGCTTTCTGCCTCCACACTGTGAAATTGATATCTACCAATAGCATCATTTTCTATCCTGCAATGATTTTTAAACTTGGAGGGAAGAGCAGAATGAAGTTACAGTGTTTCCTTGGGGATAGGAACAGCTTGAAAAGGCTTAGCAGGAATTGTGCTTTGTGTCGACCCTCCACCATATACACATTTTAGAATCACTGGGATAGTTTCAATATTTATGAACACACACACACACACACACACACACACACACACACACACACACACTTGACAGCAAATCAGCAAATGAATTCACATTCATACAGTGAGTTTCTATAGGTCTTAAATAAAACATTCCCTAGTTACAGATTAATATGAACCAGCATCCTTGCACTTTACATTTATTCTCTGCGATGCTGTGATTTTTAATACATTTCTGATAAATATAAATCAACTTGCCAGGAGAAAGTTAACCCATGAGGACTGTTAAGGGATAAAGCATGGAACAAATCCTCAATCTAGACAGAAGGGGATATTAGATGACTAATTACTTTCATGCAAATGCAAATTCTGCACCGGCTGCTGTCATAAAGCTTCCAGAGAATGAAGCAAATAAGGCAAGAAGTGCAGTATCTGGCAATGAAATGGGAAGATCAATCACTGTAGGAGATGACTGGGTTATTTGCTGAGATGAAGCAGACTGTCAAGGAGACAATGTTTGATGCACCTGTAGTCACTTCTGCTGGGGGCTCAAGTTAGCTCAGCAAAATCATAGTTTTCTTCCATAGCCCTTTAGCCCCCCCACCAAGAGCCGCAGTGATATCACTTTACCACTTTACCCACCTGGTGCCATATTACATTTGGGTCTATGTCATAGCTTACTGCTCCCCATCATAACTTACTTGCAGTAGAAATGTGATCACATTGTGGTGAATTGAGAAATTTAGGTTGAATCATCTCTGTGATTCTGTAGCAAATACTTAGCAGGGGGGAATTTTATTTTTAATAGGGTATTAAGCCAGTAAGTTCAAAGATCAGTATGTTGTGGCATGACAGATGTGGTCTTTCTCCTCATGCTGTCTTAGTCTGGTAGACAAAATGGACAATGAACACATAATTATAATTGTGCTAGCTTTTATCAGATAGACAATGCAGTTGAGCTATCTTGATTTGTAGGATATGTAGGCAAGAGAAAAAATGAAAATATTTTGAGTGGAATTGTTGCAGTTTCTTTTCTGATTCCCCTTAAAATATACCCTAGAATTATCTGGAGACTCTTCCTAAATTTGATTATAAGGATAGGAGCTTGGGAATATACTGGCAACACACTGCACACAACATAGATTTCTCTTCTCTGCCTGACTTTTCTAACTGAACACTTCCCTTGTCTAGAGCTTAAAACATACAGCTGGAGAAGAATAATATGTGTAACATATGGCTCATACTTTATAATATAACATCATATTTTAATATAGAAAGTTATTATAGATTTTTAAAAAGATTATCTGCCATTGGAAACATACATGAAAGATTAAGTAAATAAATAAAACATGGCTTAAACTAACTGTATTTAGTTTGATGTGAATCCTTCCTATCACCATTTTGCAGGAAATTCTTTCTCTCTATGCTGTTACTTATTGGTTTACTTGAGATATTAAATTTACAAATACCACAGAGGCTTTTTTTTCTCATAGGCTCTACTGTGTCCATCCCTAAGGGTTTAATTGTACACCATCACTTTGGCTCATTTATGTAACTGGCTTGGCAAGCCCACAGTCTCCAGAAATGAAAGTGGCAAAAGCCCAAGAAATTCAGAGATTGGAGGTCATGTTGATGTCTGTTTCCCAGTAAGCTTGTGGAGAAGTGTCAGGTTCCAACACTTGAAAGCTTAATTCTTTTTCTCACCTTATAAATTCTAACCTCAGATTATTTTCTCTGCATAAACTGTCACAGGGCCATGAAACTTCCTGCTACTACCTTAGTTTATTCTCTTTTTGTCATAAATGAATTCCTTACTGGAATATTCACGTTAAGCTTGTACCTACATGTACTGCTGCCATGAATATATGAGCCAACTTTTAACTTCTAGCATGCTGTTACAAAGTGTGTTATTTTGTTTCAGACTTATTTACAAGCTTATTTGCTGGTGTCAAATGAATTGTTGATTATGGGTGGCTATGGACTCAATGTGGGCAATAGAACTAATTCAACCCTGGGTGCTCTTTGTTTATGTATTTGGCACCATTACTAGAATGGACTGGCAAAATCAGACACTGAAACTTGTGATTCCAATTGCTTCTACTAATTGGCTCCTTCAAAGCAAACCTTATTTCTGTTATTTCATCATAACCTGGTGAGACAAGAATTATAATAAAAATTATCAGATTGGCAACCTAAAATAGGAATTTGATTGTAGATTGACAATCAGAACATTTCCTGTGTTAGTGATTGCCAAAAAGTTAACATGAGCCAAAATATGGAAGCCAATAAATCATGACAAGGAGTAGTCTAGGATTGTGCATTGTCAAAAGTATATCAATGCTTGAAATTCAGGCATACAGGCATTGCACAGAGAATAAATGAAATCTTGGAGACCAAGGTAGGCAAGAATCCAGAAACCTAAGTATATTAAGATTAGGATGCTTTAGAAGCACTGAGGAAAGTCCTATCCTAAGTCAGCACTCATTACCTTTTGAGTTCATTGGTAGCTTATTTGAGTAAAGGTGTCTTCTCATCAGTACATTCATAACTAAAAGTGGATTCTTTCCTGGATAGTGCAGGTTTATAAGATATTGGAGCTAGAAATAAATTTCAGCCCACTGAAAGCTGTATTGGAGTCATAACATGACAATAATGGTGACAATGGATAACAACAGCAGCAAATTATTTTAAGCGATGATCCAGAAATTAAGAACACTGGCTATGGGACTGGAGAGATTGCTCAGACGTAAAGAGCACTGTCTGCTCTTCCAGAGGTCCTGATTTCAATTCCCGGCAACCACATTGTGGCTCACAACCATCTAGACCCTCTAATGCTGTCTTCTCACATGCAGGTGTACATGCAGAAGGAGCACTCATATACATGAAAATGAAAATAAAAAAGATAAAATATATTAACAAGAATACTGGCTGTGCAGCGAGACATAGTTGCCCTCTGAGAAGTGCAACCCAGCAGCCAACAAACATTGGATAATGCATAGGGTATGTTTTGGAAATGTGGGAAGAAAGAGAAAAGAACCTAAAGGTGACCAAATCTCCATAAGAAGACGAACAAAGCCAACTAAATAGGGCTCAGACCAGCTTGCTGAACTTAAGCACCAACCAAGGACCATGCATGAATTGGACCTAGGCTCCTTACAAAGATGTAGCAGATGGGCAGTTTATGCTTCATGTGGGTCCTCTAGTTAGGGAAGTGGGGACTGCATCAGAAAAGACTCAATTGCCAGCTTTCTGATCACTTTTCACTGGTGAGACTGTCTTGCCAGGACACAGGGGAAGGGGACAGGCTCAGTCCTGATGCAACTTGATACGATGGAGTGGATGGAAAAGAGAGCTACCCTTTTCTGAGAACTAAGGAATGGAGGAAGGGGACGTGATGGTGGGACTGGGGGGGGGGCAGGAATCCAACAAGCATGTAAAGTGAATTCAAAATAAATTTAAAATAAGAAAATAACCATACATCATTGTCAAGGTAAAATATGTGTTAACAATGAGCTATTAAAATATATATCCTCTATGTACTAAAAAAATAAATAAATAAAAATAAAACACTGGCTGCTCTTCCACACAACCTGGGTTTGATTCCAGCATGCACATGTGGCTAACAATCACTTGTAGCTCCAGTTCCAGAGGATCAAATTCCCACTTCTGTCCTTCATAGGAACCAGGGAGACATGGTACACAGATGAATACGCAAGCAAAACACCCATATACATTAAATTAAAACAAATATTTGTCACTGGTAATGGGGAGAGTCAGCCAAGCATTACCACCATTTGATCAAGGAGTCCCCTTCTTAGGGACTGCCACTCAGTTTAAGATCAAGAAAAATCAATAAAGCTTATTAAGTAGAAAAAATAGTATATGCTTCATATTTAAGCTTTCACATTAAAAGAGAGAAGAGACTCCCTTAAAATGTTTATCATAACAGTGGACCTAACTCTGTAGCTTTCTTAGTTAACCTTGCTCAAAGAAGGGAATTTACAGCAATGCATAAAGATTAAGTTAAGTTTAAACGTTAACTTCAATCATTAATTGAAAATAATATATGAGTTGATTTACTAATTCTTAAACAATGTCCTTTTGTAAATGAAATTGAAAGGTGATTTTATGAAGTGATTTGCTTAGATTTGGTGATGAGAGTTAAACTCAAGGTCACATAATTCTGTCTCTAAGTAAACTAGTATATTTGTTGTTTCTTAAATCCTTGATTGAGATGTCTTCACAAAAGCAAGTATATCTTTGTAGGCAGTTTTGACTTTACTCATTGGGTTGACATTTCTCACTCCCAGCCAGATTGTAGATTGTAGGGACCTTTTTCCTGTTTGTCTTCTTAGTTACAATAGTTGTTCTACCCTGCCTCATCTTGACATACTTCATCTCATTTCATCCTTTCAACAGTCCTCTGTGTATATCCACTTTTGTTCATGAAAATAAGTCTCAGAAACTATCAGCTATTTCTCAGAAGATAAAGCAGTGAGTATGTTGCAAAAACAAGATTGTAAATGCTTATGTACTATCTCTTGGATTAGAATGAGACAGACTTCTCTCAGCTCCATATTCTTATCTACTCACAAGAAAAATTCAGCTCTGGATAAACAGAAAGGACACAGAAGACATGACAAAATAGCTAGCAGAGCTAATGCTTCTGACTTTCTTAAAACCCACCCATAGAAAGTCTTCCAATGGATGGTTGTTCAACTCGCTGGCATTTTTCTGGGGCTCTACTATTTTCTCAGTAATATGTTGGATCAACAGTTTTCTTTCATGCATGTTTTTATGGAAAAGAACAAAATAGATAAAAACATGAATGATTAACTTGCATAGAACATCTGCAACACCTTGACCCATTTTTTAATGTGCTTAATTCATCCCTTGGCGGGTCATTTAAAAAAAATACATGAGGTTTTTTTTTTAATTGCATAAGCGTTTGAACACGGGACACAAACTTCCTGTGGAAACAGAAGAGGAATGCGGCCCTAAGGTCTAAAGGTATAGAGTTTTTAAGGGAAAAAAAAAAAAAACATAAGCAGTGATGTACATGCATTAGCATTACATGACTGGGTAAAGGAAACTGACTTTTGAAATGATTGGTCCACTTTAGGCACCAAGACTACAAACAGGTCTGGCCTGGTCATATGGACTGGTTTCCTAGCAACTGTATAATTAGAGGGCAGGGAAAGAATGCAGTAAGACGAGTTCTTCCCCTCAGGGCATTGCTGGACAAGTCTGCAACCAGATAGCCTTAGCTCAGGCCTTAACCTTTAATAATACCCACTGATTTTTAATCTTTTGGTCTCTAATTCCCCCCTTCCCATGATCATTTGAAGACCCAACGTTGGGTCTTCTAGATATGACCCCTTGTATCCATCCCATTTCCCCTTTCTTATTTGAAAGAATGGCTTCCTCATATTCTCTCCTCTTAGGGAAACCTCTGGCTTCTGCACCTATATTTACCTACTCAAATGTCTAATATCCAGTAATAGCTAGTAACATTAAGAGTGATCCATGAACTAAAAAACAGCTCTTTATTTCTCTTTTCTCAAAATCTTGTTTGTTTCTTTCTGCCTTCTATGTCACTAAATATACTCTCTGGTTTCTTTTTATATTTTTTTTCTCAAAAAACATCTTAAAATTAAAATGGAAACCTTAAGGTGATCACGTGGTATGAACAATTTTAATCATAATTAATTCTCTGCTTATTTTATCTCCTTGTAGACGAGGACAGCAACAAGTCTCATTTTAAATTGGTATGGATTTTTATAAAAATTCAAAGTTACATTTTACAATACATATGATTAAACCCTGGTTCAAAATAATTTGAATGTAATGTTAAAATTTCAAAGTTATAAAGATCTTTCCAAATTAAGCTAATTTAAAATGTACATCTAACTGCCTATGTCTTTATAAATTCCTAAATTAATAAATTCTGTTTTTCCTGCCCATGAGCTGCCTGTGATCCAGATTCACCATTAGGCTTTCTGGCTAATAGGTTTGTTGTAATAAATTCAAATGCAATTTTAAATTTGCTTTATACTATTCTACTATATTGTTGGTTTTAAAACTCGTAACTCCCAAGTGGATCAAAGACCTCAACATAAAACCAGATACTCTAAATCTGTTAGAAGAAAAAGTTGGGAACAGCCTAGAACTCATTTGCACAGGAGACAACTTCCTGAACAGAACACCAACAGCACAGGCTCTAAGAGCAACAATCAATAAATGGGACCTCATGAAATTGAAAAGCTTCTGTAAAGCAAAGGACACTGTCATCAAAACAAAACGCCTGCCTACAGATTGGGAAAGAATCTTCACTAAACCATTATCTGACAGGGGACTAATATCGAGTATATACAAAGAACTAAAGAAGCTGAAAAGCAGCAAACAAAGTAATCCAATTAAAAAATGGGGAACAGAGCTAAACAGAGAATTCTCGACAGAGGAATATCGAATGGCAGAGAAACACTTAAAGAAATGCTCATCCTCATTAGCCATCAGGGAAATGCAAATCAAAACGACCCTGAGATATCACCTTACACCCATCAGAATGGCCAAGATGAAAAACTCAAGGGACAACACATGCTGGAGAGGTTGTGGAGAAAGGCAAACCCTCCTCCACTGCTGGTGGGAATGTAAACTGATACAACCACTCTGGAAATCTATCTGGTGCTTTCTAAGACCATTAGGAATAGTGCTTCCTCAAGACCCAGCTATACCACTGCTAGGTATATACCCAAAGTTTGCTCAAGTACACAAAAGGGATATTTGCTCAACCATGTTTATAGCAGCATTATTTGTAATAGCCAGAACCTGGAAACAACCCAGATGTCCATCAACGGAAGAATGGGTACAGAAATTGTGGTATTTTTACACAATGGAATACTACTCAGCAATCAAAAAGGAGGAAATCATGAAATTTGCAGGCAAATGGTGGGATCTAGAAAAGATCATCCTGAGTGAAATATCCCAGAAAGAGAAAGACAAACACGGTATATATTCACTTATATAAACCTATAAGATATGATAAACATAATGAAATCTATACACATAAAAAAGATAATCAAGAGAGCAGACATGGGGTAAGATGATCAATCCTCGTTTAGAAAGACAGATGGGATGCGCATTGAATATATGACAGGACTCTACTGAGTGCATTTGAAAGACTCTAACTAGCAGTGTCTTCAAAGCAAAGACTCATGACCAAACCTTTGGCAGAGTACAGGGAATCATAAGAAAGAATGGGAGTTAGTCTGATGAGGAAACGATAGGAGCTCCACAAGGACCAAATATATCTGGGCACAGGGTCTTTTCTGAGACTGACATGCAACCAAGGACCATGTATGAATGTAACCTAGAACCTCTGCTCAGATGTAGCCTGTGGTAGCTCAGTAACCAATTGGTTTCCCATAGTGAGGGGAACAAGGACTATTTCTAACAGGAACTCAATGAATGGCTCTTTGGCCTCCCCACCCCCCAAGGGAGGAGCAGTCCTGTTAGGCCACGGAGGAGGGCTTTGCAGCCAGTCCTGAAGATACCTGATAAAACAGGATCGGATGAATGGGGAGGAGGTCCCCCCTATTAGTGGACTTGGCAAGGAGCACGGTGGAGATGAGGGAGAAAGGGAGGGACTGGGAGGGAATGAGGGATTGGGACATGGCTGGGATACAGAGTTAATAAAATGTAACTGATAAGAAAAAAAATAAAAAATAAAACTCGTAACTCAGAGGTTACTATGTACAAGTTTTTACCAATACTCTAAGATCTATTAATTTTAGAGGCATGTATTTATGTTAAAGCTTGATCTCTATCAAAAGGTAAAAATATGCTTGGTCTTATTTTCTAAAGATGGCAATATTATTAATCTGTATAGACAGATTTTTAATATACTAAATCATACAGAAAACTGTTATGATCTCAATTATTGGACTGTATTTATGAAATTTTTTTAGTTTCTTTTTTCTTGTTTTTATTATTAGTTACATTTTATTAACTCTGTATCCCACTCCTTCATTCCCTCCCAAACCTTCCCTCCCTCATTTCCCCCCTGCCCCTTTCTAAGTCCACTGATTGGGGAGGACCTCCTCCCCTTTCATCTGACCCTGTTTTATCAGGTATCTTTAGGACTGGCTGCAAAGTCCTCCTCTGTGGTCTAGCAGGACTGCTCCTCTCTTTGGGGGTGGGGAGGTCACAGAACCTGCCATTGAGTTCCTGTTAGAAATAGCCCCTGTTCCCCTTACTACGAGAAACCAATTGGTTACTGAGCTACCATGAACTTCATCCGAGCAAAGGTTATATCCATACATGGTCCTTGTTTGGAGAAACAGTTTCAGAAAAAAAAACCCTGTGCCCAGATATATTTGGTCCTTGTGGAGCTCCTATCCTTTCCAGGTAATACTAACTCCCCTTCTGCCGAAGGTTTGGTTATGAGTCTTAGTATCTGTTTTGATAGGTAGAGTTTTTCAGATGCCTTCTGCGGTAGACTCCTGTCATACATCCAATGCATATGCGATTTGTCTTTCTAAGTGAGGTTTGATCATCTTACCCCATGTCCGCTTTCTTGTTTGGTCTTCTTTAGGTGTATAGACTTCATTATGTTTATCATATCTTGTAGGTCTATATAAGCGAGTATATACCATGTTTGTCTTTCTCCTTCTGGGATACTTCACTCAGAATGATCTTTTCTAGATCCCACCATTTGCCTGCAAATGTCATGATTTCCTCCTTAAGGTTGGTAAATGGAAGTTAAAAAGGTTGCAAGGTCTAAGGTGATTTATGGTGTTCTAAATAGGTAAATTGCTTAATATTTCCTCCTGTTGCTATGCTATGGTTATATTGACTGTCTTTATCAATAGAACTCTGATTTATTAATCAACTCTAAAGCAAAAATATTCCACTATACCACCCACTATCACATAGTTCCAAGCTCAAGGTTTTAAATCTCCACAATGTGTAATCATACTAAAGGTTAAAATGAAGTGAGCTTTTGTCCCTTATACTTCACTAAAGGCTTCTGCCTTTTCAGAGTTCATCTTTAAAGAATACTTATGCTGTTAACACAAATGTGTATATCTACTGCCTTTTCTACAATGTATATTTCAGTGCAGAATACAATTGTGATGCTAACATGTCTAAGGTTTTATCTCCTTCATAAAACTTAAAAGTAATTCTTGTAAGCCGCAGGAACTCCACCTAAATACACTTCTTCTCAGGTCAATTGGGCTCTGGATAAGTACTGCACCTATTGCTTATCTCAGAGGGTGGTATTCCTCCCCTTTCCATGGGTTTGGGACTTCCTTTTCCTGGCTAATTGATTGTTACATTCCTACATCCAACACCAGCTGATTGGTGAGTCTTCCCTTCTAGTTGTTATTAATTCATGGCTACCAGTTGCTACATTTGTAGACCCAACACCCTCCGATTGGTGAGTCTTCACATTTGATTGGCCCAAATGCTTCCTACCACTCTCACCAACCTACATCCAAATCCCTCATCTAGGAACTTCTCCTTTGGGTAAGATTTTTTCTCTACAGGCACAGTTTCTCCCCCCTCCACCCTGCCTCGCTCATCTATGAAAATCCTAGCACTAGATAAACCACGTCTGCTATGGGCAACTGTGCCCTTGGTCTCTGGCCAATGCTAATGACCTATTGGAACAGGTTGTACCAATCTACTGAGTCAAACCTTGCTTATTGGTATAATATTCTTGTGGATTGTACATTTGTTCATTCAAATGCTGATTTCTCTACCCCACTATCTGGTTTCAATATGGACATTGTATTATGATGCTTACTCTAAGCATCACCTGTCCCAAGTTTGTGTAAACATGCCATCATTTATTCTCCTAGTTGTCAATTAAACAACCAGCCACAATGCTGTGCAATGGAGAGAATAGGGTGGGACATCCTGGTCCAGGGGTTGGGGGGAGAGGAGGAAGCGAAGGGAGGAGTGAATCTGAAGGAGAGGTCTTAGAACCACATGGAGAGACGAACCGGACCTAAGATAGAACGAAAAGCAAGTATAATGAGTGAAATCTGAATGGTAGGAAACAATGCGGGCTTGGAGGTTTAGGATGGAGTAACTATTGCCCAGCATTGTGCTCTAGGTTAATTAAATAAATCCCAGTCTCTCTGTGGTGATTTGGATATAAAGCTGGTTTAGGAATAACCACTGCTTAATTAAAAGATAAATCAATAGTAAATATTAATACCCACAACACTTGCTCTTGGGATGCCTTGACAGGTCACTGACTCTTACCTGCCCAAGGGGAACAGTCCATTTGTCTTTTCCTCCAGATTCTCCTCTGGGATGTCTTCTGGAGAATTTCAGATTTCTACACCTAATACCCACTTGAACGGCCTCTAATATTACACACCTCTGTAATGAAACTTAACCTCAATTTCCTTAGATAACAGATCCAAAACAAAGCCTTTTTAATTACTTCCAGTGATTGGGTAAATGGAGGTTCTCTCAGGTAAATGGAGGTTCCCATGTTCAAGTCTCTTTGATCCAAATCTTCCACCTCTGCTCGCTTTCCCAAAAGTTTTAAATGTATACTCAACAAAATTTTCTCTATAACCTACTTAACTTTGTCATATATATATATATATATATATATATATATATATATATATATATATA
>NW_026589137.1:2633005-2656462 GCF_907164565.1 Psammomys obesus
ATATATATATATATATATATATATATATATATATATATATATATATATGTATGTATGTTTCAATATCCTGCCAGACCCAGGTGTTTCTTATGTCCATGACAGTGCCAAAGCAGCTACCACAGGTGTTTTAGTCTGACTTCATTGACTTCCGTTAAGCAGGACATGCAATTCCACTCCTAGCCAAGGATGTTCTTATAGACCCTGGATGGCACCAAAACAGTCTGTTCTTCCTGCACTTGGCCAGCATTTCAGCCTTTTTACCTCTCTATAGCACCCCCAGTGTCAGCAGGAAGTAGCCAGAAGAGAATTTATGCTCATTATTCACTTATTACTAAAAAAAGGCTGGAATTGTGTGCTTCAGGCCCAGAACAAGTAGCACCAGGTTCTCCCAGCATTCTTCAGTCCCTTCCTGCTGCATATCGAGGCTGGAAATTCTCTACTGGCAACTCTCTACCCTAAACTTTCCTGGGCAGAAGCTTCTCCTCCTCCTCTTGACCATGTAATCTTTACATTTTTTGCTATTATTTTTTCTTTGTCTCTCTTACCCACTTGCATGGAAACCAAGAGCTGCTTCCAATGAACCTAACGTATATACTTTAACCTACCTTACACGAGAAGAAGCCCAAACTCCTCATTTTTAATTATAGAAAAAGGGAGGAATATTAGTAATTAGGCAGCCTGCTTCTGGGTTACCTAGCAACCTATGATGTCATCATGTGTTGCCTGCCGGTTAGGCACACCTGGCAGGCATGGTTAAGTTACTCTTTAAAAGGATCAACCCACCACTTTGTCACTTTCTTGCCTCTTGCCCTCATACTCTCTTGCTCTCCTGCTCTCTTCTCTTTCTCTGTCCCTCCCTTCTCCCTATCATGTATAGCTCTCTCTTTTTCTCTCTTTCTTCATCTCCATCTAACAAACCTTTTTCATATAAAATCTATTGTGCCCATCATCATTTCATTTGTCTTAATACATATTATTTTACTAACTAATCCTGAGAAAGACATTATCTCTCAGGCTAAAACAAATCATGTAAACTTAACTTTAAGAAGGTGGAATAGGGGAAAGTCTCAAGGCTTTCAATTCTATTTCTTTCTCTTTTGAAAATTCTCCATAAACGTGGGGCATAATTGGTAATAATTCATTTTAGTTTGTTGAGAGAAAAATACAACTGAGTAGCCCACATATTTAAACAGAATTGACACTGGAGAGTAAAATGAAGCCTAAAGGACTCTTCTTGGGTGTCTTCTGCTGTTTGTTTGAAATAAACAGTCAAGGGTTAAAAGATTCTGCCAAGATGGTGAGGCTCTTCCAGACCCCTATGAGAATATTTCTTGAACAGCTCATCATTCTTCTGCTACCTCATGAGATAAAATGTGCATATTGGCCAATTGCCTGGGAATTGGGGGTGTTTTGGAAACTGCAGAGAGATGACTTTTGTGGTTCTGTTATTGAGTCGGCTTGAGTAATGGCATATTGCCCTGCCATCACTCTCAAACTGCAAGCTTGTGTAGGCTCTTATAATCAGGCAAAATTTCAACAACCCAAATTGAGTTTGCAGGCAATCATTGCTACTCAACTCTTTCACATTTCCCTTCTTGACTTTGCCTTGAACTTTATGTGCCTGACTCCATTCATTTTTACTTCATGGATTTAAATTTCTTGTTCTTCTCATTCAGAGATTTTTATTGAAATCAATGTCCCTTCAAAATGATGAAAGGGAAAGATGAATCTTAACTGTTCAAGTAAATACCCAATCACTGATATATCAAACAACATCCCACCATCCACTCAAAAATCTCTGAAAGGGAGCATTAGGTCTGTTTCACATGATGGTTGGCTTGATTAAAAATTTTAATGTTTTTTATCCAAATACAGTACCATCACCCAATGCTAGCATGAATATTTACATAATCATCAAGGTAAAAGGAAGCTTTTCAGAATTTTCAGTTGGATTTTGTGTGGGTCCTCTGACAGCTGAAACTGAGCTGTTAACTGTTGTACTCTCTCCAATTTGTTTACACAACTGTAGATATACACAATTTGGGGGGAAAGCATAAGTTACATCTACTGTATTTCTTCTGGCATTTGTCACCACTGAAGCTTGGATGTAACTTCAGCCCTATCTCTCTGTCCAAGCTTCTTATTGTTGCTGTAATAAATTACCACAAGTTCAATAGCTTTAGGCAACATTCCTTTATTACATTATGGTTCCATAGTTTAAATGTCTAATGTAATCTCACTGGGTTAAATTTAAGATAAAGCCAGAACTGTTTTCTTTTCTAGAAGCTATAGAGGAAAAATCAATTTCCTAGCCTTTTGTAGCTTCAAACATTCCTATATTCCTTGATTCATAGCCACCCCTTTGCTTGTCTTCTTATCTAATGGTATTGTTGTTTTTTTTTTCCTCTTGTATGTTCCCTTGTCATATCTCCCAGAAAAAAAAATAGCACAAATTGTATATTTACCTTATTCTGTTTAATTATTGGTTCATTGCATAGCCCAATCACATAAAGGCATTTAGGTTGTCTCCAGGGTTTTGATTTTATGAGCATTGCTACAAGAATTATCCTTGTAAAAATGCCATGCTGTGAGCGTGCGGTTGTCTGTCTTAGATATTTATAGAGAATATTCTAATAGCTCTGATAATGGGTCCCCATATTGAATATTATCCATTTCTGTGTTTGTCTTTTTCACTACTTCTCCATCCTCTCAGGGGAAAGGACTGTGGTTTTATAGTTTTAGACCTTGACAGAGTCTTTTATGTAATAAATAAATCTTGGGTGTTGTACTTAACATTAGATTTAGGCAAAGCAGGGTATATAATATATGCTTAATAAAATTTTATTAAATGAATACTGATTTCATTGGACAAAGAATTTCTTCCTAACTATCCTAAAGGCTACCTTGTATCCTCCTTTTATAACCTTAATTTGAGTATCCTAAGAGTCCTTTTAAGCAAGCTGTTTCTGAGACTTGAGCTGAGGATAGGTAATGTTTCTTTTCATCTTTTTCTTGAGACATAAGTGACACAGCCATGCTTTTAAAAATATCCATTACCTCAAGAGTAATTTCTTTTTGTATTTATTTACATAGGCCAATGAAATTCTGTTGCATGTACCTGGTCTTTTTATGAACATCTTTGACATCTGGATTGCTAACATCGCTAACATAGACCAGATTGCTAACGTTGCTAACATAGTCCAATAAAATTCTATTGCATGTACCTGGCCTTTTTATGAACATCTTTGACATCCAGATTACTAACATTAAAATGAATCACTGTTTGAAATTGTCCACAAAAATGAAGATTATACTTATCATGTATTTCCCCTATTAGACATATAGCAAGAAGCAAGTATAAAATGCTGAGGTTATAATAGTGTGGATATTATGTGACACAGCTGTGAAATAGGAGATTATACAACCAATTACACTATATTCCTTAGGTCAAAAAGGTTTAATCTCATTATGCTTCATCTCCTATATACAGCACCCAGTCCTGCTGTGCATTATATGCACTGCATATCATAACACTAGTAAAATATGTATGTTAAGTTGCAATTTTGCATAAATAATTATTCTAATTTCCAGAATACTGTTTCTTTTGATTAATGTGGTGGTTTGAATGATGAATATCCTCCATAGTCACAGGCATTCTTTGCTTCTTGTTTGCTGTTGAGATGTGAATTCTTGGTTTCCTTTTCTACTCTACCATGACTACCACATGATACCATGACTCCTCTCCACCATCATGGACTCTTACCCTTCTGGAATTATAAGCTAAAATAAACAAATTCTTCTGTAAGTCCTTAGTGATAGTATTTATCACAGCATCAGAAAACTATGTAAACAATGTAATCAAGAAAACTTAGAGTGGTTGGATTTTCAGTTACTCTATTGTGTGTCATTAATATACAAGGAAACAAAGCAGGTACTATCTTATTATTAAAATATTTCAGTCTATCCATCTCTCTGAAATGAACAAAAATAGTGAAATTCTTCTTCCTGTTCCAAGAGAAAACTATACCTTATCATCCACTCTCTACCCAGGTACAGGCTTTATTGTTGTACTTTACAAAGGAGTCTACATGATCAAAAAATACTGGTGAACACCTCTTTAATATTTTTAGTTACTTCTTTGAAAAATCCCACACCTATATATGGTGTTTTTATTATATCCACCCAACTCCCTTTCTGCATGTATTTTGGAGTCTTCTGCAAAGATTAACATAGTTCTTTTCTTGTAGTGTCTATCATATATATCAGAATATAACCTCATAGTTTCTCCATCTCACATTTTTTTTGCACAAAGTCATATTTTATATTTGTCTTCTTTCTTTGCTGTCCTTTACTTTCTTGTGTGCTTTACTCAGGAACTCAATGCCCTTCTATTGCCTGGCAAAATTAGCTCCTTTTTGTCTAATATCACATGCTACATTTATTTCCATCAAATGATGTGGCCTTCTTTTGCTTGTCTTATTCCCTCAATTTGTTATCCTTTGTTTTTTGCCAAACTGATTTTTCAAGTTTCAGTTCCAATCCTACCTCCTCAATGCCACTCCAAACTTCCACTTTTGTATTCATCAATGAACCCATTGTAAGAGCAAATATGGAGAATCTGTTTTAAAATTGTTGGTCTTCGCTCTCCAATCTGATTGAAATAACAAGACTGATTCCATATAAACAAATTAATTAAAAGTGTTACTAATTTTCAGTACCATGATTTTGATGTTATTTATGAGTAGACTGTGTAGGACATTCTTGATTCAAATAAATTAGGTTACATAAGTTGATAATTAGGTTACATGATTTTTTGAGACATGGATTCTCTGTGTAGACCTGGTCATCCTGGAACTCGCTCTGTAGACCAGACTGGCCTCAAACTCAGAGATCTGTCTGACTCTGCCTCCTGAGTGCTGGAATTAAAAGCATGTGCCACCACTGCCCAACATAAGATGATATTTTTAAGAAATTTTATTTTTTCAGTCAATGAATATTTATGGGGCATGTCTACATGTCATGTATTTTATAAGGTTTCTGTCATTTATAAATTAATTGTTTCATTTTCTTTAAGAATCTGATGTAGTTAGGCAACACAGAAATCAACCCATGAATACAATATTGAATGATATTTTCTATAGTGCAGGTGTGTCATGGAGAACCCATGATAATACAGAAAAGTTGTCCTTAAATAATCTATGTGAAGAACTGGACTGGTTCATAGTAAGAAGCCAGGCTTGAGACTTTGAAAGGAGCATATGGTATAATTCATATTTGGTTTCTTGAAGAAAATATATAATAATAATTTGTGAGAATTCACACCAAACTAAATGAATAAAATAATATATGACCAGCAAAATCATGGGAAGAATCTTCTGTGCTTTAAAGATGATTAGATACCTTATAGTATTTTTACTAATTTTCATATATGAAATCAAGTTTCCAGAAAGATGTTTTTCATTTCTAGGACATAAGCAACCAAGCAGTTCATGGGAGCACAAGGTCTTTTATAGTAGGTAGAAGTTTAGGGCAATGACTGAAGTCTACAAAATACATTCACAAAACTGAAATGGCAGGTTGGCTATAACGAATTTAACATCTAAGGTTTCTTTTGCCTAGCTCAACTTTCTTCCTCTTACCAAACATCTTGAATATTACATAATTGTAACCACTTTCTTGTCTCAGGGTAAATGTAAATATTGACTCTACAAAGTAAGAGATATTAAACTGACTTAGAAAGTTTATATACGCCAGTTCCACACTGAAAGAATAAAAACTCATTAAATTCTTATTTCCTGGCTGTACACATTTAAACACACTATATGTTTCAACGTGTGTAGGAAATGTTCAATTTATAATGCATACTTAGATACCTTGCTAACAGCAACATTTGGGAGCTCAGTAGCAGGGCAAGAGACTTTAGCTCACACTTCCAAAGCTTTGGAGATTAACACTCTGCCTACTCTGGAGGCAGTTCATTTGTTGGTGACAGAAACTTGCTATTGGGTTCCCAGAAGCAGTAGGACATGAGAACCCAAAGAGAATCTTGAATTTTGGCTAGATTTATGGGCAGGCAGGTGGTATAATTAAGGTCTGATTCCTAGTAGCCTCACACTAACATAATTAGGTGTCTTCAACCACTAATGAATCTCACACCTGTGTTGGGCAATTTAAATCATCCAAGAAAGCTTTGGCCACAAAGATGAGTCTTAAATCTTATTCAACGACAACCTGCTGGATTCTCTCATTTTCTGCCTCCAAAACCTGCCAGTCATAACAACTGAGGGCATTTTTAATCACTTACAATTTCACCCTAAGTCTCCTATTTAAGACAGCAGTACATAGTTAAGCATCCACATCATAATTTGACTTTACATATCAGTCAAAAGGTTCAGATTTTCTATTGTTCCCATGACTTCTGTTCTTATGCCTAAGTTTTGTGTTAGATGTAGTTTGGAGCCTATACGGTTTTAGCTCTACTCTCTCTTCTAACTTTCTTAGCCCACTGTGTTACTGTCTGATAGTAGTACCAGACATGCAGTTCTTAAATATCTAATGCTCATGTGTTCATCCATGAATTCACTAATTTTTAAGTACTGGTTATTTGCTAAGTATATTGCTATAAGTACTGGAAGTATATTTTTGAATAAGGGAAAGTATGCTCTCCGCTTTTAGGAGTTTATTTTCCATATTGGAAGAAACAAACAATAGCACACATACAAATTAACAAACATATTAAAAATAAATAGCAAATAATTTGTAATTTATAGATTTTTATTTAAATTTTAATGACATTTTATTTTGTCTTTGAAATTATTATAAATGTTTAAAATGTATCTTGATCATATCCACGATTAGTGCTCATCTTAAATTCCCAAAGGACCAAACACATCTCCTTTCCAAATTCATGTTCTTTTTATTATTATTTACTTACCCACTGAGTCCAATTAGTGATACCCATGTGTGCATGGATGAGTGCTCATCTACTAGTACATGGATAACCTATCAGTGGCCACACAGTCAATGAAAAGTGAGTCTGCCTCTGTTAGTAGCATCTATTGCTGAAAGCTCCTCAAGGAGAGGTGAGGAGTTGAGAGTTCTTCTTTGCCACATGCTGGAATTTTTAGCCCCATTCAATTTGTAGAATATATATATATATATATATATATATATATATATATATATATACACACACATATGAAATAAAAACAAAAGTAAAATTATCTAGAAGAACAAATAGTTAAGGAGGTTGAGAAAGGAAGGGTAGAGGTATGAAAGGGGATATGCTAAAGGCACAAAATTCATATGTACAAAACCTTAAAAATAATTTTAAAATATCTAAAAAGAAAGTATCAGATGATAGTACGTAACATGTAATGAGTTAAAAAAAAGAGTAAGCAGAGAGTAACTGGAAGGATGTCTTTGTTCAGATGTCAGAGGCACCTTTTATGTGGGAGGTTAAGTTATAATCTGGCACCTGAAGGAAACATAAGAACCAGGCATGTAAAAACCAGGAGTAAAAGTTGCAGATCAATGAAAAATAGTGTGTTTGAAATAGAAGAGTGGCTGAAACAACTATAATAGATGAATGCAAGGAGAGTAGTTATGAATGGTCAGAGAAGTGCAGTCAACTTCACTGTGTTCTGGATGGTAGGAAAGAAAAAAATGAATAGATTTAGGGTTGACAGTAATGTAGGTGTGGTGATAATTATTTTTTGAATTAAGGTAGAGTAGTGGAGATTTTTTGAAACATGTGTGCACAGGGGAACAGACTTTTTTGGATATGTTAAATTTGAGGTATGTATCATATATGTAAATATAGGTGAAAGGGAGTGACTATACAAAACTGGTAATCTTTAATATTACGGAAATTAAATCTGTTGTTGTAAAATTGTCTGGTGTGAGTATGGATTAGAGAATGTTAACTTCAGTTTAACCTTTTAGATAATGAAACACTGAGAAATCTAGAAGAGGATAAGTAGGAACAAGATGAGGAAAAATAAGTATGCAGTATTAAGGCAGTGTTTTAAACAAGAAAGTATGAGCAACTATGTCAAATGTTACAGAGATGTCAAGTAAGATTAAAGTAAAAGCAGTCATTGGATGCTCCAATATCCACTGTTGCTGGTAGCCTTGAGCATAGTGGCTTAGTGGTAATGGTGTGGACAGAAGCCCTAGTAGAATTGTTTGAAGGCAAAATTACATGATGAATTGAGACAGGAAGATATACAGTTCTTGGAGAAGATGTTACTGAGGAAGAGATCAAAGCAACAGGCATCCCTATCCATGGTTTAACATTCCACAGTTTCACTTATTTGAAGCCCAGTAAGGTCTAAATGTTATTAAATATAAAATTCTATAAATATGCAATTCCTGAGTTTTTAAAAATATTCCATTTTAAGTAGTATGATAAAATCCCTGGATATGAATTATCCCTTTTCCAATGTATCAGTGCTGTATAGGTTACCTGCCTGCTAGACACTTAGTGGTTGTTTTAGTTACCACCTCATAGTTTGTACGCTATGTTATTTTCCTTCATAATGGTCCCTGAGCACAAACATAGTGATATAAGAAATTTGGGTGTGCTAAAAACAAGCTATGAAAGGGTCCCTTTAAGTGAAAGGGTGAAAATTCTCTAATTAATGAAGAGAAAAAAGTATGTGCTGAAATTTTTAGGATCTATGGTAGGACTGAATGATCTGTCGATGAAGTTATGAAGAAGGAAAATACAAAATCACAGTGGTTTTTCTGTTGTTTACTGATACTTTTCACACAAACACTTGAAGTTCGGTGCACAATGACTTATTTTGGATAAAAAGGCACTCCAGTTTAGAATTGTGTTGCAAGCTGTTTCAGTCCTCTGCTGAGAACCTTGAAATGTATCTTGCCCAAATAAAGGCAGATTACTATATTCAGAACAGGGTGAAAATTAAATTTATTCTTTTGTTTTTGCTTTTTTTTGGAGGGAAGTTATTCTTTTATCATTTGTTTTTGCTTATGGAGACAGGGCTTGTCTGTGTGACCATGGTTTTCCTAGGACTCACTCTATACAGAATGACCTTGAGCTCAGAGATCTGCCTGCCTCTGACACCTGAGGGCTGAGATTAATGGCATGTGCTGCTAGTATGTAATGCTTCTACACAAAAAAAAAAATGGAATAAAATGAAGAAACTTAGGTTGTGGAAGATAGCACAATTATGCTATCCGCACTCTTGAATACAGAAAAATGAGGTGAGATTGGAAGCACAATTATGAGGTGCATATATATATATATATATATATATATATATGTGTGTGTGTGTGTGTGTGTGTGTGTGTGTGTGTGTGTGTGTGTGTCTGAAGATGCAGTCAAGGCAAAATAAAAGAACTTTTGTCTCAAGTATTTTTATGTCTGACTTACTGTAATTCAGTTACCTCATAGTAATTCTCACTCTCATAACTGTTTGTTCCCATATCTCATACTCAGGTTGTCTGGGTACCAGGCCACTGCCTAGTGTATAACCCAGCTGCAAACTCAGTTGTATCCAGATGTCTGAAACACAGCCATCTTTGTGCTTGAAGAAGATCATGCAGGACTTTGTCATAAAGACAAAGTCTTTGATTTTTATTTTAAATGGGGTGGCAACTTGCTGAAAAGTTTTATGCAAGAAATGACATGATTTCATCTACATCTATTTACATTTGAAGATGGTGACAATCCTCTTTAGTCTATGTATAACAGATGGAAAGGATCAGCAGTAGAAGATGAGAGTACACAAAGGAGATTGATGTAAAATTGTCAGCCAAAATTATCAATGTTTTATGTCTATTAGTGTGGTAGTGATGGATACAGACAGAAATCAACAGAGTTCAGCATTTTTCCAACTTAACTTTCAAATAACCAGATAAAATATTAACATTTGCCTGGCATGATGTTGCACACCTTTAATCCCAGCACTCAGGAGGCAGAAGCAAACAGATTTTTATGAGTTTGGGAACAGCCTGGCCTACAAAATGAGTCACCGGTCATCCAGGAATACATGGTGAGATCTTGTCTAAAAACAACAATAGTTCTCTTTAAATGAAATGAAAATTTAGTTGAATAAGTATACAATTAAAGTTTCAGTTGCTAATACATAATCAGAGATACTTATGTACTAATAAAATTACCATTGTGGAGTACGTGGTATATAGTAGATGCTTAGGTTTTTTTTATGTATTTGTCTTTATTTGGGAAAATATTTTTGCATATCTCACATTGATAGTCTTGAAAATAATAATAATAATAATAATAATAGTAATTTCTCTATTGAAATAATAAATTCTCTTAATTGAGCACTTACAAAATACACTTGCAATGTACAATGTTGGCTAGTACTATTTGTACATTCATTTAATCTTTCCTACAACCAAGTTAAGTAAGACTTACCATGGTCCCCAGTTTACAGATGCTTAGTTTTAAAGTGTATGATGTTTCTTTTAAAACTTAACTTGGAGTATAAATAAATAGTTAAATAAGTTGACTCATTACTATGATATACATTAAAATGCATAAATACAACCTAAAACTATTACTTGGAACATTTCAATGAGTGAATATACTCCAGATCATTGTAATAGCTGTGGAATATTTATACTACAAGCATCATTATGCCTTCTTGTTTTCTGAGGGATATATTATATTATATTATATTATTATATTATGTCATATCATATCATATCATATCATATCATATCATATTATATTATATTTAAAACACACAAAAAATAATTATAATTTATTTTGGTCATGTGCATATGGTTATGCAAATGCACCAAGGGTTATTCCTATTTATAATAGTACCTTCTGATATTTCAGAAATAATTCCAGTTTTGGCCTTGGCATGAAAGTATCACTCACTCATCAGTACTTGGCAAAACAGTTATTTACATAAGAAAAGATCCAAGTGTTGGCTCAGTTCTACAGTCTACTCATTACCACACTAGATACAATTTTTATAAAGTTTTCAATCTTAAAGACATATTACTATAATAATTGATTAGCATGGGAAACCATTTTCAGAAGAACCAAGATAATGCAGATTACAGAGCAATTCTGAGGTTCCACTGAAGTTGACATTTAGCTGTTTTGTGGACTATATTGTTATGGGATTGGTGTTTGGGATTATTAGGAGACAAGGATGGAAAAGCAGGGTAGGACAAAATTGTGGGGAGTTTTAAGCCTTACCTAGTAACTTGGAACCTAGCCATGATTTCAGCACAGAGCCAATAGAGTGCTTAGAATATAGGTATTTAAACTTTGTTTTCTTTCTTTACTTGAGTATAGTATTCCCTTTACTTTACTTTTTACTTTACTTTACTTTACTTTACTTTACTTTACTTTACTTTACTTTACTTTACTTTACTTTACTTTACTTTACTTTACTTTACTTTACTTTACTTTACTTATGGTGAGTACCAGAAAGATGAAGGCTAACAGTAGGTCTTTTATATCTCAGCCATAATAGTAGCCTCCTCATTACTATTTCTTCTCATATAGCCTTGACACTCCTACTATCGGATTCAGGAAGCATTTACTGAAAGGCTACTGTGTGAAAGGCACTGAGCTAAGTACTTCTTTGTTATTTACTTAGTGGAAATATCAGATCTAACTTGAAAATGATTTTTTTCTTGAACATGAACTCAAAGATTTATTTTTTTTTATTTTACTTAAAGTTTTTTGTACAATATATTTTGACCAAATTCTTTGCTCTCTCCCAATTCCTCCCAGATCTTTCACTCTACTCTACTCACTCAACTTAATGTTATTTCTCTTTTTCTTTTAATGATAAAAAGTTTATAAACCCCCTAATAGAAGATCAAAACAAGCAAGAAGAACCAATAAAGCTTAAAAAATAAACACCAACAGAGCAAACAAAAGAGGTTAAACACACACACACACACACACACACACACACGCAAACATTGAGAGAGACACAGTACTTGCATACAAACACACATGTCATGAAGTTAGCATTGTGTTGGCCAACTACTCCTCCACTCTTGGGTGTAGGGACTGTCCTGGAGTATAGTTGATATATCCAGTGACACTCCATTAGAAAAAAAAATACAACTGATTTTTCAAGTAGGTATCAACTGCAAATAGCTTTCTGATTAGGAATATGACTTTGTGCCCACTTCCCTTTTTTGATGTTGGGATTTTTGTCTGGCTTGAACCTGTGTAAGTCTTATGCAGGGTATCACAGTCTCTCTGAGTTCATATATGCATCAGCCTTCTTTTAGAAGGATGATGCTGTTTCCTTGAATTATACATCAACTCTGGCTCTTATAATCTTTCTTCTGCATAGATTCTCAGAAACAAACATTTAAATGTTCTAATAAGGTTTTATTTTCTGGATTATTTTTTCATGATTGAAATGAATAATCTAACCTACTACATCCTTCCCAAGACTACAGCTACTTCTACCATCAAGCAAAGTCATTCCCTTTGCCAGTTCACTATTGCCTCTAGGACCAAATCTAAATCTTTTAACTTGGAATGCTTTACTCTTCACTAATCTGGATTCAACCAGCCATTCAGTTTTGTTTGTTCTACCCTAGAACTCATTTTTATACCTCCACCTGTCCCTACATACAAGTACCCTGATTACATAGCATGCTTGACTTATATTTATGAGTTTGTTTGTACCTCATGCTATTATTTTCTATCTTGGTGGTTTTGTATACCAGGGAAATTAATGAAAATGTGTCAATTTTTTTAAGTATGTTGAGACAGAAAAATCTAATGTTGCAGTAGAATGGAAATTCTTTTTATTAAAAAGTCTATTAATTATTTTCAGGAAGGTACCATGTCTTCATCCTTATTTCCTCCCCTACCATTTCCTTCTAGGTCTTAATAGATTTCTGGTAAGTAGTGGATGGCCAGTACAATTCAGATGAATAAATGTATTTGCCAAGAATTAAATGTGATTTCTGTATAACCCATGCAAAGCAGAATCAAGAAGCCAGGTAAGGGAAAATAGTAGGCAGTGAAAGGAAGAAGAACAGGGAGCATCGGTAAGTCCATGGCAAGCTTTTTGATTATCTGCTCTTGTAGATCATCTACCTCACTGCTCCCTCCATTGGCATGTACAATTGAGAGCAAGAAATGGATCTTTCAGTTAATTGGCCTTTCTGATTAACCACCAGTTGCCTGAAAAGTTTTTGATTAAGAATTATCTTCCCCAAGATAAATGAAATACTGTTTTCTTAGCACAGTCTAATGCTAAAAATAAATCCCATGATGATTTAAGAAGCATAAAGACTATTGAGTCATAATAGAGACTAAAGTACACATTAGATCCAAACTTATGGAACATATAAACATAGTAAGATTCATGGAATTCTGCAGGGTGCTATGGGAGAAATTTATGAAAGAAATTGTGTAAATGATAGAATTTTAAGTAAACTGGATGCATAAGTCTTTGAGAATGGAAGGGACAGAAATGTGGTTCAAACTATGGGTGTGATAGAGCAACACAAAGAGAGAAGATTGCACCCTGGAGTCATAGAACATTAGCTGTAAGTGAAGCTGTTCTAGTGTGCTTCTCTATGGCTGTGATAAAACAATGACCAAACTAACATGGGTAATGAAAAGGTTGATTTCATCTTATACTCTCAAGTAACTGTCCATCACTGAGGGAAGTTATAGAATGAACTCAAGCAATAGTCGAGGAAGAAATTGTGGAGGAAATCTACTTAACGTCTTTCTTCCAGGTTCATATTCAGCTACCTTTCTTATACCTTTACAAACCAAGGTATAAGAGGTGCCCAAGAGTGCCACCCCAGCACACACACATACACATACACATGCACACACACTAGGCTAACAATAAAAGAGCAGTGCATACATGACCATAGACAAGTCTAGTAGAGTCAGTTTCTTAATTGAATTCTCCTTGTCTCAGGTGACTTGATTCTGTCAAATTTTCAAAAATTAACCATCACAGAATAGATGAGGATGTAACAAGAGCACTAGAGTAGCAGAAAACAAAGATAGAAAGTTTGTCAGTCTTAAGTTTAGATGACCTTAGATATGAGATTAAGAAAACTGGCACAACTTCTTTTCAGGCCCCACCTCTACAGAGGACATAGGACACATACAGGATGAAGGGTTAAGTATAGCACAAATCATGCTCTTCCCTAATTTCAATGGTACCCTCAAGAAAGGCTCAATTTACATTGGGAGCTCAATTTCTCTCATGTTTTTCTTGAATCAGTGTTTGAAAGAGCATTTTAAGTTTAGCACATCCACATATACTCCTGCAATATCAGATACAGGCTCAGTATGAGATTTGAGAGGTTGGATCTGAACTGATAAGAATGCTAGGGGCCTCATGGAGACAGTGTAATTGTTATTAGGTTTTAAAGGTAACAGAAAAGGGGAAAAAGCTGACTTTGAGGCTAGTAATATCAATACCTAGGAAGTCTGCTTATTTGTACACCTGTACCTCACCTGTCAAGTGAAATTGCTGAAACAGGCCACCTCTGTGATAGGCATAATTGTGCTTCTGCCTCCAAAGATGACAACATCTTAACTTCTAGAACCTGTAACTATGCTACATAGCAAAGAAAGATGAAGGCACGGGTGGAATTCAGGTTGTTAATTAGGTGATATTAAAGAGAGTATCTTGGACTGACTAGGCCAGTTCCACCTTTCACCTTTTAATAAGAGGGAAAGCAGAACGGAAGAAGAATCAGATAGATTCATGAGAAAGACTGTAACACACACTTCTAGATTTCAAGGAGGATGATGCCAAAAACAAAGGTTTGTAGGCAGCCTCTAGGTTCTGAGAAAAGAAATACAGCCCTACTGATACCTCAATTTTAGCCCATCAAAATCCTTTTTATACACCTGACCACAGGAGCTGTTATACATGTCACACTGTGTTACATAAACTGCTAATCTAGTGACATTCTTTTTTTTTTTTTAAGCAGAAATAGGAAACTACTGCAAGCTTTATTACCTAATAGTCAAGAATCTCTTCCTTTCCAGTTCTAGTCATAGAACATCTGAGTCTCCAAAATAGCTATGGTTACCAGTATAAGAACTGCTTGAGAATAAGCTACCCCAAACTTCTGCATAGATAGGAAATGTGATCTCCAGGGCACTCTCCTGAGGAGCTGGAGAGTTGCTGGAGGAGGAGGTGTTATTCTTCATTGAGAATGTGGCATCTAGTTGAATTCCAATATTCCAAATGCTTCAACAAATGGCCTCATATCAATGTGTACATGGTCAGTATCAATTGCCCTTAGTTAGTTTTTTTTTTTAAAGACATGTAGTTGAGATTGGAATTTGAGGGATAATATGGGGAGATTTGGAGTGGGAAAGGGGGTTGGGTAATATATTTCATTATATACATGTAATAAAATTCTCAAAAAAAAAGATAAACAAGTACATCTATATATATCTGTCTTTGTTTCTATCTCTGGATCTCCTTCCTAGAAGTTTGGATGCTGTATAGTGAGGTGGTGCCCTGAAATCTTCTCTCTATTTTATTTCATTTTAAAAAAATTTTATTTTATGTGTATGGGTGTTTTGTCTGCATGTACGTCTATGTACCATATGTTTGCCTGGTGTCTATGGAAGCCAGAAGATGTCAGGATCCTGAAACTAGAGTATAGACATTACAAGCTGCCATGTGGATGCTGGAATCAAACCAGAGTCCTCTAGAAAATCAGTGGGTTCTATAAAGCACTGAACAACCTCTCCAACCCCAATATACCATTTCATAAAGCTAATGTTTGTATGTTCTTCCTTTCTACCACAAAATAACTGCAATAGTTTCCCAGATGTTTGCCCAAACAAGAACTGATGAGCAGAGACATCCTATTACAGCTGTGAAAATAAAAATGAAGGATGAATGTCAAAGGCAGGGAGGGAAATCCTTATCTAGTTTTTAAGAGTTTAGTTTTCAGCAATCTAGGACAACTCTAGAATAGAAGCTGTATGTCCTCTCTTCTTATTAAACAATGTCCTTAATGTTGCAGAAACATTTTTGCTTAATTATGTAAATATTCATCCTTGGTCTTTGCATAAAACAAATGACATTGTCTTATTTTATAGTATTTTTAGGTCCAAACATATTTTTAAAATTATAAATATGTCAATTGTATAAATGTACAGTCTCAGAACTGCACTGAAAGTGTTCTAATATCATTCCTCAAAAGACCAAGCCAGAGATCTGGGAAATGTTTTTGGACATTATGTCCATCATAATAACTTTGACAGTATTATTTTGTACTACGTCCTCCTGAAGAAATTTCCCTTATAGGAGTTTTGTGTGTGTGTGTGTCTATGTGTGTGTGATGTCCAGTATTAGAATCTGTTTCTATAAAAAAAATTTTCCCATTTCCTCTTAAGGCAAAGAATTCTTTGGCAGCTAGGCATTTTCAGAATACCAGGAAGATAATTAGTTTCTCTTATTATGTAGTCTAGCTTTTTAAGTGAGAGATATAGAGAAACCTGGAAGGAAAATATAAAATAAAGGCAAAGACAGATTCCAAAGTGGTCCAGTAAGACTTCCTGTTAGTTTGAGACCAAGAACACAATCATTCACATAAGAGCAGTTATCCATTGATGGAGAAATGAATCACTTATACATTCCGCTGTCTTTCCAAGCATAAGGAACAATGAAGAATGGAACCCCTCGGTTCAGCAAATTAAACAAGATTCCTTGTGAAGGCAGAAGACAAGACTGAGTACATAAAGGCTTTGCTGGCAATGAGGGATAACTGCAGTGATTAAACAGTCATTTTAGCTCATTACCACAGGAGAGTGACAATCTCAGCAGCAGAATGTAAAGCAGGGACTGTAGACTGATGTAGACAACAAGAAAGCAGGCCTTCTATGTGTCGGCACGAAAGGAGCTTCTGTCATTACAATCTGCCTGGAACATGTAAGTGAGGTCAATCCACATGAATAATGCATTATAGCTTAGAAGGATGAAAACAAGTTCTCCCATCCAGCTGGGGCCTGATTTTGCATTATATTATAATATATTAGGAGAAGATAACTTCCCAGTGTTTCTATAGGATTACTGTGGCAGTGGATTTTAGTCTTTGCTTTGTTTAACTTCCTTGACTTAGCTTAGATATGCCAATTTTATCTTTTCAGGCCTTTAGTGAGTCATAAGATACAGGGTGGGAGCCTTGTACTTGGAATTCAGCAGGTTGAGTGTCAGACATTGTTCTGGCACTCACTGCTGATGTGTTCAGGCATATCATTTAATCTCCCTGTGACTGAGTTTGACAATATCTAATTTTCTGCTGCTTTACATACTCAAAGGGTCAAATAAAATGAGAACATCAATGAAAGCTATTTAAAACTATATAGATATATAGATGGTGATAGTTATTACTGGGAAGGCCATCTGGACAAGGCCTGAGCCTTGTTCTCAGAATAAAGGAGGCTTTCTAAATGACTGGAAAGTATTGTTGATGCATGGCCTGTATGCTGAACCAAGCACAAAACAATGTCATCAACACTTATAAATCTCCATCATGTGAAACAGCAATAGGTACCTAGTTCTTTTGTTTTGTGGTTGTTACCTTGTGTTTTTATGAGTTCATGCTTTATGAAGTTAATGGCAATGTCATGGGTTTCAAAAAATTCACTGAGGCATCTGAGAGGTGGCTTAGTGGTTAAGACACTGGCTGCTTTTGCAGAGGACTTGAATTCAGTTCCCAGAATTCACAAGGCAGTTCACAACAGCCTGTAGCTCCAGTTTTTGGTGATCTAACTTCTTTTCTGGTTTCTGTGGGCAACAGATATATATGTGGTACACAGACAAACATGCAAGCACTCACACATACACATACATGAAATGGAAGTTCCTGGTTGCTTTGTAAACTCAGTTGTGTCATGTGAATATCTTTTGTTTGTTTGTTTTGGTTCCAAGTGTGGGACGTGGGAATGTTCACCCCCTCAGAAAAGAGCCCCGTTGAAAAGCCCCTTAAAGTTTGTCAGCTGAACACTACCTTGTGTGAGGGGTTTGATTCCTTCCAGTTGGAAAAACATCCTTGTGTGGACTCTGAGAAGGGATAAATAGAAGCTCACAGACAGTGAGACAACACTTTTTGCATCTCTACATTTTTAAATTGTTTGGATTGCTTTACTGGTTTTCGAAGAGGGAAACACTCTACAGAACTTTTCCTTCTACTTTTCCACTTCAGTGGATTCATGCCATTTGGGCAGAGTCTTGCTGCTATTTCTGTGGTTTGCTGCTTTGCTGTTTGACTGGACTGTTGATATCCTCGGGACGGGGATTGATTTATCCTCAAAGAACCCATCTATCCTAATCAGCAGAAAGCAGATAAAAAAGGTCTATAACCCCTTTCCCTACTAATCTCCTACCTAGGGTTGGGGGGTTGGAAGAGAAGTAGAGACATTTAAGAATCTTAAATAAAGTAGGTGTTTGAAAAATCTAAGCCAACACATACACATAAAATAAAGATAAATAAATAAAATATTATTGAATAATTTCAGCTCCTTTCTTTTTATTTTTTTTTCCAGTTAAAATATTATATAATTTCCCTTCTTTGCTTTCCTCCCACAAACTCTTCCTTTGCCTTCCTCTTTTTTGTTAGCTGTTATTGTTTCATAGATATGTAAATGCACTAGCATATAAATACAACCTGATGATTCTGCTTGGTATTGTTTTATATAGATATGATTCCAGGTCTGACCATTTTGTATTGGATAACCAGTTAGAGGGTTCTTCCCTGGGTAAGACTAATTCTCCAGCTTCATCTGTGATTAAACAAATATTCTATGATTCTTTATTTAGAGGTACTGTGAGTGTGTTTGTCTACTTTTAGTTTTGTTGTAATAAAGTTATTTAGATACTGTGTTTTGGGGAAGTGTAGTTAACCTCCTCAGGTGGGAGTTTTCCTTCTAGTATTTTCTGTCAGGTTGGGTTTATGCATATATATTGTTTAAATTTGGTCCTGTCTTGAATATCTGGTTTTCCCCGTTGGTGGTGACTGAAAGTTTTGCCAGGTATAGTAGTATGGACTGGCAGCTATGTTCTCTTAGACATACTTAAAAATAGTGAAAGTCAACTCAAAATGATGCTCAGACTAGAATTTTTAGACTAGGATATTAAAATAATATAACATTTCATATATTTAAAAATTTAGAGACAGGGTCTAGAGCAGTGGCTCAGTGATTAAGAGAACTTGTTGCACTTTCAGAAGACCCAGGTCCAGTTCCCAGCATCTACATGGTTGCTTTAAAATATCTGTAACTGAAGTTCCACAGGTTCTGATATCCTTTTCTGACCTTCATCTATATCAGGTACACATGTGATGAATAGACATACATATATGTAAAATACTCATATACATAAAAGCAAAATAAAAATGAAACAAAAACCATAGAGACATACAGAGTGAAAAGGTAGAGCACATACAAGTTCTAGAGATAAAAACCAGGTCTGAGGTTTACCATACACAGGAAGTTATTGGTAGCAGATGAGACACTGCAGAGGAAAATATAGAGTAACTTGACATATAAATTTCTCCTATCCAGAATAAAACATAGCAAGAAGTTTATAAGGTTAAAAAAGGAAAGTATGTAGATATTTTGGTTTTGATAGGAAGTGTCACCCATGGGCTCACTGGTTGAATATTTGGATCTCAATGGTGTTGCTGTTTGAGAGGTGGTGGGGACATTTTAGGGTATCATCTCCTTGAGGAAATGAGTACCCACATAATGTACTTTGCAAGCTGCACCCGATTCCTGCTCTCTTACTGTTGTCTCTGCTTTCTGATTTCCATGAAAAGAGCAGCATGCTACTCCATAGAGGCTTAGATACTCATGATTCATACCATAGAGCACTCTTCATCTCTAATGTGCTGACAAGAATAGATGAACTAACTTGATCCGCTTGATATGTAGACAGCATTCAATAAATAGAGGACAAGGAATGATCAAAAAAGAACAAAACCCCAGAGAAACTTTCTCAAACCTAAAGGCAAAAGAGAACAACACAGATGAAAGAGACTGCCTGACCAAAAGAGGCACCGAGAAGACCATGAGGGCAATTAATAGAAGAAAAACAAGTTTAACATCTAAAAACAAACACCAAACAATCTAGGCATTTCCACAGTCTACATTTTTATAGCCAAAGAAAATATCTTCCAGCCTGGCGCAGTGGCAATTACATGTAATCCCAGCAAAGAGGAGACAGAGGCAGGCTGATATCTTTGAGCTTGAGGCCAGCTTGGTCTACAGAGTGAGTTCCAGGATAGCCAAAGCTACACAGAAAAACCCTGTCTAGAGAAAAGAAAAGAAAAGAAAAGAAAAGAAAAGAGAAGAGAAGAGAAGAGAAGAGAAGAGAAGAGAAGAGAAAAGAAAAGAAAAGAAAAGAAAAGAAAAGAAAAGAAAAGGAAAGGAAAGGAAAGAAAAGAAAAGAAAAGATTCTCCAAGGAGCAAGAGAATGGTTCACCAGTTAAGAACACTGGCTGCTCCTACAGAGTACTCTAGTTCAGCTCCCAGCACACACATGGCAGCTCACAATAGTATACAACTAAGTGTTCAATGTTTTCTTCTGGATTTTGTGTGTACTGCACTCACATGGTGTACAGACAGAACATCCATGCAAATATTTTTTTTTTTTTTTTACAAAAGGCTGTGCATGGTAATATGTTTCTTTCATTCTCACACTTAGGAGGCAGAGGCAGGAAGATTTCTAAGTGCTAGGATAGCAGAGGTACACAGAGAAACCCAGTCTCAACAAAGTCAAATGTAAAAAAACTACCTTTCAAAATTGAAGGCAAAACATATTTCAGAAGCAGAAATGCTCAAAGAGCCTGTCACTCGCAGGCTATCATTTTAAGACATATTAAAGAGAATGCTGAAAGCTAGAAGAACATGATAATAACAGCAAATGGAATCTGTATTTCTACATAAAGGATAAAGGATAGCAGAAATAGCAAGTACACAGCCGACAATTAGAGCTCAAGAAAGAGCTGCTTGTGCAAGGAGCTACAGCATGTCTCCTGATCTTGTTCAGAACATCCTGTCCTGCATGCTAAAGCTTTTATTTCCTATAGAGCTGTTTGTGGCAGCAGCCTCTTGTGTTCTCTTGCAGAGTGCATTGTCTTTTTCACTGCTCCTGCTATATTTGAGGGGGTGAATATGGAACTGAATGTTTTTTCTTTGAAGGGGGGGGTGTTTGGTTGGTTGGGGTTTATTTGTTGTTGTTTTTTTTTGTTGTTGTTGCTATTGTTTCTTTCCTGTTTATTCTGCCTTTGCTCTGTCTTCTCAGTGCCTCTGTTGGTCATACAATCTCTTCATATGTGCCGTTCTAGAAACCACAGTGATTTCCCTTGTGCCTTTAGGTCTGGGGAAGTTTCTCTAGGGTTTTGTTCTTTTCTGATCATTCCTCATTCTCTGTTTTTGAATATGATGTCTATTTCATCAAACAATCAAATTAGTTTCTCTATTCTTGTCAGCACACTAGAGATGAAGAGTGCTCTGTGGTATAAATCATGGGTATCTAGATTCTTTCTCCCAATGCATATAAGCAAATGTTCAAGAAACACACCAGGTACCTGTAGGCGATGGCTTTGAAGATCTCTATTTCATTTAACTTTGTTTGCTTTTAATGTTTCTAATTATTTGAATGCTGCAAACTCTACCTGTCTTCACAGACAATGTCTTCTCTTTGGACTTGTAAGGTCTTTGCTTTTAAGTGAAATGTCTTCATTTCCTTTCTTTCTTTTCATTCAGTTGCAATATATCAAGGTAACAATACTACATAATGTTTTTTCAGAGGTAGAGACAACCAGGCTCCTCCAACCCAGCAGATGAAGTAGCAAGTAATATTTGCACAGGTTGTCAGGTCAATTAATTCTTCCACCTAGCAAACAACCTTCTCATTTACACAAGTTTGCTCTGATTAACAGGACATAACAGATAAGGGATAGTCACTTGCATTTGAATTTTTAAATACAAATGTAAGGCTCTGAAAGCATGACATATGAAAAATCTTTGCAAACACTAAAAGGAGAAAATGCAGAGTAACACACACATGGGTTGATAATAGCGTGAAACCTGTTTGTGTTCATCAAGGGAATAGGAGAGTTGTCAAGTGTCTATAATACTTATCAAAATACAAGTGGAAAATCTGGATCTATTGACTTTTCACTCACAGCGCAGTTCAGCTGGAGAAAAAAAAATACTTATAGAAGAGGATTTCACCGTAAATAATATGAATCACTGATGTTTTTAAGTGATGCCAAACAAAAAGAACTTACTATAAACAAAGGCCAAAAAAGGAGCTCTAAAGATGACCTAGTTTTATTTGACAGTATTTGTAGCCAAGTTATATGCAGTGTATGTATTGTTTTGATTGCAGGCATAAGGATCAAGAATGATTAATTTTACATTAAACTATAGCTATTTAGCTATATAATTATTGATTTATATTTAACTATTTCTTCATGCACTTCAAAAGCTCAGGATACTTTGGATTATTTAGGCCCCAAGGGAGTAATATGAATTTTGAAAAAAATAAACATAAAAATTTTTGATTAGTGTAACATTAATGTTTCCATTTTCCATTTCAGCACATGTACTTAGATAGCATAATTCAGTTATTTCTTAAAACAAAATACATTTGTGCAACCATTAGTAGACTTGGAATACACATTGTTGAATTTTATATAAAATTTCATTTGATTTTGTAGTAATAAGTCATCAACAATTCTAACTAAAGGAATGAAAGTTGGCTCAGTGACTAAAAGCACTTGTGCTTGCAGAGGACAGGGGTTTAATTCCCAGCATGTACATGATGTTTCAAAACTATATGTACCTTCAGTTCCAGGGTAATCCAGCCCTCTCTTCTGACCTCTGCAGCCACCAGGCATGCATGTGGTACACAGACATCCATGCAAGCAAAGCACACACACACACACACACCCCAAATAAAATAAGTTGAAATTTCTAACCCAGAAAAGATCAATGGTTTCATTCTGATTGTTAAAAGTAGTTGAGACATTTGAACAACCTATTTTTATAAAAATGATCTGTAGGCTGCTTCATGGTGCTAGAAATTATTTCAAAAATACAGCCTAAATAATATGTGGCCCTGAATAAAGAAAAAATTCTGGAGTCCTATTTAATATGATAAGGTATCTTAGCCTCTCTGAATTTAATATTGCTAATCTATATGTGGACTTTAATGTCATGGACAATGTGGAAAATTAAACGACATAATGTGGGAGAAACTCTGGCATTGGTAGTATTTATAAAATGGTACTACTCTTGACCATCACTAAGAGTGGTAGGGAAAAAGAACATACTGAGGTTTAGATCCTTCCTCTGTGTGCTGAAATGGTGCAAACATAATGAGGAAATGATCAGAGTTCTAAATAAATAAATAAATAAATAAATAAATAAATAAATAAATAAATAAATAAATAAATAAATAA
>NW_026589137.1:2656472-2766843 GCF_907164565.1 Psammomys obesus
TAAATAAATAAATAAATAAATAAATAAATAAATAAATAAATAAATAAGAATGAAGCTTTCCTGTAGAAACCCTGTCACCCTTTCCTCTGTAGATCCTGCAATTTGAAAGTTCATTTGTTTTTCTCTGTAAGGTACGCAGGTGCATTTTCAAGTCTATCCAGACATTCTTAATCCTTCTTTTGGATTTTCCTAATTTGGTGGAGTTTATTTGCTTCCATCTCAATCAGTTTTATTTCATTTATACTGAAAGAACTGGATTTTATTTTCTCAAGTCAGGGTATCTCTGTGTAGCCTTGGCTGTCCTCAACTCACTTTGTAGACCAGGCTGGCCTAGAACTCACAGAGATTCGCTTTCCTCTGCCTCCCAGAGTACTGGGATTACAGTGTGCACCACCAAACCCAGTTATAAGAACTGGGTTTTTTTTAAATATAGGATTCTGTCATAATACTGAAGGCAAAAGTTATCTATGTGTGATGAAATGGACTGGGAAAATCACCCCTTCATAGACTTTATACTCTATAAAACAAAACTATTTATTTATTTTATGTGTATGGGTGTTTGTTCTGTATATGTGTGTAACACATGCATGTCTGGTGTTCTTATGGAGGTCAGAAGAAGATATTATATTCCCCAGAACTGGAGTTAACAGATGGTTGTGAGCCACCATATGGGCTATGGAAATTAAACTGGGACCTCCCTATGTATACTTCATTACAGTTATTATATTAGCATGTCTCAGGTCTTAATCTTTTGAGTACATTTCTTAATAATACACTAGATTTTAGAATTTGGGGATAATTATAGAACATTTCAATCATAGCACAAACGATCATCATCATCTAAGGAACAGTGACTACTCATGAACCATCACTGAGATAATGCTTCTTGACATTCCTTCATAGGAAGAAGGGTTGGGGATGGCCATTATACTGTCACTCAAGATCTCAACCATTCTCTCTGCTACTTCTCTGTCAGCTATATATAATTATTTCGTAATTACATATGGCATGGTAGTCTCAGGAGGACCTAGAGTATATAGAATGTAAACAGTTCACTGAGGGAAAGATTTTATCTATGCAACTATGGCAAAGCTATCACCCACGCTGACAAGAGGTTTTGTTTGTTTGTTTTTGTCAAGCAGCTGCTTCTGTATCATCCATAATCCTGTAACTAGCCCCTTAATTGTATTCTATAAATAAATCCAGTGAACTCAGTGGTACCACAAGTTGGACTTTGGTGGAATCATACTTTGATTTGTCATTGGAGGCTCTTCTATGGTAAAGAGATTTTTTTTCCCAAAAAAGTTCATGAAACAATAATATTTTAATAATAATTGTACTCAATTTCATAACCTTACGATACCAACATGTTTAATGCATGTAGGTGTTTAAACATTATTTCAGGGCTGGGAAGTACTACTCCCAACAGGCAAAAACCACTTGCTTTTAAAAAAATGAAAATCCCAACCATTCTTTTTTACTAATAAAAGATGTTAGGTGAAAACCTGCTAGCTCAGAGAGGAAGAGAAAGCACCCAGCCAACCTTCCTTCTCACCTAAGGTCAAGATGGAAAAAACCTGAAAGGCTCACTAGCTCAACTGACAGCCCAGGAGGAAAAGGACAAAAAACCCAAGGCCAAAGACTTGCTAGCTAAATGCCCCAAAAGCCAGAGAGTTGAGGTGCTGAAGTCTAAGCTAAAGCCAAAGCTTAAGCTAAAAGCCCTTTCTACTTCTCTATGATGTCTTATAAACCTCTCAACTCAAAGTCTCTCTTACTCTTTAATCCCAATCAGCTGGTTTCTTGCACAGCCTCTTGACCTAGGGTTAACTATTAAATCTTGTGTACAGAAAGTTCTTGGATTAAAGGTGTGTGCTAGGGCTGCGTGAACCACACAATTATCACCTGTTTACAATAAACAGAAACTTCTTGGATCATAGGAGTATCAGCACTCAACCTCACCAAACAAGAAACAGGGTTTTACAGTACACAATTTTGGGGTACACAATCAGATTAAATATCCTACAACAACTACTTCCACAATTTTTGAGCAAAATTTGAAGCAAACTTTATTTAATAGTTGCCAGGACAATGGACATTGGCCATGTCCATACCTCGGATTGCCAGAGTATGGAATTAAGTTAGTCAGGTGCTTAAAAAGGCAAAACTTATGAGATTACATCCTTACTGCCTTTGTTCATTCGGGGGCAAGCATACACCCTGATCTATTTCCTGCCTAGGTACCTCATCTATGTGTGATCAAGCACATCTTGTGCTGTTGGTGCAACCAAGCTTGTTTATGGAAGAGAAAACATGTGGCCTCTTATCTTATATCAACAGCAGCTCCCACTATTTTGTGAGTTATCTGTTCTTGGTCGAGAGGCTCTTACAGGCTTGAGCCGTTTTTGCTTTATAGATCTCTTAAGCACAGTAATTTAAACTTAAAGCACAACTTTAACCATCACAGACAATTCAGTTGCTAAAAGTATAATCATGAGGATCTGAGTTCAATCCCCAGCACCCACATAAAAACTCAGGCAGCCTGATAACCAAGGTCAGATGAAAGAAGTAGCAAAGATTGACAACCTATAGATGTTTTCTTCATTTTCTAGGGATAGATGAGAGATGTTCCCAACCCTTTTTAGATCTTGTTGAACTCTCACTGGCTGGTTCAACTCAGCTGTTCTGGCATAAACTCCTCTCCAAGCTGAATGATTCAAACTGGCTTCTCTTGATTTCTGACTGAATTGCTCAGCCTGGCCTCAAAAATTCTGAAAATATGTTTTAATCTTCTGGCTCCTTCTCATTCTCTGGCCCATTCTGTCCTAACCTGTGTCTAGCTTGTTCTCTCTGCAAACTGTCTCTGTAAACTTTTCTCAGTGAAAAACTATTGGTAAAGAAAAAAAAAAAAAGAAGGAAATCTCCTTTTTCTCACCCTGCACTGACTGTAAGTAGCTTCCCTTTTCTATCCTTTTCTCATGAGAGTTAGGTTTATCTTATATCTGACTCATTCTGTCAGATCTTTCTCTGATTCATCATATTGTCTGCTTCTCAATTAGATATCACTTTAAAACATGCCTGCTTCCTTCATTGTTTGTGATTAAAAGTGTGTACTAAGGGTATGTCTGTATTCCAGCCAGATTATACTGTAATCCAGGGCATGTTTGCATTCCAAAAAATCACAAAGACCTTGATGGCCTTTTGATATGATCCCTTGCCAGAGCAGTCATGTTGCTGGTAAAAATTTCTATAACAACTCTTTCTTCTGAACTTCCTAAATGGCAGATAAAGTTACCTCTTCAGAGAGGGAATGATGAGGATCAATGAGGCAGATTTGGGAAAGAGATACACTGAAAGCAACAGTTCTAGGAATATTGTCATTACACTATTCAGCAATGGCAGAAGGAGCTCTGTTTTTTTTTGTTTGTTTGTTTATTTTTGTTTTGTTTTGTTTTGTTTTTTTTTGTTTTTTATTCTCTCCTGAATAAGCATGCTTAGCTGGAGGCCATATATATATGCAGGTAGGACTAGAGACTCCAGTTCAGACATTAATCCCTTTTCGTTAAATTCTTTGAAACTTGATCTTTATATCTTCACGGTGGAAATGTTTTATATCCATTCTCCAATTTCAGCACAACCATTACATGACTACTTTGAGTTACTTCATCAGAGTGGGAAATGTTACAGAAGCATTGAAGGTCCATTCAAGCAATACTATTTTCTCTAGACAAAAGATTGACATCTGCCTTTGAGTAGGGTCACACCATTGTCTCTTCCCTTAAGAATTAATGAAGGTCAAGCATGGTGGTATAGGCCTTTAATTTTAGAGGCAATGGCAGACTGATCTTTGAGTTGGAGATCAGCTTGATCAAGTTCCAAGGCAACCATGGATACAGAGAATAATATTCTTTCAAACAAACAAACAAGTAAATAAAACAAAAAGAACCTAGAAACAACCTAGATGCCCCTCAACTGAGGAATGAATAAAGAAATTTTGCTACATTTACACAATGGAATACTACCCAGTAATTAAAAACAAGGAAATCATGAAACGTACAGGCAAATGGTGAGATCTAGAAAAGATCATCCTGAGTGAGGTAACCCAGAGGCAGAAAGACACACATGGTATATTCTCACTTTTAAGAGGATATTAGACATAGAATATAGGATACACATACTAAAATCTGTGCACCTAAAGAAGCTAAGCATGATGGAGTACCCTGGGTAAGATGATCAATCCTCACTCAGAAAGGCAAATGAGGTAGACATTGGAAGAGGGAGAAAACAGGACAGGATTCTACCACAGAGGGCCTCTGAAAGACTCTACCCAGCAGGTTATCAAATCTGATGCTGAGGTTCATAACCAAACTTTGGGCAGAGTGCAGTGAATCTTATGAAAGGAGTTGGAGACAGAAATACCTGGAGGGGTCAGGAGCTCCACAAGGAGAGCAACAGAACCAAAAATTCTGGGCCCAGGGGTCTTTTCTGAGACTGATACTCCAACCAAAGACCATGCATGGAGATAACCTAGAACCCCTGCATAGATGTGGCCTATGGCAGCTCAGTATCCAAATGGGTTTCCTAGTAAGAGGAACAGGGACTGTCTCTGACATGAATTCAGAGGCTACCTCTTAGATTACCTCCTCCAGAGGGGGGATAAGTCTTACCAGGCCACAGAGGAAGACAATGCAGCTATTCCTGATGAGACCTGATAGGCTAGAGTCAGATAGAGGGGAAGGAGGACCTTCCCTATTAGTGAAATTAAAGAGAGGCATGGGAGAAGAAGAGGAAGGGAGGATAGGGTTGGGAGGGAATGAGGAAAGGTGCTACAGCTGGGATACAAAGTGAATAAATTATAATTAATATAAAAAATAAAATAAAAAATAAAAATAAAACAAAAAAGACTTAATGAAGATGGTCCATCACCTAGCCAAAACCCTACTCTTCTTGAAGGCTAATTCACTTTAAACAGATTAAAGAACAATTATCTCTTCAATGAGATAATGTTCTTTCTCAGGATCTACTTCATCCCTAGTACTGTTGCTTAGAGAGTTATATCCATGCTTTTCTGAAAGAAATTTTCTTGTTCTTGGCTGGATGTGGTGGTACATGACTTTATTCATAGCTCCTGGGAGATAGCGACAGGCAGATATTTGGGATTTTGAGCCCTAGCTGGTCTACATAGAGAGTTTCAGGACAGCCAAAGAGGACCTTGTCTAAAATAAAGACAAAAGGTCATATTTTTTTTTTCTCTGAAGCTTCACCTGACCATTCCTCTCTAAAGACTTGGCTTCCTTTCTTCCTCCTATTTCCTTTTTCTGAGCAGAATTAGCACTTGGAAAATTGTCCTTGACCTTTAAATTTAAACAAAACAAAACAAAACAACAACAACAACAAAAAGCAGGTGTGGTCATTCATGCTTATAAACCCAAGCCCAAGGTAAGGGAAGGCAGAGACTGCAGATCTTTGGAGAGAATGACTAGTCAGCCTGCTGAGCTTTAGGTAAATAAGAGACCCTATCTTAAAAGCAGCAAAAACAACAGCAACAAAGACAGCAAAATGTGGATGGAGGGGTAGAAAACTAGCTCAGCAGTTAAGAGCTGATCTTTTAGAGGTCCCTCCTGTAATTCTCAGCACCCATATGAAGGCTCACAGCCATCTCTATATCCAACCAGATATACATATATGTAGGTAAAACAACAAGATGGACATCGCCTGAGGGTTGACACCTGAGGTGGATGACTAGCTTCAACTTGCATGCTCTAACACATACCCATATCTACTTGCAAACTCATGTGAACCCGCATAAGCATGTACCCACATGTACCTCCTCCCTTGCACACAAAATAATTTTTAATCTGCTGATTTATAGAGACTACAAAATGAGGCACTGTGATGATTTCCTGTGTTTACTCACTAGCCTTTAAGAATCATTATACTCCTTGGTGTGGTTGTCCATAACTTTAATCCCTGCAGTTGGGAGGCAGAAACAGGAGAATCTTTGTGTTTTAGGCCAGCCTGGTGTATTCGAAGGATATTCCAGGATAGCCATGATTACACAGTGAGACTCTACCTCAAAAGAAAGAGAAAGAATGATGATCCTTAGTATAGGAGAAGCTTCAAAGAAACTAGATAAGTAGGTAATTTTAGTGTTGTTACTTTTTATTTGTTTATTTGTGGTTGGTTGGTTGAGAAAGGGTCTCTCTATGTAGCCCCAGCTGTCCTGGAACTCACTATGTAGACAAGACTGGCCTCAAACTTACCAAGATTTACTTGACTGGGGCAAAGATGTGTGCCTCCATGTCCAGCTTTTGTTACTATTATTTTCAATGGTAGTTAAATGTACATTAGATAATTTTTGTAGAATTCATTTTGATAGCAAATATGAAAACTCTTAAATATTTTCATGCCTATTGACCATTTGCTTTATGCATCTCTGAGCTTGCTCACAGTATGATTTACTCTAGTAGGAAAAAATCCCTAAGCAATATGAATATGAGATGATAGGGAAGTATTTACAGTTATGTGATAGCCACTCTATGAAATGCATTATATGGATTTTAGAAAGCAGTAATCTAGAAACACATTCATTAAGATAGACGGATATTTCCTATAAGGCAAAGGGAAGATATAGTTTACAAAATAGCACAACTACATTTTATTATAAGCCCATATAGTACTTATCTATAGCTCTGTATATTTGTACACTAAAATATTAAGAGTATTTATATAAGGTGGTGTAGTCTTTCTTTTCTTTGCAAATGCTTTCCATATTCTGAAATAATTGTGCAGTTCTTGTGTTAAGTGTGTTTCTAAAAGAATACAGGGAAGGTAAAGAAATGCTGGAAGAAATGAATAACTACAAAATACTTCTTAACAATTTTATGCTAATTCCACTTCTGAGGGTTCAGCCCCAAGTCACTGAAGTGTAAATTAGGATCTGAATTTTAAAAAGGATGATAGAGATCTTCCCAACTTTCCCACTGTAAAGAGACTGACATGAAATTAGGACTTGCTATCCATTTTGAATAAACAAAGCTACAAAAATGCAAGCAAATTTGTGGTGAAATGTTTAGAAGCGTCTTATGAGGTAATTTTAAAACACTATTCGTCTGGCTTAAAAACTGTTCTGTGATTTTAAAAACAAAAAACAGATTAAATGTGGGCACCTGTACCTCTGTTAAATCTCTCTTTCCTTTTTTCATGAAGATATAAAAATCTGCCTTTAATATCAGAATATTTATGTAGAAAGAATCAGCATGGCAATTTCACTGTAGTCTGCTCAGAACATATATATGTGTGTGTGTGTGTGTGTTAAGTATATATATATATATATATATATATATATATATATATATATATATCCTTTATCTTCTGAGATTTAATAGTCTACTGATGTCTTTGTGAAGATTTGAGGGCTAGAGCTAAGCCTATAATAACATTGCCACACATTTCTTCATTAAAACTTACAACTACACTATTTCTAGAAATACCACAGAATAACAATGTTTTAGCACTTTGGCATCTGCTTTAAAGACAGATTTGCATTACTTCTTAGGAATTGAGAGTTTCAAAGAAACACAATCACTACTTCCATGGAGACCCAGATAGTTGTTGATAAGGGGGGAAATGGAAGATACCTGTAGACATAAGGAGGAGAAGTATAGGAGAATGATACAACTTGACTCTTGCTCACATGCTTAGCTCTGGGTAGATGCCAGTAAGACCCAGGGCCTTCTGGTTTTAGGTATCATAAGGCCCAAAAGATTTTTACTGTAAAGAATGCCTTCCCTGTATAGAAGCCCCATGATGGGTACCTTAAAACCAAAAGCAAATTGGATATATTAATTTATTGTGTTTCAGGCCCATTCTTTCCTTTGTTTCTCACTATCTTTTTTTTTCCTCTTTCCATTGACCTCCTTCTCATAACCATGTTGAAATGGCCATGTGGGCTACATCGCCATCATTAATACTAAGAGTATCAGCTTTTAGATAAACTTCAGAATTGAAGAGCTTACAATTTGCACCTCAAAAAAAAGTTGGGCTTTGAAATCATTGCACAACAAAGAATGTATTTCTTCTTGAACTTTCCAAAGTATTGAGATGAATCCCCCACTTTATTATTTTCTTGGTATTTATTACCTCCACTTAAAGGCTATACTTCAGAGTTTACTAACTAAATTTTTGTTCCCACTGAAATGTAGGCTCCACAAGGAAGAAGGATCTGTCCTGTCCTCTGTTGTTTTCCCAGTACTTGGAAAGTTCCTGAAACATAGAAAATATTCAATAAAGATCCATTGAATTGTTCTGATGCCCAATTTTTATGGATAATATTGGGGCTATATTTATGTTTGAAATTGTGCTACACTCTTAAATGATGGGTCTTGAAGTTTAAATTATGATTTAAATGATCAAATTGTCCATCTTTTTTATAGTAACTTTTTAATTTATTTTTTATATTAATCACAGGTTATTTACTTTGTATCCCAGTGGTAGCCACCTCCCTCATTCCCTCCCAATCCTACCCTCCCTCCCTCATCTTCTCCCTGCCCCTTTCCAAGTTCACTAATAGGGGAGGCCCTCCTCCCCTTCCATTTGACCCTAGCTTATCAAGTCTCTTCAGGACTGGCTGCAATATCCTCTTCTGTGGCCTAGCAAGGCTACTCCACCCTCAGGAGGGGGGCGGGTCGAAGAGCTCTCCATTGAGTTCCTGTCAGAAATAGTCCCTGTTCCCCTTATTATGGGTTCCCCTGAACCCATTTGGACATTGAGCTACCATGGGCTATATCTGAGCAGAGGTTCTAGATTATATCCATATATGGTCCTTGGTTGGAGAAACAGTCCCATGAAAGACCCCTGTGCCCTGATATATTTGGTCCTTGTGGCCCCCCTGTCCTCTCCAGGTCTTACTAACTCCCCCTTCTTTCATATGATTCCCTGCACTCTGCCAAAGTTTTGGTTATGAGTCTTATTATCTGCTTTGATACATTGTTAGGTAGAGTCTTTCAGAGGCTGTCTGTGGTAGGCTCCTGTCCTGTTACTTATTTTCTTCTACATCCAATGTCCATTCCATTTGTCTTTCTAAGTGAGGATTGGTCATCTTACCTCGAGTCCTCTTTCTTGTATGTTTACCATATCTTATAGGTCTATATAAGTGAGTATATACCACGTGTGTCTTTCTGCTTTTGGGATACCTCACTCGGGATGATCATTTCTAGGTCCCACCATTTGCCTGCAAATTTCATGATTTCCTCATTTTTAGTTGTTGAGTAGTATTTCCATTGTGTAAAAGTACCATAATTTCTGCATCCATTCCTCAACTGAAGGACATCTGGGTTGTTTCCAGGTTCTGGCTATTATGAATAAAGCTGCTATGAACATGGTTGAGCAAATGCTTTTGTTGTATACTTGAGCTTCTTTTGGATATATGCTTAGGAGTGGTATAGCTGGATCTTGAGGTTTCACTATTCCTAACTCTCTGAAAAAGCATTAGAATAGGAGGACCCTAGGTAAGATTCTCAATCTTCATTCAGAAAGTCAAATAGGATGGACACCAAAAGAGGGAGAAAACAGGGAATGGGACAGGAGCTTACCACAGAGGGCCTCTAAAAGACTCTACACATCAGAGTATCAAAGCAGATGCTGAGACTCATAGCCAAATTTTGGGCAGAGTGCAGGGAATCTTATGAAAGAAGGGGAAGATAGATTGACTTGGAGGGGACAGGAACTCGACAAGGAGAGCAACAGAACCAAAAAATCTGGGCCTAGAACCTAGAACCTCTGCTCAGATGTAGTCCTTTGTAGCTCAGTATCCAAGTGGATACCCTAATAAGAACAGAGACTGTCTCTGACATAAACTCAATGGCAGGGTCTTTGACCTTCCTCCCCGCCCCCTGCCCGAAGGAGGAGCAGCCTTGCTAGGCCATAGAGGAGGACTTTGCACCCAGTACTGAAGACACCTGATAAACCATTATCAGATGAAAGGGGAGGAGGTTCTCCCCTATCAGTGGTCTTGGAAAGGGGCAGGGAGGAGATAAGGGTGGTAGGGTGGGATTGGGATGGAAAGAGGGAGTGGAATACAGCAGGGATACAAAGTTAACAAACTGTAACTAATATTAAAAAATAAAAATTAAAAAAAGAGAAAAATATATACCTATTGATCTAAATGGGTGCACCATGTAATAACACAAAGTTGTAAAGATATAACTTTGACACAGTACAGTATATGTGAAAATAGGTGTATGCTAAGAGGGCCAAGACAATGCAAAAGAGGATGTGGTTCACCCTTTGTAGTGATTGGGCCATCACATAAATGAGACATATTTCTTTGTCATCTTGGAATTTGAAATACAGTGAGGGAGACAGACACACAAGAAACACTTCCAGTGTTGTACTGGAGATGCAAATAAACTGTATGGCTACATTAAGCAAATGACAGTTCTGCATACAAAGTGAGAATGGGTCTTTATGAAATGGTTGGTGCTTTGGATATTGCATTAACATAATCAGAGTGTAATTAAGATAGGCATAGGGTTGGAGAAAAAGCATAAAATTTAAAGTAGCTACTGTATAAGAAAGCAGAGGCAAGTTAATGTATAAAGGGGGAAGCCGGATTCTGAAGCACACGATGTTATTCTGTGAGTTTGGGGATATTGAAGATTTAACTGTCTGTATGTCTGCCTGACTTCAGTTTTGTGGGTTGGGTTGTTCTTGAGAGTGAGTATTCATGCCTTATTTATTTACCTCCAGGGAATCAAATGTGTGCCACCAAAGTGCAAAGCAATGCTTACTATCCAAAATTGTTAAGTTACAATGGTAAATGTTTCTGTTTACACCCTTTTCTTGGGAAATCACAGAAAGGGCACAAGGATACTTAGAAACAAAAAATAAAAGGAGTTGTTCTTTTAGTTTTCAGACTCATGTTAAGTCAATAAAGTGCATGGTCTTCTTCCTGAGACTTTCCTGACACAGATAACTGATATCAGATATATAATGATGAGATATTTCTGGTTTTGTTTAGAACAAATCAAAGAATTGTCTTAGCCTTTTTCCCTTTTGATATGTAATCCAAATTTTGCTTTGTACTATTCTGTAATTCTGAATTTTCTTTCTTTTGTTTGTTTTTGAGACAGTGTCTCTCTACAGAGCCCTGGCTCTCTTGGAACTCAATATGTAGATCTGAGTGGGATTAAAGAAATGAGCCACTATACCTGGCCTCTGAAAACCTTTCAAATGTAGAAGCTTCTACTACCTTTTATAGAAAACTCCTGATAATGCTATGAGACTACACAAGGTATAAATCCATCACTCATATTAGTTTACTTTTAATACAATTTTTGCTTTAAGGTAATAAAAATGAAATAATAAGCAAATAATAAATAATCTATACTATAGCAAAAACGTGTATCTTTGATTTTAAACTGTAAAATGAGAATGTGTTTATAACAGTGTGGAATTAAGCACCTAAAACTGAAATCAATATATGTCAAAAATTCAAAATGGCACCAAAAGCCAATTCAATAATTCTAGCAGAAGCCAAATTACAGAATATGTAAGGACACTGGAAAACAACAATAGCAGAGGCAAGTAAGAGAGAGGAAAACATGGAGGAGAAAGAGTGGGGAGGAAAAAAAGAAATGTGAGCTGGAACAAAACCCGTGCAGGCCAGAAGAGGGCACCCTATCTCATAGAACAGGAGTTACAGTGGAGAGCAGGTACCTCCTGGGAGCTGAGACACAAACCCCCATTCCCACTGAAGAGCAGCAATTGCTGTGAACAGTTGAGCCATCTCTTCAGTGTGTCTTTTTTTTTTTAAGCCAAGCTGAAACACAATGCTTTCACTGAAAGGAGGAAAGGTTATTTGCTAAAAAGCTAGAGGAGGAAGAAGAAAAGAAAATGTTCTCTATCCTCCCCCAAAAATGTGATTGCCTGAGGTCTGTAAACTTTCGAAAGTCACATTTATATGGGAGGTTTTCAATAGCCTTTCTTTTTTTTTTAACTTTTTTAAATTTTTTTATTAATTACACTTTATTCATTTTGTATCCCCCATAAGCCCCTCCCTCCTCCCCTCCCGATCCCACCCTCCCTCCCCTTTCTGCATGCATGCCCCTCCCCAAGTCCGCTGATAGTCTCCTCTCCTTTCTGATCTTAGTCTATCAGTTCTCATCAAAAGTGGCTGCATTTCTTAAACTGTTAAGAAATGCTGTCTTCCTACCTAGGTATATTTCAACTCATCTGACATTTATTACTTAGTCTGATATTATTTCAAAAACCCAGAAGGAAAGATGAATGTAGGATCCAAACCACAAATAGCTCCTAGAAAAGTGGTAAGGCTTTGTGACTATATATATATATATATATATATATCGGATTAGTTTTAATTTTCTCTTCATTCTTTTAACTCGCTCTTTATTTTTAAAGCTCATTCTCCTCCCAGAAGGATGATTTGTTTTGACTTTCATTAAGAAAGCAACCAATTGGACATTCCTTCAATCTTTGTTCCCTCTTTATCCTTGCACTTCTAGTGAGCAGGGTAATTTATAATTGGTTCAACCTGAGACCCACCCCACCGTAGAGATCCAGCCCCTGACACTATTAATGATGCTCTGCTATGCCTGCAGACAGGAGCCTAACTTGACTGTCCTCTGGGAGGCTCCAGCCACTTGCAGCCAAGCATGAGGCAGAACTCTGAGGGTCTTGTGGAAGTGTTGGGGGAAAGATGAAAGGACCTGGAAAAGACAGGAACCTCACAAGAAGACCAACAGAGATAACTAACCCAGTCCAATGTTTGCTTACAGAGACTGAGACATCAACTAAGGAGCATGCATGGTCTGAACCTAGGCCCCCTACACATATGTGGATGATGGGTAGTTTAGTCTTCATATGGGGTGCCTGGTGAGTGGAAGGGGTGTGTTTTTAATGTGGACTCTATCACCTGCTTTTGGATCACTCCGCCTGTCAGCACTGCCTTGCTTGGCCTCAGGAAATGAAGATATGTTCAGTCGTGTTGTGACTTGATGTGCTGGGGAGGGTTGATACAGGGTGGGAGTGGCTCCCATTTTGGGTAAGAAAGGGAGATGTGAAGGAGAAAGCAGGGGAAGGGGGAAACTAGAAAGAGAGGAGGGAGGCAACAACATTGGGATGTAAAGTAAATAATAAACTGAAACTTTAAAAATGAAAGCAAGTAATGGCTAGGCAGTAGTGGCAAGTGGCATACCTTTAATCTCAACACTCACAAGGTGAAGGCAGGTGGATCTTTGTAAGTTTGGGGCCAGCCTGATCTACAGAGTGAGTTCCAGGACAACCAGGGCCACAAAGAGAAACTCTGTGTCATAAAACTACAACCAATGGTTAATAACAAAATATCAAATGACTGATGATTTAACGTGGCACACATCCTAAAAATTAAGCTTGAGTCATGGAGAAATGACCAATGAAGGTCAGTGCCTGAACGCCTGAAACTATTACTTAACGTCTTAGGTAATCATGGTAGCACCTTAATCCTTCAACCTGCTGATATTGTAAAAAGGAAAGCAGACAAGAAAATCATTCATTGCAATGCAATAACAATTGCATTGTTTTTAATGTCATTTTTTAGCCAGACCCTATAGAACACATAAAACACTAACCATTATCAGTAAAAGTTTAAGTTATAAGAATAGTTGTTACATCAGGCATGGTGGCACCCACCTGTAACTCCAGCACTCAGGAGGCAGAGGCAGGTGTATCTCTGTGAGTTCAAGGCTAGCCTGGACTATAAAACAAGTCAAAGACAGTTGGGCCTTATTACACAAAGAAATCCTGTCTTGAAAATTTAAAAATAAATAAATAAATAAACAAATGATACTTGTTACATGTCAAAAAGTTTGAAGAAATGAAGCTGTGGTCATAGATAGAAGAAATTGTATATGTAAGGGCAAAAATTTATAAGTGAACATGCTGGGTACACACAGACCACTGCTAAAATATTACTACTAGGAGAAGAGCAGTTGAAGGGGTAACTAGAAAAGGTTAGGCAGGTACATTGAGATCAGCTGTATCATGAAACATCATAGGTAATGTTCTTGGGGTTTGGAATAAGACATGGATCTATCTGGGGAAAGGACTTGGTATTTTATTTTCAATAGTTCATTTGTTGAGTAACATATAACTAAAATAAAAAGCAAACCTTCTAAAAGAATAAAGGCAGCACAGAAAGTTTGAATTGTGTGGCTTGTGTTCCAAGTTTTGCTTTTGAGTCAGCCAGTTAAAATATGGAATTCAACCTTTTTCTGCAGAAAACAGTGTTATCCATGGTAGTGATGCTACGAGGGCACCAATTAAAGACTATGTAAGCCATCATTTAAAAAATCATGCTGTCTTAATAGCACTAAAAAGACTAATGGCCATGAAAATCTGTGATTCTGTGTTTCACTTAGGTGTTCTAGAAATACTCTTCTTCCTTTTATTACTTTTATAATATAGGAAGAAAGCCTTACTTTATGACCCCTCTAAGTAGTAAGCTAGCAGGGTCTGGGACTTTAAGAGCTCCAGGTTATTTCATGTGTTTCATAGAAAATGCAGGGAAAACACAAAAGGAGGGGATACAAATAGGCATTTCAGAAGAAGACAAAAGATATAAAGAAAAAAATAGAGGCTAGAAGTAACCAAGGATATACACAGGAATATGCCCCACCAAGGACAATGTAGATTGGTATGACAGCATGGCTGGGTGAGCTTGTTTTGCCTAAGATTAGCATGAGGAATGATGGAATGAATCAGATACTACTGAAATTTTATTGAGTTCTTACATGTCTTGTGCATGTATTTTTTTAGTTTTGGAAAAAAGCAAATTTTTCATCTTTTCATGTTAAGAAACTGAGGTACAAAGAAACTAAGGGGTTTATCCAAGGTCATAAAACCAGTAACTAGTAGACACGGGACTTATATTCAAATCCTTTGAAGTTTCTACAATGTATATTTATTTACTTATTTTCATTAAAATATTCATTCAGGGTGGACATAGTAGGTACACTTTTATTCCTAGTGCTCAAGAGTCAGAGGCAGGTGGATCTTTATGAGTCAGAAGCCAATGTAGTCTACATAGTGAGTTGCAGGACAGTCAGCTATATAAATATATACTATTTTTATTATATTTTTATTTTAAAATTATTTTAAATATATATTATTTTATATTGTATGTATAAGTTTTCATCTACATTTTTGTATGCACACTGTAGGCATGTTTAATGCTTGCAAAGCTCAGGAAAAGGGCATTAGATGGAGCTGTAGTTAAAGATGATTGTAAGCTACTGTGTGGGTTCTGAGGCCCTGAAATCAGGTCCTTTGCAAGATTACATAAAAGAGAACTGTAGGCAATGTAAGTGAGCCCTTGGTCACTTTAAAACCATGAGCATTATTCAATGTTCAGATTTTAAAAGTCTCATATTAGTAGAATAAAGGAAACCTATGACATGTTCTATACTAGAGGCATGAGCTCAATATATTAGAAAGATACTAAATTTTTTTTGAGAACAGTTTTCTCTGTGTAGCTTTCACTGTCTTGGGACTCTCCCTGTAGACCAAGCTTGCCTCCTTTAATCTCAGAGATCTGCCTGTTTCTGTGTCCTGACTACTGAGATTAAAGGTGTGCACCACCACTGCCTGTCTAGGATGCTAGAATTCTTACCTAAAAGATTAAGAAGGCTTGTGGAAGACATTGTAGTAGCCTTTGTAGTGATGTTTAAGATTGATTAAGTTATGGATAAACACAGCTAGAGAGAAAACATTATAGGTAAAGAAGTCATCAGCTTCAGTGACCAGTTTCTGAATATTTTCTTCTGTTTTATGCATTTTTTTTCACAGTAATAACACAAAATTACAGAAATTCTAGTACTGTTATCCTCATTTTATTTCATTTTAGGTTTGGCTGGCCTGGAAACTTCTATGTATACCAAGCTGGCCTCAAGCTCACATAGCTCCAGCTGCCTCTGTCTCCAGAGTGTTGGAATTAAAAGCATTCACCACTGTGCCTGGCTTTTATCCTCATTTAAATGTACTGCATGAATGTGTATGCCTGTGCCTTCTGTGTGTGATGTGTAGACATGCCACAGTACAATTGTTGAAATCAGAGGAAAAAGTTATTTCTCTCCTTCAACCCGAATGTGGATTTTGGGGATTCAAACCTGTTAGCCAAGCTTTTGGAGGCTGAGTCATATTGTTAGCTCTTATTTTATAGATAAGAAATTAAAATAAAAAACATATTATTCACCCAAGTCTATGTAGCTTAAAAGTGGCAGAATCTGGAAGCTACACAGTCTACATTTAATCCACTCTACAGAGACATATAGGACACCTAGAGATTTTCATCCCCCTATTCATATATTGAAACTGTAACCCTAAATGATAATATCTTCTGGTGGGAAACCTTTACGAAATAGTTTAGATAAGACCATAAAGGTAAGAGCCTTTATGGATTAGGAACCTTATATAGAAAGATTTCAGGAAGCTCACTTTTTCTCTCTACCATATGATGACACAGTGAGAAGGAAGCTATCTACAAACTAGGAGGCTATTCCTTATTGTGTTGGTACTATAATCATGAAATTTCTGTCTCTATAATATGGTGAAGAAAAATTGCAGTTTAAGTTAACCAACCTTTAGAAGCATGTTAGACTAACCTGAACAGACTAAAGAAAATATGAAAACTGGTAAAGTTGACCAGAGTACTTTTTTGGAGGGCTTTAGATGCTGTGTTAAGAATATTGGATTTTGTTTGTTGGCTCCTCTATATCTACTAAACATTTGTGATTCAAGGAAATGCAATTTGATCTGATACTACTCTTCAGTGTAATCTCTGTAAGAAATCAATAGAGAATATTGGCAATATAGTTAGATATAAAAAACAAAACTCAGTACCAGACTGAGGGGTAAGGGAATGACTTTGCCAAGGAAAATGAACTTAATATGGGGGCTTAACATATTTGCAAAAAGAAAAGTGTAGGAGTGTAGAATAAGCAGAGAAGGAAATGATATGTAGAAGATACAAGAAGAGTAGGAAGTAGCATTTCATTTGTGGGACATGATCCCACCTGGCTGGAACAGACTGAGGTGTCAAGAAAGATAGTGAAATATAGGTTCCAAATGCTATAAAATTGTCCTGAGTTTGAGAAAAATGTTGTTGGTTATTAATATTCATTATTGATATATCTTTTAGTTAAACAGTGGTTATTCTTAACCCAGCTTTATACCCAAATCACCACACAGAGGCTAGGATATATTTATTTAACCTAGAGCACAATGTTGGGCAATAATTACTCCATCCTAAACTACCAATCCCGCATAGCTTCCTTGCATTCAAATTTCACACATTATATTTGTTTTTAGTCATATTTTAGGTCTGGTTCATCTCTCCTCACGGTTCCAAGTCCTCTCCTGCTGATGTCTCCTCTCTGACTCCTCTCACTCACTTCCTTCTCCTCCCCTCCAGACCAGGATGTCCCACCCTATTCTATCCATTGCTCAGCATTGGCTGGTTGTTTTATTGAGAATACAAAGAACAAATGGTGACATATTTATACAAACTTGAGACAGGTGATGCTTAGAATAAGCATCAAAGTGCAATGTCTGGATTGAAACCAGATAGTGGGGTAGAGAAATCAGCATTTGAGTGAACAAGGGTAAATTGTATACATTCCACAAGAACATTATACCAACAGAAAAGGATGAAGTTTTAGAGTAACATTATTATGTCACTTTGCATAAAGGTGAGAGCTGACAGGTAGTCACAGTGCTTAATCTCTGTGTGTTTATTTAGGTGCTAAATACCATTCTCTGTGTGTGCTCAGGACTCTTTTGGTTGAGTAATCTCTGGCTTTCAAGAGCTTATGATCTTACTATTGAAAATAATCAAATTTGAAATATGATAAGTATATATGAAAGTCCCCAATAGAAACATTCATGGTGTATTTAAAGCCATGTACAAGTTGAGGGCTAAAAGCAAAGGCATTAACTGGTTTGAAATAGAGTTTGGCCAATAGGTACAAAGTCTGATATCCTAAAATCAAAAATGGACAACAATATACTCTGAATTGGGAAGACAAAATTTAAGGCTAGGTGGGCACTAGGGAACATCAGCTGGGGAGTTCTAAGACCGACTTTTAAAAATGGGAGAAAATATGTTCTTATGAGAAGCATAAGCATTTATTAATTTAATTCTTAAAATAAAAAGATAAAAATTTCTCATTTTTTCCCTCAGTGGCTAAAATGGGTGATAAATGGTGTGTTACATAAAGACTGTAGTTTTGGAAATTTCAGATCTGGGAGTTTGGAGCTCTTACTCAGTTATCTACATTTGTTGAACATTCACAGCTGCCTTAGCTTTCTTTAGTATGTGAGCTACCTTAGAGCTTCTAAGACTCAGAACTTTAGTACTGAAAACAAAGCTATATCAAGTTCACCTAGTAGCCATCAATACATTGTCCTTAGAAATCAATTGTAATTACTGTATAAAAATCACAAGACAAAAGTCTAGGCATCTAGATTATTTGACTCTTGTTTCAAGTTTTACTGCTGAAAGAATTTTTATAAAGGATATGTACTTTAGAGGTCAAAAACGATGTGTATCTTCAATGGAAAAAAAAGGGATGATGGAATTCTATGTAGGCATTTTCATCTTACAACCTACACCTATTCATAAACTGTAAGTGATTCATTTAGTCTATGCTAATTTAGTAAGCTGTATAGAAACTTCAGCTCAAAAGTATTCTATATTCCATTGGTCTTAGTTATATTTTTATTGTTGTGAAAGGAGCCATGACCAATGCAGCTTGTAAAAGAAAGCATTTAATTGGGTGCTTCCTCACTCTTTATAGGAGTGACCATCATAATGGGGAGCAAGGCAGCAGCCAGGCAGGCATGGTGGTGAAGCAATAACTGAGAGCTTACATCTGATCCACAAACCTGAGACAGATAGGGAGACTGAGCTTGGCATGGGCTTTTGAAACTTCAAAGCCCACCCCCATTGACACACCTCTTCCAACAGGACCTACCTACTCCAAAAAGACCATACCTCATAATACTTCCCAAAATAGTTTCACAGGTAGAGATCAAGCATTCAAATATATGAGACTATGGGAGCCATTCTCATTTAAAGAACCACACTGTCTGTAAGCTTACAGTTAGAGATATACATTCTTTTTACATGATTGTAAGTCACATAAGACTGCTATAATTTGAAAAGCGTGATACCTTTGTGACTTGAAATAGCTGGAACTTTTCTGAAGAGCATGTGCTGAGCCTAGAGGAAGGAGTAAAGGTTGATAAATGTGAGAAATAAAATGAAGACCACAGTTTGAGTAAATATGAAAAGGGAAACCTGAGCATGGCATTTTAGGGAACAATGAAGAGACTCCAGTGGCTCTAATAAAGGATTTGTGTGAAATGATTAGAGATGGCTTTTAAGAAAGCTGATTACAGTGCTTTATATATCAAGCTAAGACAAGACAGTGGGGAGCCACAATAACGAGGTTTAGCACCTTATTCCTCAGACAGATATTAAACTAAAGATTAATTGCATCTTTATATATGTATCATATCACAGAGAACCAAGCACCAGTATTAACTGTCTCAGTATAAGTTGGAGATCTTGAATCAAAAAGTACAGAGAATTGAAACAGATGGAAAAAGGAATGGAAAAAAGCATCATTAATATTCATACCGTGTCAGAGTCAAAGTTACACTTCATTTCTTTGTTCTAGTCTTAATCTACAATAAGCGTTTTAAGCATTAATTACACTATGTAAAGGATTTTAATGAAAAGTTAGGACCATTGTGCACTTGGTGTCAAATTTTCCAACAGGCTATGATTCTCCTTTAAATGGGTCAGTTAAAAAAAGAATAGTTTTCTCCCGCCTCTGATGTCTATCCTGTTTGCCATCCTGAATGAGAATTGAACATCTTCCCTAGGGTCCTCCTTGTTCCTTAGCTTCTTTAGGTGTACAGATTTTAGTATATTTATCATATATTATGTGTCTAATATCCACTTATAAATGGGTATATACCACGTGTGTCTTTCTGCTTCTGGGATACCTCACTCAGGATGATTTTTCTAGTTCCATCCATTTGCCTGCAAATTTCATGATTCCCTTGTTTTTAATTGCTAAGTAGAAGTCCATTGTGTAAATGCACAATAATTTCTGTATCCATTCCTCAGTTGAGGGACATTTGCATTGTTTCCAGATTCTGACTATTATGAATAAGGCTGCTACAAATTCAAATGTAGACAATGGCAGCACAGTATCCAAGTGGGTTCCCTAGTAAAAGGAGCATGAGCTGTCTCTGACATGAACTCAATGGCTGGCTGTTTGATCACCTCCCCCTGGGTTAGGGAAGCCTTGCCAGGCCATAGAGGAAGACAATGTAGCCAGTCCTAATGAGACCTGATAGGCTAGGGTCAGATAGAAGGAGAGGAGGATGTCCCCTATGAGCGGACTAGGGGAGGAACATGGGAGGAGAAGCGGGAGTAAGGGTAGAACTCTGAGGAGACAAGAGAGGAGCTGGGATATAAAGTGAATAAATTATAATAAAAATAAATAAATTAAAAAATGAAAATAAAAATAGTGCCTTTAAGTAATCATGAATATGACTATTACCAAATTCAGAGCAAATTAGGTGAATTACTGAAAATCAAAACCACACTACAGCACCCACTTTCTCTTCAAGATTAGTGTGGCATTTGGAAATCAAGCAGAAATGATTAGTGTTTGATGGGGAGCCTAGGCAAAGATATGGCCAGCTAAGAGCAGAGGAAGACTGTATCTACATTATGCCACACTTTTTGTTTTACAGAAAAGAAACTTTGAACCAACATTCAGGCTACCTATTTCTATTCATGAGATAGAAATTTCCCACTTGTATTTCTCTTATGGACTTTTTTACATGTCTTACTCATTTATCTGTCTATCTGTCTATCTATCTATCTATCTATCTATCTATCTATCTATCTATCTATTAATCTATCTATCTATCTATTAATCTAATCTATCTATCTATCTACCTATCTTTATGGGTTTTTTCTTCACAATATATTCATTATATATCCCAATTGAAGCCCGCTCCCTCAACTCCACCCAGTCCCACCCCTCTCTCTCTTTTCCCCCTATCCACTTCCCCTAGTCCACTGAAAGGGGGAATTCTCCATTATTGCCATCTTCCCATAGATTTTCAAGTCTCATCAGAAATGCCTAGATCTTCTTCCTCCGTAGCCTGGGAAGGCTGCAGCATCAGGAGCGAGTGATCAAAGAGCAGTCAACTTAGGTCATAATAGAGGCAGCCTTTGCTCCCCTCACACAAAGATCCACATGGAGACTGAGCTGCCATTCAGCCACATCTGAGCAGGGGGCCTAGGTCTTCTCCATGAATGGTCCTTCTTGGTGAATCAGACTCTGCAGGTCCACCTAAGCTCAGACCTTTTAGTTTTGCTAGTCTCCTTGTGAGACTCCTGACCTCTGCATGTCCCTCTATTCCCACTCCTTTCTTCCTCCATAAGACTCCCTGTGCTCTGCCCAAAGATTGGCTGAGAGTCTCAGCATCTGCTTTCATCTCCTATTTGGAGAATCATTTCTGAGGACACTCTGTTCTAGGCTCCAATCCAGTCTTTCTCTTCCACTGTTTCGGGTGTCTATCCTGTTTGTCATCCTGAATAACATTTAAACATCCTCCCTAGGGTCTTCCTTGCTGTTTAGCTTCTTTAGGTTTGTAGATGGCTATCCTATATTATACAGCTAATATCCACTTATAAGTGAATATATACCGTGCCTGTCTTTCTGTTTCTTGATTATCTCACTCAGGATGATCTCTTCTATTCCCATCTACTTTCCTGCAAATTTCATGATTTCCTTGTTTTTACTTGCTGAGTAGTATTCCATTATGTAGATGTACCACAATTTCTGTATCCATTCCTCTGTTGAAGTACATCTGGTTTGTTTCCAGATTTGGGCTATTTCAAATAAAGCTGCTATGAACATAGTTGAGCAAATGTTCGTATTGAACAGTGGGGCATCTTTTGGGTTATATGCCCAGGAGTGGTATAGCTGTATCTTGAGGTAGCAATATTCCCAATTTTTTGAGAAAACACCAGATTAATTTCCAAAGTGGTTGTACAAGTTTGCACTCCTACCAGCAGTAGAGGAGGGTTCCTGTTGTTGGTTATTACTATTCATTATTGATTTATCTTTTAGTTAAACAGTGGTTATTCCTAAACCAGCTGTATATCCAAATCGCTACACATAGACTAGGATATATTTAATTGACCTAGTGTACATGCTTGGCAATAATTACTCCATCCTAAACCTCAAAGTCTGCATAGTTTCTCCCATTCAGATTTCCCACATTATACTTGATTTAAGTCATATTTTAGGACTGGTTCATCTCTCCTCATGGTTTCAAGTCTCCTACTGCAGATCTCTGGTCACCTACTCTCCTCATTGGTTCTCCTACTCTCCTCATTGGCACAGGAGACAACTTCATGAACAGAACACCAGCAGCACAGGCTCTAAGAGCAACAATCAATAAATGGGACCTCATGACACTTAAAAGTTTCTGTGAAACAAAAGACACTGTTGTCAGAACAAAACGACAGCCTACAGACTTGGAAAGAATCTTCACCGACTGTATGTCTGACAGAGGGCTAATATCCATAATATATGAAGAACTCAAAAAGTTAAACAGCAGCAAATCAAGTAAAACAATTAAAAAATGGGGTACACAAATATATCTGGGCACAGGGGTCTTTTCTGAGACTGACACTCCAACAAGGACCATGTATTGATATAACCTAGAACTTCTGCTTGGATGTAGCCTGTGGTATCTCAGTAACCAATTAGTTTCCCATAGTAAAGGAGACAGGGACTATTTCTGACAGGAACTCAATGGCAGGCTCTTTGATCTCCCCACCCCCCAAGGGACAATTTTCTTAATTGATTAGACTTACCAAAGCTGAATCAATACCAGGTAAATCGATTAAATAGTCCTATATCCCCCAAGGACATAGAAGTGGTCATCGAAACTCTCCCATCCAAAAAAAGCCCAGGACCAGATGGATTCAGTGCCGACTTCTACCAGACCTTCAAAGAAGAGCTAAGTCCAGTTCTCTTCAAACTATTCCACAAAATAGAAACAGAAGGAACATTACCAAAATCATTCTATGAAGCCACAGTCACCTTGGCACCAAAACCACACAAAGACCCAACAAAGAAAAAGAATTTCAGGCCAATCTCCATTATGAACATTGATGCAAAAATACTCAACAAAATACTTGCAAAGCAAATACAAGAACACATCAAAGATATCATCCACTATGACCAAGTAGGTTTCATCGAAGGTTTGTAGGCGTGATTCAATATATGGAAATCCGTCAATGTGATTCACCATATTAACAAACTTAAAGAAAAAAACCACATGATAATCTCCTTAGATACTGAAAAAGCATTTGACAAAATCCATCATTCATTCATGTTTAAAGTACTGGAGAGATCAGGGATAAAAGGCACATATCTAAACATAGTAAAGGCGATATACAGGAAGCCTATAGCCAACATCAAACTGAACGGAGAGAAACTTAAAGCAATCCCACTGAAATCAGTGAAAGACAATGCTGCTCACTCTCTCCCTATCTCTTTAACAAATTCTGGAAGTCCTTGCTAGAGCAATAAGACAGTTGAAGGAGATCAAGGGATACACATTGGAAAAGAAGAAGTCAAATTATCATTATTTGCAGACCATATGATGGAATATGAGAGTAACCCCAAAAACTCAAGCAGGGAACTCCTATAGATGATAAACACCTTCAGCAAAGTGGCTGGATACAAAATTATCTCAAAAAAAAAAATCAATAGCCCTCCTGTATACAAAAGACAAAAGGGCTGAGAGAGAAATTAGGGAAACAACACCCTTCACAATAGCCACAAATGGCATAAAGTACCTTGGAGTAACCCTAACCAAGCAAGTCAAAGACTTGTATGAAAAAAATTTCAAGTCTCCGAAGAAAGAAAAAATAAGATATGAGAAGATGGAAAGATCTCCCATGCTCATGGGTTGGCAGGATTAACATAGTAAAAATGGCCACCTTAACAAAAGTAATCTACAGATTCAATGCAATTCCCATCAAATTACTAACATAATTCTTTACAGACCTGGAAAGAAAAATTCTCAACTTCATATGGAATAACAAGAAACCCAGAATTGCTAAAACAATCCTCTACAATAAAAGATCTACTGGAGGTATCTCCATCCCTGATCTCAAGCTGTACTATAGAGCAACAGTAATAAACACTGCATGGTACTGTCATAGAAACAGAATGGTGGATCAATGGAACCAAACAGAAGACCCAGAAATAAACACACACATATATGGACTCTTGATCTTTGACAAAGATGCTAAAACCATACACTGGAAAAAAGATAGCATCTTCAACAAATGGTGCTGGTCTAACTGGGTGTCTACATGTAGAAAAATAAAAATAGATCCATACTTATCACCTTACACAAAACTAAAGTCCAAACTGATCAAAGACCTCAACATAAAAACAGAAATATTAAATCAGTTAGAAAAAATGTGGGGAATACCCTTGAACTCACTGGCACAGGAGACAACTTCCTGAACAGAACAACAACAGCACAGGCTCTAAGAGCAATAATCAATAAATGGTACCTCATGAAACTGAAAACCTTCTGTAAATCAAAAGACACCGTCATCATAACAAAATGACTGCCTACAGATTGGGAAAGAATCATCACCAAACCTTTATCTGACAGAGAACTAATATCCAGTATATATAAGGAACTAAAGAAGCTGAAAAACAGCAAACCAAGTAATAAAAAAAAAAAAAAGAAAAAAAAAGGGAACAGAGCTACAGAGAGAATTCTCTGTAGAGGAATATTGAATGGCAGAGAAACACTTAAAGAAATGCTCAACCTCATTAGCCATTAGGGAAATGCAAATCTAAACGACCCTGAGATTTCACCTTACACCTATCAGAATGGCCAAGATGAAAAACTCGAGTGACAACACATGCTAGAGAGGCTGTGGAAAAAGGGGAACTCTCCTCCACTGCTGGTGGAAATGTAAACTTGTACAACCACTCTGGATATCAATCTGGCACTTTCTTAGACAACTAGGAATAGTGATTACTCAAGATCCAGCCATACCACTCTTGGGCATATATCCAAAAGAGGCTCAAGTACACAATAAGGACATTTGCTCAACCATGTTTGTAGCAGATTTATTTGTAATAGCCAGAAGCTGGTAAAAGCCCAGATGCCCCTCAACTGAAGAATGGATGTAGAAATTGTGGTATATCTACACAATGAAAAATAAGGAAGTCATGAAATTTGCAGGTAAATGGTGGGACCCAGAATCGATCATACTGAGTGAGCTGTCTCAGAAGCAGAAAGACACACGTGGTATATACTCACTCATATAGACGTATAACACAGGATAATTCTCCTAAAAATTCTACATCTAAATAAACTAATCAAGAGAGAGGATCCTAACAAAACTGCCAATCCGCATCCTGAAAGGCAAAGAGGTTGGACATGAGAAGAAGAAAACAGGAAACAACCTAGGAACCTACCACAGAGGGCCTTTGAAAGCCTCTGCCCTGCAGACTATCAAAGCAGACACAGAGACTTATGGCCAACTGTTGGGCAGAGTGCATGGACTCATATGTAAGAAGTGAGAGCAACAGAACAAGAAAATTTGAACACAGGGAACTTCCCAGAGACTCATACTCCAACCAAGAACTATTCATGGAGATAACCTAGAACCCCTGCACAGATGTAGCCCATGGCAGTTCAGTGTCTAAGTGGGTTACATAGTAATGGGAAGAGGGACTGCCTCTGACATAATCTGACTGGCCTGCTCATTGATCACCTCCTCCTGAGGGGGGAGCATCCCTAACAGGACACAGAAGATGACAATGCAGCCACTCCTGATGTGATCTGATAGACTAAGATCAGAAGGAAGGAGAAGAGGAAGGACCTCCCCTATTAGTGGACTTGGGGTGGGGCATGCATGAAGAAGGTGGAGGGAGGGTATTATCGGGAGGGGAGGAGGGAGGGGCTTATGGGGGGATACAAAGTGAATAAAGTGTAATTAATAATAAAAAAATAAAAAATAAATAAATACAAAAAAGATAATAAAACAAAACAAAAACCAGCTCTTGGTTTCATTGATTCTTTGAATTATTTTCTTTGTTTCTAAGTCATTGATTTCAGCTCTTTGTTTGATTATTTCAATCATCTACCCATCCTAGGTGTGTCTGCTTCTCCTATTATTTTTCCCCTCAGGGCTTTTTGGTGTGCCTTTAATTTGCTGGTATGAGATGTCTCAAATTTCTTTCTGGTGGCTCTTAGTGGTATGAACTTTTCTCTTAACACTGCTTTCATTGTGTCCCATAAGCTTTGTTAAGTTGTGCCTCCATTTTCATTGAATTTTAGGAAAACTCAATTCTTTTTTTTTTTTTTTTCATTTCTTTCCTGACCAAGCTGTCACTGAGTGCAGAGTTGTTTACTTTTCATGTATTTGTAGGTTATTTTTTTTTAAATTCTGTTGTCTAGTTTTAGGCCATGGTTGTCTGATAGGATACAAGGGATTATTTTGATCTTCTTGTGTCTCTTGAGGTTTGCTTTGTGCCCAAAGATATGGTCAGTTTTTGATAATATTCTGTAAGGTGTTGCGAAAAAGGTATACTCTTTTGAGTTTGGGTGTAAAGTTCTGTAAATATCTATTTGGTCCATTTGATTTAGGACCACCCTAAGTGTCATTATTTTCTGATTTAGCTTCTGTCTAGATGATCTGTCCCTTGGTGAGAGTGGAGCGTTGAAGTCTTCCACTATTAAGGTATTGAAATTGATGTGTTATTTAAGCTTTAACAATGTTTCATTTACAAATGCAGGTGCTCTTGTACTTGGGGCATAGATGTTCAGGACTGCCATGTTCTCCTAGTGGAATTTTCATTTGATGAGAATGAAATGCCCTTATTCATTCTTTTAATGAATTTTGGTTGAAAATCTATTTTATTAGATATTAGGATAACTATTCCAGTTTATTTTCTGGGTCCATTTGTTTGAAAACCCCCTTTCCAGTCCTTTGCTCTCATGCAGTGTTTATCTTTTTTGCAGAAGTGTATTTCTTGAATGCAGCAGTATGATGTATCCTGTTTCTGTAACCATTCTATTAGTCTGTGTCTTTTTATTGGAGAGTTGAGTCTATTGATGTTGATAAATAATAGTGACCAATGAATGTTAGTTCCTTTTATTGAGGAGTTGGTGGTGTTACTGTGTTTCAATGCTTGTTTTCTTTTAATTCTTTGTTTTGAAGAATTATCTCTATCCTGTCTTTTCTTGGATGTAGTTGATTTCACTTGGACTTTCCCTTCTTGTATCTTCTGTAGGGCTGGGATGCTGTGTAGATATTGCTTAAGTTTAATTTTATCATGGAATATTTTGTTTTCTCCATCTATGTTGATTGAAAGCTTTGTTGGGTATAGTAGTCTGGGTTGGCATCTGTGTTCTCCTAGAGTCTGCATGACATCTGCCCAGGACCTTCTGGCTTTCATAGTTTCTGTTGAGAATTCTGGTGTGTTTCTGATAAGTTTATTCATGTATGTTACTTGGCCTTTTTCCCTTGCTGCTTTCAATATTTTTTTCTTTGTTCTGTAGGTTTAATGTTTTGACTATTATTTGATGTGAAGAGTTTTATTTTTGGTCTAATTTATTTGGGGTTCTGTAGGCCTCTTGTATGTTTATGGACATGTCTTTCTTTAAGTTTGGAAAATTTTCTTTTATGATTTTCTTAAAAATATTTGCTGGACATTATTGGCACCTGAAATCTTTTTCATCTATTCTGATTATTCTTAGATTTCATCTTTCCATGGAGTCCTTGATTTCTTGGATGTTTTGTTTTTGGAATTGTTCTGCTTTCCTTTTTTTTTTTTTTTTGAGAAATATATCAATTTCTGCCACTGTATCTTCAGCACCTGGGATTTTTCTCTTCCATCTCCTTTATTCTTTTGTTGACACCTTCCTTTGTGGTTCCAGATTTCGTTTCTAAGTTCTCTAGCTCCATGTTTGTCTCTGTGGTATTTTTTTTATTGATTCTGTTTCTGTTTTCATGTCTTGCACCATTTCCTTCCTTTGTTTCAATGTGGATTCTTGTCTTTCCATGATGGCTTCCAATTTTTTTTTTCATTCGTTTCCTTTCTCTAAGCTTCTATTTGTGCCTCTACATGTGCCTCTATTTGGTTACATTTGCCTGTATTTCTTCGAGAGCTTTGTTTGTTTTCTCTATTTTTGCCTCTACTAACTTGAAAAGCATAGATTTGAGATCATTTTCTTGTGTTTCTGCTGAATTAAAATACCCATTCATTTTTGGGGTTCTGGGTGAAATCATGTTGTCCTTATTTTTGTTGTTCTTCCCCCAATCTCTAGCCATCTGCTTTTCTATAACCTTGGCTGATTGTTCCTGGAGTCTGTACTTCAGACTGGTTCTGCCTGTCTCTGGTGTCTGGAGTATTTTTCAGGAGTTGAGAGATGTTGGAGAATGGATTTTGGTGTTTCAGCTGTAGGTAAGGGAAGAATGTTGCAGGTGTGTGTGCACAAATGCAGGAGTGTGTGTGGAAATGTGCCTTGAAGGACAGGGTGCTAGAGGGTGTAGATATCTGGAAGAGTGGAGCGTTGGTGCAGGTGAGGGTGCTGGTGTCATTTGTGTGCTCAATGTGCATGGACAGGTCCCCTATGGGCAGGTGGCCCACAGGTCTGTTGTACTGTCCTCCAGGTATTCAGATATATCTGGGTTGCACCATCTTGGCTCTAGGAATTGTTTGCCTGGAAGGGGCTTTAATGTTGAGAATGCTTTTCCAAGGATCCCTTTGTTGCCGACTTTGGGGGTGTGGGTAGGAGGAATCTGATGTCTGGCTGCTATTGTCTAGGTCTCTGGGTCTGGGGCTTTGCAAACACTTGTTTGAAGGCACACTCACTTGTTAGAAGACTTATGCAGGAAGCACACAGGGCTTCCCCTATTCTCTACTCTCAGATTTTGGCTTACAGGGGCAAATGAAAATATAGGAGATCTCTCAACTCTGTGGTGTCCACTGTTTGGCTGCCAGGCAGGGAGACCTGTACTTGGAGCAGCTGCATCTGCTGTCTCAGTCACCTATCATGGAGCCTCCTGAGACAGCCACTGCCCATACTGCTGCTGCGTTGGCAGTCTCTGTCAACTGATGGAGGTTTGTGCTTGAGGCTACCACTGCTGCCTCCACTGAGCAGGGAGGCCCATGTGCTTAGGGTATGGAGAAGTGCAGAGTGAGGGGAGTTAAATATTCACAACCTTTAGGTCACAGACGTTTACACAGGTAACCTGGATTCAAACTACCCCTGCTCATGACTTGCTTCCTCTCCCCCAGGAAATCTCAATGTCTATGTTCTCACTACCTTTATTGTTTATGATAATTCCATATGCACACAGAGGCTATGGTTTACCTGTTATAGTGACTTTCTAGGCACATCTCTATGCCTTTATCTTTCCCTTTACCACCTACTGTAATGTCAAAATACGGCTAATCCTCAAATAATACTACTGGTATGGGCATATACATGGCAGAAACAGTATAAATGATGATGCGTGGAGCTCATTTCATTTTTTTCTTCTGTTTTGTTTTCCAAGACAGGGTTTCTCTATGTAGCCCTTGTTGTCCTAGAACTCACTATGTGGACCAGGATGGCCCAGAACTCACAGAGATAAGTCTGCCTCTGATTTAAATGTTCCGGGACTAAAGGCATGCACCACCACACCTGGTCTTATTTCCATTACTTATCTTAGAAGATTCCCCTGACACACACATATACAACCAGGAGTACAGAGCAATATGAATATATTTATATTACTAGCCCACTTTTTCATATATTATAACATAGAGACACTGAGGTATACCATGCCAAGGGCTCATGAATATATGAGTACCGACATCTATTTACATGTTGGCAAGCCCTGACTTCAGCCACTGAGCCATAATGTTTTTTTTTTTTTTTCCCACGGAGTTAAAAGACCTAGTCATTATGGGAAGTGGGTTCAGTTCTCCACATTCTAGACTTCTCACACCATCCTTCACTGACAATATTATTAAGGATTTGGAAACGTCAAATTTTCCTAAGGATATAGTTTCTGGAAATTGAATATTCACTACAAAGAGAGTCAGATGCATACTTGATTCCTTTACCTTTTTAGAACCCTGTGAGTCCTTTTGCTATTATATAGAGCCATGGAGAAATGCTTAAAAGAGACATACAGAAAAAAAAAACCATTACTGACAATTTTTATGAACATGCTTATCTCTTTTTTTATTTATTAATACCCCATAGAAAACTGAGCTTCAGGTCTTCAATTGTTTCAGGATCTGAGTTTTTGCTTTATAGATTTGGTTAAATGGTGATGAATGCCTATCAAGCTGACTGACAGGTTGGTAGCCTTTGCCTTTGAGAGCATTGTACATGATTGTCTGGGGGTAATTTTTCTGGGATTCATTTCTATGGCAAGTATACCTTTAACTAATGAAGACAGTCACAAACTTCTTTACATTTCCAGGATTTACTGCATGTGAGATCGGTGAACATGTTTTATGAGGATCAATAATACAATTCAGATGTTTGCTGTATTTCAAACTAAATGGAAAAATATCAAGTCAAGCTATAAACAACACTCAAGAAATCCAATGTCAAAATTTTTGAAATGAGACATGAATCAAAGAGATTCCTGCACTCCCATAGCAAGCAGCGTGTTCACTATTTTTAATTAGAACCAGCAAAATATAGCTCTTATCTTTATAGACTAGGGATATGATTGACATTTTGCTAAACCTTTTGAAATACAAGGTTTATTAATAAAGGATGTTAATTCCTGGAATATAAGAAATAGCTCAGACTTTGGGCTGACCTAGTTTAGAAGTCCAAGTCAGAGGAAAAGTGAATGGAAAGCAACCAGGGTTGAAAAACAAAGTTTATTGCTATCTTGTTGATAGCCTGAGATGAGAAGGGAAGCGTCACCATGACAGGAGATTTTTTGAGAAGTAATTATAGAACTGAATTAGCAATAGAGAGTCTCAGTAAAAAAAAAAAAAATGAATTAGAGTTATATGGAAATCACCAAATATGTCACACTAAAAGCTTTGTGTTTTAGTCCATGGGAGTGGGATTGCCATTGTTTGGTACCTATCACCAGCATCTCACCTCAGATGATGGGGCAGCATAGAAATTCATTGTATAAGCATATCTTTGATTGGCCTGTCTGATACATTCACCTGCTCTGAATTCTAAATGCTGCTCATGGTCTTTCAGTTTACCCTGATCCTACATAAGATGAAGACTGCATTTGACCTGAGCACTCAAGCCACAGGGTGCTTACAGTTTTGACAGTGAAGGAAATGCAAAGGCTGCTCTCATCCAAAACACAGAGTTACAGTTATTTGTCTCTGCTTTGGATGATCCAAAATATTAGGAGACAATGATAACTAAACCAGTGGTTGTCAATCTTCCTGATGTTGCAATTCCTTAATACAGTTCCTCATGTTGTGGAGATTCCCTATCATAACATGATTTTTTATTGCTGCTTCATAGCTGCAATTTTGATAGTGTTATGAATTATAATACCTAATATGCAGGATATCTTTTCACAGGATGCCCTTGTGAAAAGGTCATTCAATGTTCTACATACAAAAGATTCATGACCCACAGGTTGAGAACCACTGATTAAAGTATGTGTTGTACTTCCTTGCAGATTCTTTTTTAGGCAGTATGTCATTATACAGATTTAGTTGGCCTAAAACATGTTATATAGATAAAACTAGTCTCTAGTTCACTGAGATCCTCCCAGCTCTGCTTCTCAGTGCTGGAATTAAAGACATATACCACAACACTCAAGAACATATTTTTCTTAGCAGGTGGTTCTTATGGTACTATAGCAAATGTTGCAAGTGTAATACTTTAAAAAAAAACTACTAATTATCTTATGTTTTTGAAAATAGGGATGTGAAATGAGTCTTACTAGGTATCACTCTGGCTACAATATGAAACATTGAGGAATATATTAATATTTTATCTTTCCTGATATTACAAATAAAGTCTTAGTTGTCTATTTACTATATCTGGCAGCAACTAAAACCCAAGCTGAGCATTCATGGGAAAGCTTTTATTGATTGGATTTTTAAGTCGGGAAGAATCACCATAGGTCTGTGCCATAACTTCTGATGGCAGCCCACGTAAAATGGCATGGAAGAAGAAAACTTTTGCTTTTGGGCTGCTTGTCCTTACTCTTTTTGGCAAGTTCATCTACTTTGTTGCTGAGACATTTCTTCACCTGTGTTGGATATAACTTCTTAGAGATTCCAATGTTGACTGCAGGTTATCAGATCTCCAAGATTCCTCCTGGCTTAGTTTGGGTGCTGAAATATCCAACTTCATGAAATTCGTGAACTGAAGGCCAAAGACTGTTCTTGGCCTTTCATTTGGGAGACATCCATTGTTGGACTACCTGAACCCCCATCCACTAAACCAATTTAGTTTACAATCCATAACCAATTGGAATATGTATATATATATATATACATATATATATACATATATATATGACATGTATATACATATATATGAGATAAAGACTCATATATATATATATATGTATATATAGGCACATATATATGTATATGTGTATATATATGCATAGTATATATATCTATAGTACATATATATATATATATATACACTATGGAATAGTATATTCCATACTATGGAATAGTATATATATACTATTCCTCTAAAGAACCCTAAGTAATAGACTTAGCTTCTACAGCTGTCTGAGGTTTTGGGGCCTATGGTTCATCTGTATGTCTTAAAAACCTGCAGAGGACATCTTCAAATATGCTTGTTATCTCTTCTCTCCTTTGTATTGTAAGACTGCTCATGATTATATTTGACCCACCTAGAGAATTCACAAAATTCTTCCCAAATCAACATTTAAAAAAAAAACTTAGCATAAGAAAATCCTTTTGCTATGAGAGGCAGCCATCACAATTTACACTGATGAAGATGACTTTGTGGGAAGCCATTATTCTGCCTGTCACAGCAGAATGGGAGCTTGTCAAGTAAAAAGAAGAAGGCAAAGTGTATGCTCATCAGCTGAAACAGAATGTGCTGGGCAGAGGCATTAAGCAGAATTGCCTCATTATTTTTGCTTTGCAGCTAGTCCTTGGAAATTACTATCAGGGTCAGTTCTCCAGCAAAAATAAAGACTATCCACCAGGACATGAGGAATATGCACTGTTTTACATCCCTACATGAAAAGAGAAAGAAGATGCTTCAGGAAAAATGCAGGTTGTTTGAAAGCACATTTTGATAAGTGACAACTTTTTGGCTAAACGAAAAAGAGATTGATGGTCCCCATTGCATCTGAAGAACTATGTTGTTTTGATAGACTCACTTATCATCTTTTAGTTTTAAAGTCCTTATCAGGTAAATGAAGACAGAGGGAGTGAAAAGATTTCCCAGTGGTTTAGAGAATTTGTTACTCTGTGGAGCACTCATGTGTGATGCCCAGGACCCACATGGTGGCTCACAACTTCCTGTAACTCCATTTGCAGGAGATCTGATGTTTACCTCTGCAGGCACCAGGAATGCATATGGTGTACATACATATATGCAGGCAAAAAGCCTATACAAATAAAATAAAATTTAAAAATCATTGTTTTTTTTCTCTATTTTTTTGAATTTTATTTTTTTCTTATCAGTTACATTTTATTAACTCTGTATCCCAGCCATGTCCCGCTCCCTCATTCCCTCCCAGTCCCTCCCTCCCTCTCTCATCTCCACCGTGCCCCATGCCAAGTCCACTGATAGGGGGGAACCTCCTCCCCATTCATCTGATCCTGTTTTATCAGGTATCTTCAGGACTGGCTGCAAAGCATTCCTCTGTGGACTGCTCCTCCCTTGGGGGTTGGAGAAGCTAAAGAGCCAGTCATTGAGTTCCTGTTAGAAATAGTCCTGGTTCCCCTCACTATGGGAAACCAATTGGTTACTGAGCTACCACAGGCTACATCTGAGCAGAGGTTCTAGGTTATATTCATACATGGTCCTTGGTTGCATGTCGTCTCAGAAAAGACCCTGTGCCCAGATATATTTGGTCCTTGTGGAGCTCCTATCCTTTCCTCATCAGACTAACTCCCATTCTTTCTTATGATTCCCTGTACTCTGCCAAAGGTTTGGTCATGAGTCTTTGCTTTGAAAACACTGCTAGTTAGAGTCTTTCAAATGCGCTCAGTAGACTCCTGTCATATGTTCAATGCGCATCCCATCTGTCTTTCTAAACGAGGATTGATCATCTTACCCCATGTCCGCTCTCTTGATTATCTTTTTTAGGTGTATGGATTTCATTATGTTTATCATATCTTATAGGTCTATATAAGTGAGTATATACTGTGTTTGTCTTTCTCCTTCTGGGATATTTCACTCAGGATGATCTTTTCTAGATCCTACCATTTGCCTGCAAATTTCATGATTTCTTCCTTTTTGATTGCTGAGTACTATTCCATTGTGTAAAAATACCACAATTTCTGTACACATTCCTCCAATGATGGACATCTGAGTTGTTTCCAGGTTCTGGCTATTAAAAATAAAGCTGCTATAAACATGGTTGAGCAAATATCCCTTTTGTGTACTTGAGCAAACTTTGGGTATATACCTAGCAGTGGTATAGCTGGGTCTTGAGGAAGCACTATTCCTAATTGTCTTAGAAAGCGCCAGATAGATTTCCAGAGTGGTTGTATCAGTTTACATTCCCCCCAGCAGTGGAGGAGTGTTCCCCTTTCTCCACAACCTCTCCAGCATGTGTTGTCCCTTGAGTTTTTCATCTTGGCCATTCTGATGGGTGTAAGGTGATATCTCAGGGTCGTTTTGATTTGCATTTCCCTGATGGCTAATGAGGATGAGCATTTCTTTAAGTGTTTCTCTGCCATTCGATATTCCTTATCTAGAATCCTCTGTTTAGCTCTGTTCCCCATTTTTTAATTGGATTACTTGGTTTGCTGCTTTTCAGCTTCTTTAGTTCTTTGTATATACTCGATATTAGTCCTCTGTCAGATAAAGGGTTAGTGAAGATTCTTTCCCAATCTGTAGGCAGGCATTTTGTTTTGATGACAGTGTCCTTTGCTTTACAGAAGCGTTTCAGTTTCATGAGGTCCCATTTATTGATTGTTGCTCTTAGAGCCTGTGCTGTTGATGTTCTGTTCAGGAAGTTGTCTCCTGTGCCAATGAGTTCTAGGCTGTTCCCCACTTTTTCTTCTAACAGATGTAGAGTATCTGGATTTATGTTGAGGTCTTTGATCCATTTGGACTTTAGTTTTGTGCAGGGTGATAAATATAGATCTATTTTCATTTTTCTGCATGTGGACATCCAGTTTGTTGAAGATGCTGTCTTTTTTCCATTGAATGGTTTTGGCTTCTTTGTCAAAAATCGAGTATTCATAGTTATGTGGTTTTATTTATGGGTCTTCTATATGGTTCCATTGATCCTCCTTTCTGTTTGTATGCCAACACCATGCAGTTTTTATTACTATTGCTCTATAGTACACCTTGATATCAGGGATAGAGATACCTCCAGATGATCTGTTGTTGTACAGGATTGTTTTTGAGATTCTGGGTTTTTTGTTTCTCCATATGAAGCTGAGAATCTTTTTTTCAAGGTCTGCAAAGAATTGAGTTGGTATTTTGATGGGAATTGCATTGAATCTGTAGATTGCTTTTGGAAGGATGGCCATTTTCACAATGTTAATCCTACCAATCCATGAGCACGGGAGATCTTTCCATCTTCTGAGATGTTCAATTTCTTTCTTCAGAGACTTGAAGTTTTTCTCAAACAGGTCTTTAACTTGCTTGGTTAGTGTCACCCCAAGGTACTTTATGTTATTAGTGGCTATTGTGAAGGGTGTTGTTTCCCTAATTTCTTTCTCGGCCCTTTTGTCTTTGGTATACAGGAGGGCTTCTGATTTTTTTGAGTTGATTTTGTATCCTGCCACTTTGCTGAAGGTGTTTATCAGCTGGAGGAGTTCTCTGGTTGAATTTTTGGGGTCGCTCATATATACTATCATATCTTCTGTGAATAGTGACACTTTGACCTCTTCCTTTTCCGATTTGTATCCCCTTGATCTCCTTTAGTTGTCTTATTGCTCTGGCTAGGACTTCAAGTACTATGTTGAAGAGGTATGGAGAGAGTGGGCAGCCTTGTCTTGTACCTGATTTCAGATGGATTGATTTAAGTTTCTCTCCATTGAGTTTGATGTTGGCTATAGGCTTGCTGTATATTGCCTTTACTATGTTTAGATATGTGCCTTGTATTCCTAATCTCTCCAAGACTTTAAACATGAATGGGTGTTGGACTTTGTCAAATGCTTTTCAGCATCTAAGGAGATGATCATGTGGTTTTTCTCCTTCAGTTTGTTTATGTTGTGGATTACAATGATGGATTTCCGTATGTTGAACCACCCTTGCATGCCTGGGATGAAGCCTACTTGGTCGTGGTGGATGATATCTTTGATGTGTACTTGGATTCCATTTGCAAGATTTTATTGAGTATTTTTGCATCAATGTTCATAAGAGAGATAGGTCTGAAGTTATTTTTTTTTTTGTTGGGTCTTTGTGTGGTTTAGGTATCAGGGTGACTGTTGTTTCATAGAATGAGTTTGGTAATGTACCTTCTGTTTCAATTTTGTGGAATAGTTTGAGAAGAATTGGTGTGAGCACTTCTTTGAAGGTCTGGTAGAATTCCACGCTGAAACCATCTGGCCCAGGGCTTTTTTTGGAGGGGAGACTGTGAGTGACCGCTTCAATTTCCTTGGGGGATATAGGGCTGTTCAGTCTTTCTACCTAATCTTGACTTAATGTTGGAAGATGGAATCTATCAAGAAAATTGTCCATTTCATTTAGGTTTTCAAATTTTGTGGCATATAGGCTTTTGTAGTTTGACCTAATGATTGTTTGAATTTCCTCTGTGTCTGTAGTTATGTCACCCTTTTCATCTCTGATTTTGTTGATTTGGATAGATTCTCTCTGTTTTTTAGTTAGTTTGGCTAAGGGTTTGTCTATCTTGTTGATTTTCTCAAAGAACCAGCTTTTTCTTTCATTGATTCTTTGAATAGTTTTATTTGTTTCTAATTGATTGATTTCAGCCCTGAGTTTGATTATTTCCAGCCTTCTGCTCCTCTTGGGTGTATCTGCTTCTTTTTTTTCTAGGGTTTTCAGTTGGGCCATTAAGTTGTTTGTATGTGATGTTACGAATTTCTTCTTGCAGGCACTTAGTGCTATAAATTTTCCCCTGAGCACTGCTTTCAATGTGTCCATAAATTTGGGTATGTTGTGCCTTCATTTTCATTGAATTCTAGGAAGTCTTTAATTTTTTTCTTTATTTCTTCCTTAACACAGCTGTCATTGAGTAACAAGTTGTTCAGTTTCCATGTGCGTGTAGGCTGTTTGTTATTTCTGTTGTTGTTGAGGTCCAGCTTAAGTCCATGGTGGTCAGATAGAATACAAGGGATTATTTCAATCTTTTTGTATCTGTTGAGGCTTTCTTTATGACCAACTATATGGTCTATTTTGGAGAAGGTTTCATGAGGTGCTGTAAAGAAGGTATACTCTTTTGAGTTTGGATGAAAAGATCTGTAGAAGTATATTAGGTCCATTTGATTTAGGGTCTCTGTAAGTGTTTTTTTTTTTCCCTATTTTTTTTTCTGTCTAGTTAATCAGTCCCTTGGTGAGAGTGGAGTGTTGAAGTCTCCCACTATTAGGGTTTTAGGATCAATGTGTGATTTAAGCTTTAATATTGTTTCATTTACGAATGTAGGTGCTCTTGTATTTGGGGCATAGATATTCAAAATTGTGATGTCTTCCTGGTGGATTTTTCCTTTGATGAGAATATTGTGGCCGTCCTTATCTTTTTTGATTAACTCGGGTTGAAAGTCTATTTTATTAAATATTAGGATGGCTACTCCGGCTTGTTTTCTGGAACCATTTGCTTGAAAGACATTTTTCCAGCCCTTTACTCTGAGGTAGTGTTTATATTTTTTGCATAGGTGTGTTTCTTGGATGCAGCAGAATGATGGATCCTGTTTCCGCAACAATTCTGTTAGTCTGTGTCTTTTAATTGGGGAGTTGAGTCCGTTGATGTTGATAGAAACTAGTGACCAACAATTGTTACTTACTTTAGATGTGGTGTTGGTGGTGTCACTGAGTTTCATTGCTTGTCTTCTTTTGGTTTTTTTTTTTGTTGTTGTTGTTGTTGTGTAGTTATCTATTTCCTCTGTTTCCTTCGATGTAGTTGTTTTCTTTGATTTGGAGTTTCCCTTCTAGTAACTTCTGTAGAGCTGGGTTACTATGTAGATATTGTTTAAATTTGGTTTTGTCTTGGAATATCTTGATTTCTTCGTCTATGTTGATTGAAAGTTTTGCTGGGTATAGTAGTCTGGGTTGGAATCTGTGGTCCCTTAAGGACTGTATGATTTCTGTCCAGGTCCTTCTGGCTTTCATAGTTACTGTTGAGAAATCTGGTGTGATTCTGATAGGTCTACCTTCATATGTTACTTGGCCTTTTTCCCTTGCTGCTTTTAGAATTTTTTCTTTGTTTTGTAGGTTCAGTGTTTTGACTATGATGTGACGTGAAGAATTTCTTTTCTGGTCTAGTCTACTTGGTGTTCTGTAGGCCTCTTGTATGTTTATGGCCATCTCCTTCTTTAAGTTGGGAAAGTTTTCTACTATAATTTTCTTGAAAATATTTTGAGGACCTTTGAGCCTGATGTCTTCTTTTTCTTCTACTCTTATTATTCTTAGGTTTTGTCTTTTCATGGTGTCCTTGATTTCTTGGATGTTTTGTGTTTGGAACTTTTCTGATTTTATTTTTTCTTTGAGAGACGTGTCAATTTCCGCAAGTGTATCTTCGGCTCCTGAGATTCTTTCTTCCATCTCTTGTATTCTGTTGGTGATGCTTACCTTTGTAGTGCCTGATCTTTTCTCTATGTTCTCCAGCTCCTGGTTTTACTCTATTTGTATTTTCTTTATTGATTTTAATTCTGTTTTCATGTCTTGCACCATTTTCTTCATCTGTTTGAATGTGGACTCCTGCTTTTCAATGATAGCTTCTATTCTTTTGTCCGTTTCCTCTCTATGTATCACTAATTGTGCCTCTACTTCTTTGGGTATAATTGCCTGTATTTCTATGAGAGCTTTGTTTATTTCTTCTTTATTTGCCTTCATTTGTGTGGACATTTCTTTGAGAGCTTTGTGCATTTTTTCTCTGTTTGCCTCAATTTTCGTGGTCATTTCTCTGAGAGCACGATTTGTTTCCTCTTGGTTAGTCTCGATTTCTTTGGTTATTTCTCTGAGGGCTTTGTTCATTTCATCTTTGGGCCTCTAATAGCTGGAGAAACATAGTTTTGAGGTAGTTTTCTTGTATATCTAGTGAATTGAAGTGTCCATTGTTTTGTGGGGTTGCTGGTGAGGTCATTATGTCCTGATTTTTGTTGGGAGTGTTCTTACGTCTGCTTCTAGCCATCTGGTTATTTATAACCCTCCCTGTTTTTTCCTTGAGATTGTAGTTCGGGCTATAATCCTCTCTTTCTGTTTTCTGGACTGTTTTTTCAGGAAGATGAGAGAGGTTCACTGCTTTGGGAGTGTGCACTGTGTTTTCAGTTTTGCCTAAGTAAGGAATGTTATGCTGGTGTTATTCTCATGCACTTTTAGATGGCGCAGTGTGCATGCGCAGGTTCTCGGACTATTGCAGTGGCCTGCAAGCCACTATTACGCAGTTCTGACTGAGATCCAGGGATTGTTTGCCTGGATTACCCTGGTGGACCCGCAAGGCAGAGGCTTCAGTGTTGGGGTGGCTATCCCAAGAATCCCTATGATGCCTACACTAGGGGTGTGGGTGGCAGGGATCTCGTCTGGTTGCTTCTGTGGAGAGGCCCTGGGTCTGGGGCAATCTCTACCTAGAAGGCTCACTCACTCTCTTGCAGGACCAGTTGGAATGCACAGGGGTTCCCCTTGCTCATTACCTTCTGTTTTGGTCCTGTTGCGGAAGTGCACGGGTTGGCTAACAGTCAGCTCTGTGACAGTGTGGCCGCAGGACTCGGTGTCCACCTTTCCTGTGTGCTGCCTCTTTGTCCTTTCCCTCTGCCAGGATGGGTTATGCTGATTGGTCCCTGGGTGGCGGGGAAAGAGTTAGGATGAGTGTACTCAATCCCAGATCCCAGGCCCTGGTCTCTCTGCCAGAAGCAGCCTAGCAGTAGAATCTATGTTTGCTGATCCCAAGAGAGCACCGGGTAGGGTTGAGTGTCCTCAGATCCAGATCTTGGGTTTCTCTACTAGGGGCCGCTGGGTGAGCTGGAGAGAGGGTGCTGTGTCCTTGGCAGGCTGCCTCTCTGTCCTTCCCCTCTGACCTTCCCCTCTGCTAGTGCAAGCTTATGGAGGTGCTCTCGGTGGAATGCCAGCAGGGGTTGGGGCTTCTCAGTTGGCTCCTGAGCACTGAGCCAGCGTTTCTCTGCCAGGGGTCGGGGGGGGGGGCGCTGGTGATAGAACTTGCTGCTAGACCTTATTGCGCTGGACCCAGGAGAATCTCAGGATATGTAGAATGACCACAGTCCCAGATCCCGAGCTGTAGTTTGTTTGCTAGGAGCAGCCAGCAGCACTGGTGTTCCAGCACTGTGAAGCCGCTGTGCGCCTCTTTATCCTTCTGCTCTGCTGTGGCAGGGTTACGGCGTTTGGGGGAGTGCCCGAAAGGATTGGGTTTTCTCAGCCCCGATCTCGGGTTGGGGTACAGACAATGTGGTCTGTGGCAGATTCTGCTGGACGCCTCCTGCCTCCTCCAAAGAGGGAGTAGGGATTTTGAGCTGGGCATGCAGCTGCAATCCGTGCATGGTGGGAGCTCAATTGTGATGGCAGCTGGTACCCATGGTCGGAGAGACCTTCCAGGGAAAGTCTGGATGACCCGTGACCAGTCTGGCAACTTTCCTTCCCTGTGGGGTTTTTTTGCGACTGGGACTCCCAGCCTCAGGCATCCATGTGCCCACCGATCAGCCTGGGGAATTGATTGGGACAAGCAGGCTTGTGGCACCAGCCTGGAGACCCAAAGCCCGCGTTAGCCGGGTTCTCTTGCGGGTTCTGGCTGGGCAGCCGAGAGTGGGCCTGACCGATTCCCATGCTGTAGGAGCCTCCCCTCACCTGGGAAACGCGATAGCTGTTGTTTTAGGGCCCAGAGTTCAGTCTACTGGTTGCTGCACGGAGTGTGTTGTCCTGCTTCTCAGACATAGTGTTCTCCCATTGCTGCCATCTTGGCCTCTCCCCGAAAAATCTTAAAAATCATTGTTAAAAATGGAAATAGATCTCAATTATATAGTACTATCACCAGTATTTTTGAGAATGGGACTTATGGATAATCCCAGGATAATTCACAGCTCACAGCTCCTGCTTTTTTCAAGAAGTCAAATTGAAATCTATACATTTTTAGAGTCTAGACAGCCTGTGATGCACCAAGAGTGACAGAGAACTACCGCAGATATACAGATATGGAAAATAAAGTGATAAAGTTCCTTGTGAGACAAAGTGATTAGAAATGACTTATTTGCACAATGGAATATTACTCAGCAATGAAAAATAAGGAAATCATCAATTTAGCAGGTAAATGGTGGGACCTGGAAAGGATCAACCTGAGTGAGCTATCCCAGAAGCAGAAAGACACACACGGTATATACTCACTCATATAGACATATAATATAGGATAAATGCACTAAAATCTGTATATCTAAAAAAAATAATAATCAAGAGGGAAGACCCTGACTAAAAATGCTCAATCCCCATCCCAAAAGGTAAAGAGGAAGGACATCAGAAGAAGAAGAAGAAAACAGGAAATAACCTAGGAACCTGACACAGAGGGCCTCTGAAAGGCTCTGCCCTGCAGACTATCAAAGCAGATGCTGAGACATATGGCCAACTGTTGGGCAGAATGCATGGAATCTTATGAAAGAAGTGGGAAATAGTAAGATGTGGAGAGGGCAGGAACTTCACAAGGAGAGCAACAGAACCAGAAAATTTGAACACAGGGGTCTTCCCAGAGACTGATACTCCAACCAAAGACCATGCAAGGAGATAACCTAGAACCCCTGCAGAGATGGCAATTCAGTGTCCAAGTGGGTTCCATAGTAATGGGAAGAGGGACTGCCTCTGACATAAACTGATTGGCCTGCTGTTTGATCACCTTCCCCTGAGGGGGGAGCAGCCTTACCAGGCCACAGAAGATGACAATGCAGCCACTCCTGATGAGATCTGATAGACTAAGATCAGAAGGAAGGAGAGGAGGACCTCCCATATCAGTGGACTTGGGGAGGGGCATGCATGAAGAAGGGGAAGGCGAAGGTGGGACTGGGAGGGGAGGAGGGAGGGTTTATGGGTGATACAGAGTGAATAAAGTGTAATTAATAAAAGTTAAAAAAAGACTTACTTGTGAATATTTCAGAAAGAAATACTCACTTAAGCCTTTTAAATATTCATGTTTGTACCCACAGACTAGTGCTGCTCTCAGCTTCTGTCAGAGAAGCTTCTTACTACTGTGTGGGGCATCAGTGCAGACTTATAACTGGTCAATGTGTCAAGAATAGTACTGAGGAGAGCTTGGATCCTAAACAGACCATCTATATCACTTTTTTTTAATGAAAATAGTTTATTAGCAAACATCATCCAGTTAACATAAGAATAATTATATCACAGAACCCAATTGACTTATCTGGGATATGTAAATTTTATTCAACATTCAAAAATGCAAGTAACATAATATTTACAAAACTATATGAAAAATCAAAATGTTTATAATTGTATCTCTTGGCAAATGGGATTAGAAAGAACATGTTTAATGTGTGAATTTTGTGCAAAGACTACCAAAAAGCATCATCTTTAAGGCTGAAGTGGTGACTCTTCTTTTTTTTTATTTTATTAATTACACTTTAGTCGTTATTGTGTACTTGAGCCTCTTTTGGATATATGACTAGGAGTGGTATGTCTGGATCAAGAGGAAGTGTTATTCTTTGTTGTCTAAGAAACCACCAGATTGATTTCCAGAGTGGTTGTACAAGTTTACATTCCCACCAGCAGTGGAGAAAGGTTCCCCTTTCTCCACAACCTCTCCAACATGTGTTGTCACTCAAGTTTTTCATCTTGGCCATTCTGATGGGTGTAAGGTGAAATCTCAGGGTATTTTTTTCTACATTTTTATTTTTATTAATTACATTTTATTCACTTTGTATCCCCCCATAAGCTTCTCCCTCCTACCCTCCCAATCCCAGCATCCCACCCCCTTTTTCACTCATTCCCTTCTCCAAGTTCACTGATATGGGAGGTCCTCCTCTCCTTCCTTCTTATCTTAGTCTATCAGATATCATCAGGCGTGGCTGTCTTTTCATCTTCTGTGGCCTGGTAAGGCTGCTCCCCTCTCAGGGGGAGGTGATCAAACAGCAGGCCAATCTGATTATGGCAGGGGCAGTCCCTCTTCCCCCCATTACTATGGAACCCACTTGGACACTAAACTGCCATAGGCTACATCTGTGGAGGGGTTCAAGGTTATCTCCATGCATGGTACTTGGTTGAGCATGATTCTCTGGAAAGACCCCTGTGTTCAAATTTCTGGTTCTGTTTCTCTCCTTGTGGAGTTCCTGACCACTCCAGATCTTATTATTTCCCACTTATTTCATAAGATTCCAGGCACTCTTCCCAACAGTTGGCCATACGTCTCAGCATCTGCTTTGATGTCTGCAGGACAGAGGTTTTCAGAGGCCCTCTGTGGCAGGTTTCTAGGTTGTTTCCTGTTTTCTTCTTCTTCTGATGTCTAACCTCTTTGCCTTTCAGGATGGGGATTGAGCATTTTAGTCAGGGTCCTCTCTCTTTATTAATTTCTTTAGATGTACAGTTTTTAGTAGATTTATCCTGTGTTATATGTCTATATGAGTGAGTATATACTGTGTGTGTCTTTCTGCTTCTTGGAAAGCTCACTCAGGATGATCCTTTTCAAGTCCCACCATTTACCTGCAAATTTCATGATTTCCTCATTTTTCGTTGTTGAGTAATATTCCATTACCAAAATTTCTGCATCCATTCTTCAGTTGATGGGCATCTGAGCTGTTTCCAGCTTGTAGCTATTACAAATAAATCTGCTACAAAAATGCTTGAGCAAATGTGTACTTGAGCCTCTTTTGGATATATGCCCAAGAGTGGTATGGCTGGATCTTGAAGAAGCACTATTCCTAGTTGTCTAAGAAACAGCCAGCCAGATTGATTTCCAGAGTGGTTGTACAAGTTTACATTCCCACCAGCAGTGGAGGAGGGTTCCCCTTTTTCCACAGCCTCTCCAGCATGTGTTGTCCCTTGAGTTTTTCATCTTGGCCATTCTGATATGTGTAAGGTGAAATCTCAGGGTCGTTTTGATTTGCATTTCCGTGATGGCTAATGATGTTGAGCATTTCTTTAAGTGTTTCTCTGCCATTCAATATTCCTCTACAGAGAATTCTCTGTGTAGCTCTTTTCCCCAGTTTTTAAGTGGATTACTTGGTTTGCTATTTTTCAGCTTCTTTAGTTCTTTATGTATACTGAATATTAGCCCTCTGTCAGAAAAAGGTTTGGTGAAAATTCTTTACCAATCTGTGGGCAGTCGTTTTGTTTTGATGATGGTGTCCTTTGCTTTACAGAAGCGTTTCAGTTTCATGAGGTCCCATTTATTGATTGTTGCTCTTAGAGCTTGTGCTGTTGTTGTTCTGTTCAGGAAGTTGTCTCCTGTACAAATGAGTTCTAGGGTCTTCCCCACTTGTTCTTCTAACCTATTTACTGTGTCTGGATTTATGTTGAGGTCTTTGATCCGTTTGGACTTTAGTTTTGTGCAGGGTGATAAGTATGGATCTATTTTCATTTTTCTACATATAGACACCCAGTTAGACCAGCACCATTTGTTGAAGATGCTATCTTTTTTCCATTGTATGGTTTTGATATCTTTGTCAAAGATCAAGAGTCCATATATGTGTAGGTTTATTTCTTGGTCTTTTTTTCAGTTCCATTGATCCGCCATTCTGTTTCTATGCCAGTACCATGCAGTGTTTATTACTGTTGCTCTATAGTACAGCTTAAGATCAGGGATGGAGATAGCTCCAGTAGATCTTTTATTGTAGAGGATTGTTTTAGCAATTCTTGGTTTCTTGTTATTCCATATAAAGTTGAGAATTTTTCTTTCCAGGTCTGTAAAGAATTGTGTTGGTAATTTGATGGGAATTGCATTGAATTTGTAGGTTGCTTTTGGTAAGGTGGCCATTTTTACTATGTTAATCCTGACAAACAATGAGCATGGGAAGTCTTTCCATTTTCTGATATCTTCTTCTAATTCTTTCTTCAGAGACTTTAATTTTTTTTTTTTTTGTACAAGTCTTTGACTTCCTTGGTTAGAGTTATACCAAGGTACTTTATGTCATTTGTGGCTATTGGGAAGGGTGTTGTTTCTGTAATTTCTTTCTCAGTCCTTTTGTCTTTTTTATACAGGAGGACTACTGATTTTTTTTTTAGTTAATTTTGTATCCTGCCACTATACTGAAGGTGTTTATTATCTATAGGAGTTCCCTTGTAGAATTTTTGGGGTCACTCTCGTATACTATCATATCATCTGCAAATAGTGATAATTTGACTTCTTCCGTTCCCATCTGTATCCCCTTAATCTCCTTCAACTGTCTTGTTGCTCTAGCAAGCTCTTTGAGAACTATGTTGAAGAGATATGGGGAGAGTGGATAGCATTGCCTTGTTCCCGATTTCAGTGGGATTGCTTTAACTTTCTCTCATTTTATTTTGATGTTGGCTATAGGCTTGCTGTATATTGCCTTTTCTATGTTTAGATATGTGCCTTGTATCCTTGATCTCTCCAAGAATTTAAACATGAATAGGTATTGGCTTTTTCAAATGAATTTCAGCATCTAAGGAGATTATCATGTGATTTTTTTCTTTCAGGTTGTTAATATGGTGGATCACATTTATGAATTTCCGTATATTGAACCACCCCTGCATTACCTGGGATGAAGACTACTTGGTCATAGTGGATGATATCTTTGATGTGATCTTGTATTAAGTTTGCAAGTATTCTTTGAGTATTTTTGCATCAATGTTTAAAAGGGAGATTGGCCTGCATTTCTTTTTCTTTGTTTGGTCTTTGTGAGGTTTAGGTACCAAGGTGACTGCGGCTTCATAGAATGAGTTTGGTATGGTAATGTTCCTTCTGTTTCTATTTTGTGGAATAGTTTGAGAAGTGGAGTTAGCTTGTCTTTGAAGGTCTGGTAGAATTTGGCATTGAAACCATCTGGCCCTGTGCTTTTTTTTTTTTTTTTTTTTTGGATGGGAGAGTTTCGATGACCACTTCTATTTCCTTGGGGGATATAGGAATATTTAATTGATTTACCTGGTCTTGATTCAGTTTTCTTAAGTGGAATCGATGAAGAAAATTGCCTATTTCATTTAGATTTTCAAATTTTGTGGCATATAGACATTTGAAGTAAGTCCTAATGATTGTTTGGATTTCCTAAGTATCTTTTGTTATGTCTTAAGTCCCCTTTTTTCATTTCTGATTTTGTTGATTTGGATGGTATCTTTCTGCCTTTTAGTTAGCTTGGCTAAGGGTTTGTCTATCTTGTTGATTTTCTCAAAGAACCAGCTCTTGGTTTCATTGATTCTTTGATTTGTTTTATTTGTTTCTAATTGATTGATTTCATCCCTGAGTTTGATTGTTTCCAGCTGTCTACTTCTTTTTTGTGTGTCTGCTTCTTCTTTTTTTAGGGTTTTTAGGTGAGCCATTAAGTTGCTTGAATGAGCTGTCTTGAATTTCTTCTTGAATGCACTTAGTGCTATGAAGTTTCCTCTTAGCACTGCTTTCATTGTGTCTCACACTTTTGGGTATGTTGTGTCTTCATTTTCACTGAGTTCTGGGAAGACTTTAATTTCTTTATTTCTTCCCTGACCCAGCTGTCATTTGGTAGCAAGTTGTTCAGTTTCCATATGTGTGTAGCCATTTTGGTATTTCTGTTGTTGTTGAGGTCCAGCTTTATCTCATGGTGATCCGACAGGATAAAATGTATTATTTCAATCGTCTTGTATCTGTTTAGGCTCCCTTTGTGACTAACTATATGGTCTATTTTGGAGAAGGTTCCATGAGATGCTGTGAAGAAGGTAAATTCTTTTGTGTTTGGGTGTAAGGTTCTGTAAATGTCTGTCAGGTCTATTTGATTCATGACCTGTTATAGACATTGTTTCTTTGTTTAATTTCTGTTTTGTTGACCTGTCCTTTGTTGAGAGTGGGATGTTAAAGTCTCCCACTATTAATGTGTGAGGATATATGAGTGGTTTAATTTTTATCAATGTTTCTTTTACAAATGTGGGTGCCCTTGTATTTGGGGCATAGATGTTCAAGATTGTGATATCTTCTTTTTGGGAATTTTCCCTTGATGAGTATGAAGTGTCCTTCCCTATCTCTTTTTATTAATTTTTATTGATAGTCTACTTTATCAGATATTAGAATGGCTGCTCTTGCTTGCTTCTTGGGTCCATTTACTTGGAAAGCCGTCTTCCAACCGTTTACCCTCAGGTAATGTCTATCTTTGTGACTTAGGTGTGTTTCTGGTATGCAACAGATTGCTGGGCTTTGTTTACGCATCCATTCTGTTAGTCTGTGTCTTTTTATTGGAGAATTGAGTCCATTGATGTTGAAAGAGATTAATGACCAGTGGCTGTTAGATCCTCTGATTTTGATGTTGGCTATGGTCATAAGGTTGTGTGCTTGGTTGCTTTTTGTTTTACTGTAGTGAGGTTAATTTTTTCTTGTGTTTTCTTGAAAGTTGCTGGTTTTCTTGGGTTGTATTTTCTTTTTAGTGTCTTCTGTAATGCTGGATTTGTGTGGAGGTATTGTTGAAATTTGTTTTTGTCTTTGAATATCTTGTTTTCTCCATCTATGAGGACTGAGATTTTTTCTGGGTATAGGAGGCTGTGCTGACATCTCTGTTCTCTTAGGGTCTGCATGATATCTGTCCATGCCCTTCTGGCTTTCATAGTCTCTGTTGAGAAGTCAGGTGTGATTCTAATGGGTTTGCCATTATATGTTACTTGGCCTTTTTCCCTTGTAGCTTTTAGTATTTTTTCTTTGTTCTGTATACTTACTGTTTTGATTATTATGTGGTGGGAAGATTTTCTTTTCTGTTCTAATTTATTGGGTGTTTTGCAGACCTCTTGTATTCTTATTGGTCTCTCTTTTAAGTTGGGAAAATTTTCTTCAATGATTTTGTTGAAAATATTTTTTGGGTCTTGGAGCAGGGAATCTTCTTTTTCCTCTACACCTAATTTTAGGTTTTGTTTTTTTATGTTGCCTTGAATTTCTTGGATGGTCTGTGTCAGGAATATTTTAGATTTAACATTTTCTTTGACAGAGACATCTATTTTTCCATTTTATCTTCCACACCTTAGATTCTTTCTTCCTTCTCTTTTAGTCTATTGGTTATGCTAACCTTTGTAGTTCCTGTTTTCTTCCCTAAGTTCTTTCTCTCCACGATTTCCTCCATTTGTGTTTCCTTTAATTTTTCCAATTCTGTCTTCAGTTCTCGAGCTGTTTTGTTGATTTCCTTCACTTGTCTGATTGTATTTTCCTGTTTTTCCATCAATTCCTTCAGCTGTTTCTTTGAACAATCTTCTGTTTCTTTTATTTCATTCAGTGATTTAAGCATTTTCTTTCGAAAGGCCACAAACTGTTTTGCTGAAACTTCCTGTATTTCTTTACAGATGACCATAATCTGTTTGTTTTTATCTTCTTCTATTTCTTAATGGATGACCATAAACTGTTTGAGTTTATCTTCCTCTTGGTCTTTATGCATTTTATTTCTTTCCTCTGTTATCTTCTTCATGATTAAAGATGTTAGGTCATCTTCTTGAATTTCAATTATGCTGAGGTGTCCAGGGCTACTTGCCCCTGGATAACTGAGTTCTGGAGATGCCATATTGCTCTGGCTTTTGTTGGTTGAGCTTTTCCACTGGCCTCTACCCATTGGGCTATCTTAGGTGTTTGGGGTTAGTTTCTGGTGGTTCCTGGGATCTTGTGCTAAAGAGAGTCCCCTTGGTAGAAAGATGGGTTTTCCTGAAGGAAGCCTTCTCAGCTTTTTGGGTATAGTCACTGGATGGCTGGTGTTTTTCAGGAGTTGCTGCTGCTCATCTCAGGCATAGATACTTGAGTGGTAATGTGGTCCTTGTTAGTTGAGAGGGCTCTCCTCTCACCCAAAGAATTCCTGAAGGCAGCTGCCTTGCTTCTAGGTTTCTTGCTGTAATTTTAGTGATCTGCTGCTGTAACTTGTGTGTCTCGTGGTTTGGTCAGTTTTGTTAGGGAAAACTGGTTGCCTGTTGGAGCAGTATCTGGGGGTTGATCTCGGGATTCCGGGCTTCTATAGGTCTGAGGTTGGGGCTCTGTGCCCCAATATCCTAGGGGTAATCTGTGGCGGGTGGGTACTGCTCTCCTGGTTACATCATGCTATCTGGTGCACAGCAGGTCCCTGGGTTGGGCCAGTCTGCAGGCTCTTTTCCAGGGATATACTGGGTGGCCTAAGTCAGTCCCCTTTGCTTCATTCCCTGTGAGGATTTCTCCTGATAGTGACTCGCAGTCTCTGGTGCCCTGGGGCACACAGCAATGTCTGTGCCAAAGAGCTTACCCCGCAGCCACTGTCTGTGCCCATAGCTGGAGCCCAGTTCAGTGATGGTGGCTCATACCCACTTGTCTGCGACACTTTTTCCAGGGAAAGACTGGGTGTCCCAAGTCAGTACCGTTTCCTTCCTTCCCTGTGGGGTTTTCTCATGACTGGGACTCCCAGTCTTTGGTGTTTTTGTGCCTGCCAATCACCGTGGGAAGGTGATCAGGACAAGCAGGTGTGTGATTCTGGTCTGGTGACCTAGTGCCTGCACACCGGGATCTCTTCCGGGTTCTGGCTGGGTGACCTGAGAGTGGACCTGACTGATTTCCATGACGTGGGGGTTTCCTCTCACCTAGGAAACACTATTGCTGTTGTTTTAGGGCCCTGAGTTCAGTCTCTTGGTCACTATATGTCAAATATTGTCCTGCTCCTCAGACTCAGTGTTCTCCTAGCATCACCATCTTCTCCCCGTCTTATATCACCTTCTTCAAGAACCAGGGAATATCATGGAAAAGTTAATGGAAAGAACATAATAGCCAATGTATTATTTCTTGGTGTGACATACTATTGGACTCATGCGCTCACGGTAGCAGTGGTTTCCGGCACAAGTCCTAATTAACACTGGGTTCTTCAACATTTTGCCATTGATGGAGGAGGGGGCTCATGAGGCTCCAACCCTCTATGAAGGAGTATTAGCAGTTAATGAGGTGGGTGTAGCCACTGGAAATTTGTCCATTATTCAGTAAATAGCCACACACCCATGCTCAAACAAGTAATTTTACTTAAATTCAATGGGTCACATAAACAGGAAACAAGAAAATAGGTGGTAGACTTTTGTGAAAGAAAAAGATTCAAATGAAAAAGAAGGGTGGCTAATAGATGGGTATAGAAATGAAAACTTCTAAAATTCACTATATGCATGTATGAAACTATCAAAAAAGAAATTTAAATAATCATTAAAAATTATGTTCAGCAAGTGGGTGAGTGTAGCTACATTAGAAGGGAAGATATCATTTAGAAAACCTTTACTTAGAATATGACAACAGGTAGGAGTAGGCTAGTATGAATATCAAAAATGTCAGAGCCTTATAGACTACTCAGTGTTTGCAACTTTTGGCCATTTTCAGATGCCTGATAAATCAACAGGACTAAATATTATTCAAAAATATGATCAAGGTTATTTAGTCATCAGTCAAATTTACAGTGGCCAAGAATTTCAGAAATTATGTTTAAAGGATCTTTGAGAATCATGATGTCTACCTATCTCTGTGGCCTACTACTTTAAAAATGAGAGGCCAAGCCACAATTAGATGAAGAAGATTCAACTGAGTCAGTGTCTTCCGTTTCCACACTAGCATAAATAACAGCTGCCAATATTCACTGAGCACATACCACATGCCAGGAGGTCCTCTTACCAACATTCCAAGGACAGCACTTCAATGGTAATTTAATATGTTAGAAGGTCTAGGGTTGAAGTTACTTATCCAAAATTCATAAAGCTAGCACAAAGTCCAGTTATATATTAAATCATGCTCTCAATGATTGCATTGTGTTACTATCATTCTGTCCCAAACAAAATCCTCTGTCATCATGGAAATATATTATACTGTCCTCTTGGTGTTTTGCTTTAAGTTTACTACATTTGTAGCATCTCAGTCTAGGCATTCCTGAACCTTGCCTTTAATTTCACTTCTTATTTCCACCCTAAACCCAACTCTCATCACCATTGGAGATCTTGCAAGAATGTTTCTCTGACTTCTTCAGGCAGAAAATGGATAACAGAAATGAGAAATGTATTAAAATCAAAATACTCTCAAGATCTTTAGATTTGTGACTAAAAATTCTTTTACAGCTTGTCTCACATAAAGAGACAACAGTGTATCATATTTGATTCTTTTGACAATTATGGGAATATATGCAAAAGTTCTTTGTATTTGTAGTATTATCAAATATTCCTTTCTCTTATTTTCTTTCTACTCCACTCCCCTCTAATGAACCCATTTACCAAGACTTATCAATCTGCAGAAATTTGTATTAGGAATCAGACTAACCATGTTTGAATTTCAGGTATGTTAGTAGCTATGAAACCTTATTTTAGGGCCTCCTGCTTGCTCAGCAGAGCAGAGCAATACTATCTAGCACTGAGTTGTGCTCTCAGTTTGTAGTTATCATTTTCCAACAGTGACTGGCCCATAGAAAGATTACTATAGATATTAAGGTTGTGTGTAGACAAGGACAGACTTGAACTTCTGATCTTTCTATTTCTTAAGTACTGAGACTACAGGCATTAACCACAATGCTAAGTTTATTGAGTGCTACCAATCAAACCCAGGGCTTCATGCATGCAAAACAAGCATTTTCTAACAACTCAGCTACATCCCCACCCTAACTCTATCTCCTTGTTCTGGCATTGATCCATGACCTCAAACATGTTAATTAACTGCTTTATCACTATAGCCTATTCATATCAGTCCACAAATGACTTCTGATCTTGTATTTTCTCAGCCATAAAATCACCATAATTATAGTGTCTCCTTTATGATAATATACAAGGGTATTAAATTAAGCACTTAACAGTATATGCCATGGTAACATGTATTTCATATATTGTTCTTATGATTCTTATTTTAAGTCACAAATCTGTATTGACTGCTTCTCTTTGATAGTGTTGTGCATGCTAGAGAGAGACGAAAGGTAAAATCAATTTAATATTAAACTTAACAACATGGAGCTTTCATTCCAGTAGAAAATTCAGATGTAATGGCAATTGCTATTGTTAGCTAAGTGATTACCAAAGACCTTGGTTGAATATGACATTGGAGTATATTGATGAAGAGACACAGAAAAGACTATCTTGACAGGTTTCAGGATTGATCATTTATGCTGGGTGCTGCCTTTAAAGATGAAAATGGCAGGCACTCAAAAGTCTGGAGAGTACTAAATATAGTGTGGCCAACTGCAGCATCATTTGGCAGCAAACCCCATTAACAATTATCAGCAGGGAGCACTGAGGCGAAGAGCAATAAGACACTTTCTTTGTGAAAGTGTGAGGATGATTAAACTCACGAAATTCTTTGTCTGTCCTGAAAAAAAGCATTCCAAATATTCACATTTAAAACCCCTTGAAATAGTTATTGTCCTTTATTACTCATTAGAATGAGTATAAGATTGCCTTTTAGAGGTTTCCTGAAATGTGTTGGTCTTTATGAGACCTCATTTAGTCCACGAAAAATACTTGCTGATGATGCTTTCAAAAAATGCAATAGCCAGGCAATAAAAAGTCTTCTGTTGTAATGCTTCTGGAAGAGTGCTAGATTTGAAGGTATCTGGCCTCTAATTTTAAGAGTATATTTTAATGCATGGGCACAAAAGCACCCTGATTACTAAATATAGTCTACTTTTGATTTACTTAGATATACTCATTTCTGCCGTTGATTAGAGGGTCTAAAATAGATTCCTGTTTGGATCAAAAAAAGGTTCATGAGGCCAGAGTAATTAAAGACCAGTAGTTAAAGTCAAAACTGAAACTAGGCTTGCATTGATAGCTTCCCTTGGATTTTTGCAGAAGGAGAGTGCTGACAATAGAGCTGAAAGACAAGGAGAATAAATGATTGTCTACATCACAGTCTCAGTAGACACAACTCAGTTGAGTCTCTCTTTTCATGCTGTGCTATCATTCCAATAATGGACTCTGGAGGCTATGGTGTCACTGAACTGCCATTCAATGCCTGTCTCAGACATTTGCATTTTTCCATTGTAAACATTAGCATTTTGATGGAATAAAAAAGCATAGTGACACCGAGTTTAATATTTTAGAAAATAAAGTAATAGTGAAACATTGACAGATAAATTTAATAACCTATTGAGATTCTTCTGGAGGCAAGATTAAGGCAGGATTAGCAGCAGCTAAAAAATCTTGTTAGACAAGGCCTCAGTTATTAGGAAGGATAAAGATTTGGTATCCAAGTGGTCGATGAAATACCTCAGCAGTTATGATCTCTTACTGCTGTTGCAGATCACCCAGACTGAGTTTCTCGCACCCACATCAGGAGGCTCACAACAGCCTATGACTTCAGTTCCAGGAGATCCAGCACCCTCCATCCTCTGAGGGCACCTACATACACATGATTCACATAATCTCACACAGGCACAGATACACATAACCAAACACATATATAAGCAAATCTTTAAAAATGAATTAGAATCTAAATCTCAGGACAAGAGATAGCAGAAATTATTATTAGTATCATTATTATTATTAATTGATTTTTATGATAACGGGTTTCGCTGTGTAGCTCTAGCTGTCCTAGATTTGCTATGTATACCAGGCTTGCCTCAAACTCATAGAGATATGCCTGCTCTGCCTTCCAACTGCTGGGATTAAAGGTGTGTGCCACCACTCCCAACAGAAATTCAATTTTAAATTCCAAGACATGTCCTAACTGTGCCTTTATAGTGCCAGAACTGTACTAGACACCTGAAAAATAAAGAATAGTATTCCTGCCTTGTATTAAGTTCTATACTCAGAAAGAATGACAAAGAAATAATTTAATACAAAAATAATGTGATAGAATGCACCCTATGGAAGCATGTAGTAGTAAAACAAAGGGTTTGCTAAAGTGCTCCTTGATGGAGTCGAAAACTGTGGGAACATATGCAGGGAGATTCACAATCCTGGAGTACTTGGCTTAGCATTGGTCCTGGGGTAATGTTTCCCAGTAGAAACACTGCACCATTCATCACCAATATTTAAATCCAAACACTTACCTCAAACCATATACCTACCATTTCTATTTCTGTGAATTATCACTTATCTTCTTATATAAACAACTTCATTATCTGTAATTGATCCTTAATTGTGTGTGTGTGTGTGTGTGTTTGAAAATAAAACATTTCAAGCTGCAGAGGCATGCTCTCCCCTGGACCATCAGTGCCCAGTTTCATCCAGTGTGCTCCAGGGTCCTTCTCCTGGGCACCCACCATTTTCCGGGCCACATCCCCACCCCATCCTCTCTAACTGGCAACCACTTGGGAAGAGCAGCAGCAAAACCTGGGAACAGTGGCATGTTCCAAGCTCCATCCTCTCAGCACACTCTATTTCCTGGGTCATATCTCCACTTGTGTTCTTGGACACTGGTAACCAGTGGAAAACACCAGCCATAAGGAAGTAGCAGCAACCATCAGGGTGCAGTAGAAAATGGCACCCATCAAAGACCAACAGGGTCTGACCTGGCCCATTTCCTTTTCCCCCTCACTACCTTTAACCCCAGAGACAAGCAGCCATTAGAGACTAACATTTCTCTCTTTATCTCCATATGCCTGATATAACCCAGGAAATATAGAGGACTGCTGCCATTTGGGAACAGTAGCTATATGTATAATACTAGATACCAACTACCATCAAAGACCACCAGGTTTGATAATGCCAATGATAACCAAATGGCTAGATGTCAGCATAAAACACAAGCACCAAAGCTCAAGGCCATATAGCACCACCAGAACCCAGCTATCCTACTTCAGCAATCCCTGCATTCCCAAATACACTTGAAGCACAAGAAAACGATCTTAAAGCTGATGTTATAAAAATGATAGAGGCTTTGAAAGAAGAAAATAAATAGCTCAAGGAAATGTAAGAAATGCAGGAAATACAATCAAACAGTTGAAGGACTTGAATAAATCCCTTAAAGAAATACAGAAAAACAGAGTGAAATGGGAAAAGGAAATTTATAAAACTGTTAAAGACCTTGAAAAGGGAAATATAAGCAATAAAGAAAACACAATGTGAGGCAATCCTGCAGATGAAAAACATATGGCAGAGAACAGAAATCACAGACATAAGCATCACCAACAAAATAGAAGACATGGAAAAGAGAATATCAAGTGTGGAAAATAAAACTGAAGAAATCAAACATCAATAAAAAAAATTAAATCTAAAAAGTTCCTGACACAAAATGTTCAAGAAATATGGAATACTAAAAAAGAACAGATTTAAGAATAACCGGAATATTAGATGAAGAAGACTTCCAGTTGCTATGCACAGAAAATATTTTTAACAAAAAAACAGAAAACCTCCCCAACCTAAAGAGAAGCCTATAAACGTATAAGAAGTATATAGAACATCAACTATATTGGACAAGAAAAGAAAATCCTCCCGCTACATAATAATCAAAACACTAAATTTACAGAACAAAGAGAAAATATTAAAAGATACAAGGGAAAAAAGCCAAGTCACATAGAGAGACAAACCTATCAGAATTATACCTGACTTCTTAAGAGGCTCTAAAAGCAAGAAGAACCTTGGCAGTTATGTTATAGACATTAAGAGACCACAGGTCTCATCCCTGACTACTATACCCAGCAAAACGTTTAATCATCATAGATGGAGAAAACAAAACATTCCAAGACAAATCTAAATGTAAACAACACACACACACACACACACACACACACACATATCCACAATTCCAGGACTACAGAATATAATAGAAAGAAAACTCTAACACAAGGAGGCTAACTACACACAGAAAAAAAAAAAAAACAGGAAATAATACCACATTAGCAAAACCAAAAGAAAGGAAGAACACACACCACACACAAACACTCTGCCACAACCAACATCAAAATTACAGGAAGTAACAATACCACTCAAAATCAATATGCTCAATTCCCCAATAAAAAGACACAGGCTAACTGAATGGATGTAAAAATAGGACCCATCAATCTGCTACATACAAGAAACACACCTCAGCAATAAAGGCAGATATTACCTTAGAGAAAAGAGCTGGAAAAAGACATTCCAAGCAAATGGACCCAACAAGCAAGCTGTAATAGTTATTCCTAGTATCTAATAAAATAGACTTTCAACAAAAGTTAATCAAAAGAGATGGAGAAGGAAACTTCATACCCATCAAGGGGAAAATCCACCAAGAGGACATCTCAATTCTGAACATCTATGTCCCAAATGCAAGGACACACACATTTATAAAAGAAACACTATTAAAACTTAAACCACACATCTAACCCCATACATTAATAGTGGGAGAATTCAACAGCTGACTCTCTCCAATGGACAGAACATCAAGACAGAAACTAAATGGGGAAATAAAGATGTCATGAATCAAATGGACCTAACAGATATCTACAGAAAATTTCATTCAAACACAAGAGAATATGCCATCTTCTCAGCACCTCATGGAACCTTCTCAAAAATTGACCACATACTTGGTAACAAAGCAAACCTCAATGGATACAAGAAAATTATAACCCCCTGCATCTTATGAGACCACCATGAATTGAGGCTGGAACTCAGCAATAACAGACGTGACAGAAAGCCTACAAACACATGGAAACTAAAAAACTCTCTACTTGATGACCATTGGGTCAGGGAAGAAATAAATTAAAGAAAATAAAAGTCATTTTAGAATTTAATTAAAATGAAGGCACAACATACCCAAACTTATTGGACACAAGGAAAACAGTGCTAAGAGGAAAGTTTATAGCACTAAGTGCCTTCATAAAGAAATTGGAGATGTCTCATAATAGCAACTTAGAAGCATATTTGAAGGCCTTAGAACAAAAAGCAGCAAACACACCAAAAAGGAGTTGACAACAAGGAAATAATCAAACTCAGGACAGAAATCAATAACTTAGAAACAGGAGAATACAAAAAATCAATGAAACCAAGAGCTGGTTCTTTGAGAAAATCAACAAGCTAGACAAAAACCTAGCCAAACTAAAAGGCAGAGAGACAGTATCCAAATTAACAAAATCAGAAATGAAAGGGGAAACATAACAACAAACCCTGAAGAAATCCAAAGATTCATTAAGTCTTACTTCAAAAGCCTGTATTCCACAAAACTGAAAAGTCTAAAGGAAATGGATGATTTTCTAGATAGACTTCATTTACCTAAGTTAAAGCAAGATTAAGTAAATAGTTTAAATAGCCCTATAACCTCTAAGGAAATAGAAGCAGTCATCAAAAGTCTTCTAACAAAAACAACAACAACAAAGCCCAGGGATAGATTGTTGTAGCACATAATTCTACCAGACTTTCAAAGAGCTAACACCAATACTCTTCAAATTGATACACAAAATAGAAATATAAGAAACATTTCCAAACTCATTCTATAAGGCCACATTCACTCTGATACCTAGTCCACACAAAGAGTCAACAAAGAAACAATATTTCAGACCAATTTCTCTCATGAACATTGATGCAAAAATTCTCAACAAATACTCTCAAACAGAGTCCAGGAACACATCAATAATATCATCCACCATGATCAAGAAGACTTAATCCCAGAGATGCAGGGATGGTTTAACATACAAATATCCATCAACATAATACACCATATAAACAAAATGAAAGAAAACAATATAATCATCTCATTAAATGCTAAAAAAGCACTTAACAAAAGTCAGACATCCTTTCATGACAAATTTCTTGGAGCCATGAGAGATACAAGGCCCATACCTAAAGAAAATAAAAGCAATATACAGCAAGCTAATAGCCAACATCAAAATAAGTGGAGAGAAACACAAAGTCCACTAAATTCAGGGACAAGGCAATGCTGCCTGTGGGGGGCCTTCCAGCACCTTGCTGCTCCTAGAATTCTTAGCATTTGGTTTAATGACAATAGTGTATTCCTGGCTGACCTGGGGTTTGCAATAAAGTTCATCTTCCTGAAACACCTTCACCCCTACTCCCCCCTCAGGGCTTCCCAAGTAATCCTTCTGAGGAACTTTCCAAACAATTGTTATTAACACAACTTGGACTCTTATGGGTCATCTTGTGATTTCTAGTCACTTAGTAACCATGCCAAAGGCAATTACATTCCTTTCGCCCTGCCTATATAAAGAATATACTAAAAATAATAAATGGAGACCTTGATCAGAGAAACTGTCTTGGTCTTCATTCCTTGTGTCTCTTGTTCCACCCCATTCTCACCCCCTCTCTTAGGGTCTCGTTCGACTGACCTGTGGCCTGGGTCAGCTGCCTTCTCTCTCTATATCTCTCTAATATAGTAACTAAAGTTCTAGCTAGAGTACTAAGACATTATATGATATCAAGTGTATGCAAACTGAAAAAGAAGTCTAAGTATCCCTATTTTCAGATGATATGTTAGTATGCAAAAAATGACTCCCAAAATACTATCAGAAAATTCCTACAGTTTATAAAAAACTTCAGCAAAGTGGCTATATGCAAAATTAACTCAAAGAAATCTGTAGCCTATACACAAACAACAAATGGACTGAGAAAGAAATTCAGGAAGCAACACCCTTCTTAATAGCCACAAATAATATAAAAAATCTTGGTATAACTCTTTCCAAGCAAGTGAAAAACTTATATGACAAGAACCTAAAGTCTTTTGTAAAAGAAATTGAAGCAGATATCACAAGATGGAAAGATGTCCTATGCTCATGGATCAGTAGGATTAATCAGTATAATTACTAGTAAAAATGACCATCTTTCCAAAATCAATCTACAGATTCAATGCAATTCCTATCCAAATATCAAGACAATTCTTTATACACCTTAAAAGAACAATTCTCAATTTCATATGGAAAAACAAAAAATCCAGGATAACTAAAAAAGAACAGAAATCTATACAATAAAAACCTGTGGAGGTATCTCAATGGCTGACTTCAAGCTGTACTACAGAGTGATAGTAATAAAAGCTGCATGATACTGGCATAGGAACAGACTGGTAGATTAATAGAATTCTATTGAAGACTAAGAAACAAATCCATACACCTATGGACAATTGATTTTTTGACAAAGAAGCCAAATCCATACAATGAAAAAATGGAAACATCTTCAACAAATGGTGCTTGCCTAACTGGATGTCCACATCTAGAAAACTGTAAAAAGATACATATTTGTTACCCTGCACAAACTGCAAGGCCAAGTGAATCAAAGACCTCAACATAAAACCAGATACACTAAGTCTTTTAGAAGATAAAATGACAAAGAGCCATGAACTCATTGGCACAAATGTCAATTTCCTGAACAGAACACCAACAGCTTGGGCTCTAAGATCTACAATTAATAAGTGGGACTTCGTGAAACTAAAAGCTTCTGTAAGGCAACCGACAGTGTCAATAGAAGAAAAAGGCAGCCCACTTATTGAAAAAAGTTCTTCACTAACCTAAAATCTGAAAAAAAGTACAATATCCAAAATAAATAAAGAATTCAGGAAATTAAACACCAGCAAACAAATAATCCAATAAAAATATGGGTGGAGAGCTAAACAGAGAATTCTCAACAGAGGAATATAGAATGGCAGATAAACACTTAAAGAAATGTTCAAGGATATAGAGAGATCCAAGATGACAGTGACCAGTGCACACTGTATCTGAGGGGCAGAGGATCTGAAACTCTAAAATTGGTAAGTAGAGGGGCAGCTGAACCCAGAACATTGAAATTGAGGCTTCCTGGGAGAAAGGGGCCAAAAAATGAACTGAGATCATTAGCATTCAGGTCAATTGCAGACTTCTCTGCAAACTTTTCCTGGGGACTCAATTCCTAGGCACTTCCTCTTTAATGGGCGGAGGCAGTGGAGGCACCTGAGGCATACCACAGTGCACAGAGCCCCTGTCACAGAGCACAGTGCTGGCTGCCCCTAGTACAGAACCCCAGCTTGAGATATGAGATAGAGAATACTCAATCCCCTAGTACTTCAACTAGACAGGCCTCCCTTCTCCCTTCTTGGAGGAGGCAGAGGCTGCAGAGGTGGCCCACAGCATCCACCACAGAGTGCAGTGCCTGGTCCACAGTTCCTAACACAGAGTGCAGTGCCCAGTCCTCAGTGCCCACAACTCCTAACACAGATTGCAGTTCTGGAGCCTCCACCATGTCAACCAGGCCTGTGGCTCAATAGGGCCTTCCAGAAGGCATCTGTGCCAGTGACCTCCAAGTTCTTCCATGGTGGCTGGATTCCCAGTGGACCGAAACACCAGCTCCCAAGTTCTACAGCAACATAGAGATTCATGGGACATCATTATCAACATTGAAGTCTCTGATCTGAGGGTCTACCAGTGAAGTCAAGGCAAACAACTCCTGGAATTCAGAGAGATCTGAATAACACAACGACAGTATGACAGAACTATAGACAACTGAGGTATTCAGAAAGTCGGCTCAAGCACATTGCCCCTTCAAATTGCACCTGCAAACTGTGCCTGCGAAAAGCGCTAGCATCCCCACCCCTTCCTGCTCCTGCAACCCACACATTCCAAGCATCTACACTCTCTAGAACTCTCTCCTTTCAGACACAGTTTCATGCACACTCACACACTTGCTCCCTCACAATTGTGATTCTGAGCCAGTGTCACTTCCTCCCTTAGTACAGCTGAAACACCAATGCACACTCTCAAACCAGTGGAGCTCTCTCATCTTCCTGAAGAATGCTCCAGACTCCAGAGAAAGACTGACCCAGTCTGAAATACAGACTCCAGGAACAAACAGTGAAGGTTACAGATAAGCAGAGTGTCAGAAGTCTGTATATAAACACACTTAACAAAAATCAAGAATCATGGCTTCACGAGAAATACCAAAAATCAATGGATATTTCAGTTCATCGGAAACACAGAAAAATGATTTGAAAGCTATGCTTATCCAGTTGTTAGAGGCACATAAAGAAGAAACAAACAAATCTCTCAGAGAAATAGCCACACAAGTGGAAGCAATTAAAGAGGAAACAAACACAGCTCTCAAAGAAATAGCCATACAAATGGAGGCAAATAAAGAGGAAATGAACAAAGCTCTCAAAGAAATACAGGCAAATACAGCCAAACAAACAGAGGCACAAGTGGAGGCATAATTAGTGGCATACAGAGAGGAAAAGAACAAAAACATAGAAGCCATCATAGACAGAGCGGAATCCACATTCATACATATGTAGGAAACAGTACAAGGCATGAAAACAGAATTACAATCAATAAAGAAAGAAAAACGTGGAGCTGGAGAACTTAGAGAAAAGATGAGGAACCACAAAGGTAAGCATCACCAATAAAATACAAGAAATAGAAGAAAGAATCTCAGGTCCTGAATATACACTTGCTGAAATTGATACTTCTAGCAAATAAAAAGTAAATTCTAAAAAGTCTCAAACACAAAACATCCAAGAAATCAAGGACACCATGAAAAGACAAAATTTAAGAAAAATAAGAATAGATGAAAAAGAAGATTCCAGGCTCCAAGGTCCAGAAAATATTTTGAAAAAAATCATAGAAGAAAATTTCCCAACATAAAGAAAGAGATGTCCATAAACATGCAAGAGGACTACAAGACACCAAATAGACTAGAAGAGAAAAGAAACTCTTCATGTCACATCATAGTCAAAACACTAAACCTGAAGAACAAAGAAGAAATATTAAAGGCAGCAAGGGAAAAAGATCAAGTAACATATAAAAGGAGACCTATCAGAAATACACCAGACTTATCAACAGAAACTATGAAAGCCAGAAGGACCTGAGCCAATGTCATGCAGATTATAAGGGAGCACAGATGCCAACCCAGACTACTCTACCCAGCAAAGCTTTCAATCAGCATAGATGGAGAAAGCAAAATATTCCATGACCAAACTAAATTTAAACAATATCTACAAAGCAACCCAACCCTACAGAAGATAATAGAAGGAAAACTGTAATCTATCGAAAACAAATACAGTCAAGAAATATAAGATACAGAAAACTTTCACAACAAAACTTAAAAGAAAACAAGCTGTGAATTACAGTAATACCACCAACTCCACAATAAAAGGAACTAACATTCATTGGTCACTATTATCTATCAACATCAATGGACTCAACTCTCCAATAAGAAGACACAGACTAACAGAATGGTTGTAGAAAAAGGATCCAACATTCTGCTGCATCCAAGAAATACACCTCTGCAACAAAGAAAAACACTACTTCAGAATAAAGGGCTGGAAAAAAGTTTTTCAAGAAAATGGACCCAGAAAACAAGCTGGGAAAGCTATCCTAATTCCTAATAACATAGACTTTCAACTAAAATTAATCAAAAAAGATGAGGAATGGCACTTCATTCTCATCAAAGGAAAATTCACCAGGAGTGCATCACAATTCTGAACGTCTATGCTCCAAATACAATAGCACCTACATTTGTAAATGAAACATTATTTAAGATTAAATTGCACATCGATACGAACACATTAATAGTAGGAGACTTCAACACTCCATTTTCATCAAAGGACAGATCATCTAGACAGAAGCTAAATAGGAAAATAAAGGCACTTACAGAAGTCCTAAAACAAATGGACCTAATACATGTCTACAGAAATTTCCACCAAAATTCAAAGGAGTATACCTTCTTTTCAGCACCTCATGGAACCTTCTCCAAAATAGACCATAAAGTTGATCACAAAGAAATCCTCAGCAAATACAAGAAGATTGAAATAATCCCTTGTATTCTATCTGACCACCATGCACTAAAGCTCAACCTCAACAACAACAGAAATAGCAAAAAGCCTATATACAAATGGAAAATGAACAACTCCCTACTCCAGGACAGCTGGGTTAAGAAATTAAAGACTTCCTAGAATTCAACGAAAATGAAGGCACAACATACCCAAACTTATGTGACACAATGAAAGCAGTGCTAAGAGGGAAATTCATAGCACTAATTGCTTTCAAGAAGAAATTTGAAACATCACATACAAGCAACTTAATAGCTCACCTAAAAGCCCTAGGGAAAAAAAAGAAGCAGATATCCAAGAGGAGTAGAAGGCTGGAAATAATCAAACTCGGGGCTGAAATCAATAAATTAGAAACAAATGAAACTATTCAAAGAATCAATGAGATCAAGAGCTGGTTCATTGAGAAAATCAACAAGATAGACAAGCCCTTAGCCAAACTAACTAAAAGGCAGAAACTATCCAAATCAGCAAAATCAGAAATGAAAACAGGGACATAACAACAGACACTGAGGCACTCCAAACAATCATTAGGTCTTACTACAAAAACCTGTATGCCACAAAATTTGAAAATCAAAAGGAATGGATAATTTTCTTGATATATTCCATTTATCAAAATTAAATCATGATCAGGTAGAAAGACTGAATAGTCCTATATTCCCCAAGGAAATAGAAGCTGTCATCAAAAGTCTCCTTCTCCCTAAAAAAGGCCAGGGCCAGATGATTTCAACACAGAATTCTACCAGTTCTTCAAAGAAGTTCTAACTCCAATTCTCTTCAAACTATTCCACAAAATAGAAACAGAAGGAACATTACCAAGCCCATTCTATGAAGCCACAATCACCTTGATACCTAAAACACAAAAAGACCCAAGCAAAAAAGAGAATTTCAGACTTATCTCTCTTATGAACATTGATGCAAAAATACTCAATAAAATACTGAAACCAAATCCAAGAATATATAAAAGATATCATCCACCATTACCAAGTAGGCTTTATCAGAGGCATATAGGGGTGGTTCAATATACAGAAATCTATCAATATAATCCATCACATTAAAAAACTGAATTAGAGAAACCACATTATCTTCTACTTACATGCTGAAAAATCATTTAACAAGATCCAACACCCATTCATGTTTAAAGTCTTGGAGAGATCAGGGATACAAGGCACATACCTAAACATAGTAAAGACAATATACAACAAGCCTATAGCCAACATCAAACTCAATGGAGAAAAAAAAATAAATCAATCCCACTGAAATCAGGGACAAGACATGGGTGCCCACTCTCTTCATATCTCTTCAACATAGTACTTGAAGTCCTAGCTACAACAGTAAGACAACTTAAGGAGATCAAGGGGACACAAATGAGAAAAGAAGTAGTCAAAGTATCACTATTTGCTGATAATATGACTGTCTACATGAACAAGCCCATAAATTCATCCAGAGAACCCCTTCACCTGATAAATACATTCAGCACAGTAGCAGGATACAAAATTAACTCCAAAAAATTAGAAGCCCTCCTGTATACCCAAGACAAAAGGGCTGAGAATGAAAATCAGGGAAACAACACCCTTCACAATAGCCACTAATAACATAAAGTACCTTAGTGTGACTCTAACCAAGCAAGTGAAAGACCTGGTTAAAAAAACTTCAAGTCTCAGAAAAAAAAAAAAATTTGAAGAAGACATCAGAAAATGGAAAGATATCCCATGCTCATGGATCGGTAAGATTAACATGGTGAAAGTGGCCATCCTGCCAAAAGCAATCTACAGATTCAATGCAATTCCAATCAAAATACCAGTGCAATTCTTTACAGACCTTGAAAGAAAAATTCTCAACTTCATATGATAGGTCTACCTTTATATGTTACTTGGCCTTTTTCCCTTGCTGCTTTTAATGTCTTTTCTTTGTTCTGTATACTTAGTGTTTCAACAATGATGTGACATGAGGATTTTCTTTTCTGGTCTAGTCTGTTCGGTGTTCTGTAGGCCTCTTGTATGTTTATCGACATCTCTTTCTTAAAGTTGGTGAAATTTTCTTCTATGATTTTCTTTAATATATTTTCTGGACCTCGAAGACTGGAATCTACTTTTTCATTAATTCCTATTATTCTTAGATTTTGCCTTTTCATGGCGTCTTTGAATCCTGGGATGTTTTGTGTTTGGGACTTTTCTGATTTTACTTTTTATTTCAGAGAAGTATCAATTTCTGCAAGCATATCTTCAGCACCAGAGATTCTATCTTCCATCTCTTGTATTCTGTTGGTGCTGCTTGCTTTTGTGGTTCCTGATCATTTCTCTAAGTTCTCCAGCTCCAAGGTTTTCTCTGTTTGTGTTTCTTTATTGATTCTAAGTCTATATTCATGTCTTGTACCATTTCCTTCTTCTGTTTGAATGTGGCTTCCTGTCTCTGTATGATGGCCTCTATTTTTGTTTGTTTCTTCTCTATTTGCCACTAATTGTGCCTTTACTTGTGCCTCTATTTGTTTGGCTATATTTGCCTATGTTTCTTTGAGAACTTTGTTCAGTTCCTTTTTCTTAACCTCCACCTGGGAGGTCAGTTCTTTGAGAGATTTGTTCATTTCTTCTTTAACTGTCTGGATTTGCTTGGTTATTTCTCTGAGAGATTTGTTTGTTTCCTCTTTATGTGACTTTAATAACTGGATAAGCATATCTTTAAGATAATTTTTCTGTGTTTCCAATGAATTGGAGTATCCATTGATTTTGGAAGTTGCTGGTGAAGCCATGATTTCCTGATTTTTTGTTGGATGTGTTCTTTCGCCTACCTCTGGCCATTTGCTTAACCATAACCTGCACTGTTTGTTTTTGGGTTCTGCAGTTCAGATTGGTACCATCTTATTCTGGTGTCTGGAGAATTCTTCAGGGAGATGAGAGAGGTCTAATGGTTTCAGTGTGTGCATTGGTGCTTCAGCTGTACCTGTGGTAGGAAAGTCCACAGGCATAGAAGGACAAATGGGAGCGAGCATGTGCATGTGCATGGAAGTTTGCCTTGAGGGACAGAGTGCTAGAGAATGTAGAGGCCTTCAGTGTGAGGGAGGGATGCCTTGTTGTCACTGAAGAGGTCAAGGGCGCCGAAGTTTTTGCATGTGCTGGTGATGATAACATGAACAAATTCTCTGAGTTTGTCAGTGGCCTACAGGCTACTGGCAATCGTCTGTAACTGAGCTCCAGGAGTTATTTGCCTAAACTCCTCTGGTAGCTCCACAGAGCCAGGGCTTCCTTATCACAAGAAATCCTCTGTCTCACTGTGTATATGTGGGTGGGAGGTTTCTGATGTCTGGCTGCTAGCTTAGAAGCACCCTGGATGTGTGGCTCTGCAGGCACTTAGGGGCGCACTCACTCTCTAGCAGGTCAAATCAAAATGACAGGAGTTCCACCTGTTCTCTACTGGCAGGTTTGGATCTGCTGAACCAAATGTATGCTCAGACAGCTCAATGGTGTTGCAGCCACTGTACCAGGGAATCTAGTTGCAGCTGCAGAACTGGGGTGTTTAGGTGCTTGTTGGGAAGTCTTGTGTAGCCACTACCTTGGCTCTGCGTTTGGTGTCCCTGGGCGGTTTTTCAGGTCCGACGAACTTTGGTGGCTGCACAGCCTGCTGTGCTGTCCACCACTGAGGGACTGAGCAGCTTATAGAATCAGGTTCTGTGGAATTGGTAAGGTTGGTTGCTTGCAGGTGTGGGACTCAGGCAGGATTATACTGTGGATCTCAGATGGGTGATGCTGGCTGTGCTAGCTGCTGAGGCTGCAGTACCAGTATTCCTACCTCTGCTGTCTTGGTTATCAGGCAGCAAGATCTGTTCCACTGGCCCTGTGGCTTGGCTCCTCCGAGGGGGAGGGAGGCTCGAAGAATGAAAGTGCCCCTCTCCGTTCACGGAGAAGTTTGCGTCTGACCTGAATCAAAAAGTTCTCTGGTGTCCCCCCTCCTTCAGGGAGTCACAATGTTGATTTTCCGATTTCAGTTGCCCCTCAACTCACCAATTTCGAAGCTTCAAATCCTCTATCTTTCATAAACGGTGTGCGCTGATGGCTGCCATCTTAGATCCCCCCCCCAGTTAATTTCTTTTATGACTTTTTGATTCATGAAGGGATTAGAAATATTGTTCATTAAAATATATCAGCTAAGGGTTAGAGAGATGGCACAGCATAAAGAACACCTCTTGCTTTTTCAGAGGGTTCAGTGGCTCACAGTCATCCATGACTCCAATTTCAGGAGATCTAACACCCCCGTCTGGCCTCTGCAGGCACCAGACATACATGTGGTGAACATATATACATGCAAGCAAAATACTCTTACACATAAAAGAAAAGAAAAATTTAAGATACGCAAATGTTATCAACTCTTGAACTTGACTGATTTTCTTTGTGGTGCTCTTATATCTATTCTTTTTTTTCCTTATATTTCTAAAAAAATGAAGTTAATATAAAAGGTTAAGGAATTCAGCTCAGATATTTTCATGGGTGTAATTAATTCACAGATGAGGCCACATATATTGCTCATTGCATCACACTGAGAAGCATCTAATATGGGGTTGACTTCCATTTCAGTGAATGAGTCAGTGAGTTAAAGGATGACTTTCAGCTTGTTCCATTGAAAAGTCAGCATTTTCTCCACTTTCAGATAGGAAGTAATCCATAAAGAAGACACTTTGACACTAAGTAAATATCAGTTCTGCAACTACCTATGTGCTAAAAGTGTTTATTCATTTTGATGATTCTTGCCCAAATAAACGATCTTAATGAAGTTCTAATTGTTGCCTATTCTTACATATTTTGAAGGGTAGTATTTATTTTGGAAAATGCTTTGCTTTATTCAGAAACTAATGGACTTGTTGCATCTGATTAGTTTTTCTATTTAACCAAATCAGGCAACTGTGGCATCTTATCACTCCTGAATTCCACTATCCCAATAGCAGTTGATAAAGGAGTAGACATTAGTGACTGTAAATAGGATGGGAGTCACTATTTAGGGATATAACTTTCAAGAAGAAACATCTTTAGAATGAGAGCACTAACGAGACATCAAACATGGCAAAACACAAGAGTGGCCAATGCTAGAGGATAACTGAGATACAGAATATTGGAGAGGAATATGGCCAAAATTCCTTTAAATGGTTAAGCCACAATGAGATTTCTACATGAGTCTCAAGGTGTGGGCCACAAACAAAAATGTCTATATGGATGACCTAATGTAAAGGGAATAGGCAAGACAGGTATTAAAGCCCAAAATTAGTGGTAGGACCTAATAAAGAAGCAGAATTCTCAAGTATAAATTAAACTCTCATGCTCATTAAAATATTAAAAATGCCCATTTCGTTGGCCTTTCTGAATGAAGATTGAGCATTTAACCCAAGGTCTTCCTTCTTGATTAGCTTCTTTAAGTGTACAGATTTTAGAATGTTTTTCCTATATTGTATGTCTAATATCCACTTATGAATGAGTATATATTATGTGTGTCTTTCTGGTTGTGGGATACCTCCCTCAGGATGATCTTTACTAAATTCCACCATTTGCCTGCAAATTTCATTATTCCCTTGTTTTAATTGCTGAGTAGTATTCCATTGTGTAAATGTACCACAATATCTGTATCATTCCTCCGTTGAGGGACATCTGGGTTGTTTCCAGATTCTGGCTATTACAAATAAAACTGCTACAAACATGGTTGAGCAAATATCCTTGTCGTATACTTGAGCAACTTTCAGATATATGCCTAGGAGTGGTATAGCTCGAAATTGAGGTAGCACTGTTCTTAATTGTCTGAGAAAGCACCAGATTGATTTCCAAATTGGTTGTACAAGTTTATATTCCCATCAGCAATGGAGTAGGGTTCCTCTTTCACCACATCCTCTCTAATATACATTGTCACCCTAGTATTTGATCTTAGCCATTCTGCTGGGTATAAGGTGAAATGTCAGGGTTTTTTTTTGTTTGTTTTTTTTTTTTTTGATTAGCATTTCCCTGATCACTAAGGATGTTGAACATGTCTTTAAGTGTTTCTCTGCCATTTGAAATTTCTCTATTGAGAATTCTGTTTAGCTCTGTACCCCATTATTTGATTGGGTTACTTGATTTATTGCTGTTTAACTTTTTAAGTTCATTATATATTCTAGATATTAGCTCCTCTGTCAGATATAGGGTTGGTGAGGATCCTTTCCCAATCTCTAAGATGTCATTTTTTTTATGACAGTGTTCTTTACCTTACAGAAGCTCTTCATTTTCATGAGGTCCCACTTATTGATTATTGATCTTAGAGCCTGTGCTGTTGGTGTTCTGTTCAGGAAGTTGTCTCCTGTGCCAATGAGTTCAAGGCTCTTCCCCAATTTTTATTCTAACAGATTTAGTGTGTCTGTTTTTATATTGAAGTCTTTGATCTGCTTGGATTTTAGTTTTGTGCAGGGTGATAAGTATGGATCTATTTTCATTTTTCTGCCCGTAGACATACAGTTAGACTAGCACAATTTGTTGAAGATGTTATCTTTTTTCCATTGTATGGTTTTGGCATCTTTGTCAAAAATCAGGTGTCCAAAAGTGTGTGGGTTTATTTCTGGGTCTTCTTCATTTATTGTTAAAGGTATTTGCAGATTGTAAGAAGAGATGTAATATAAAATGAAACATAGACATTTAAAATGGAAAAAAAAATATCACGGAATAAATGAAAGCTATTTGTAGCATAAGGCATCTATTTGTAGAACTCATTTGTTGTGCTGGGCATGATTTTGAAAAGTTTAACTTGAATAAAAAATTCATAATTTGTGTATCTTAAGCCCCCCAAATGAAGTGGATAGGTTCCAGGTATCTATTTTATATACAGGGGGGAAAAGGTCTCATTTTGTTGCCCTGGCTGTCTTAGAACTCATTATGTAGACCAGGCGGGCCTTGAATTCGCAGCAAATCTCCATTCTCTTTCTCTGCTCATATAAAAAAGGTCTATGATATGCCTGACATACACATACACAACTTTTTCTTCACACATGATATCCTTAACAGAAGGACCAATGTTGGTGATGACACTGATGAGATTGATAGTGGAGGTAGCAGTCTGTACCTAGTAAAGATGAAACAACGTAGGGCTGGAGATATTGCCCTGTAGTTCAGAGCATTTGTTTCTTTTGCAGATTACCCAGGTTCAGTGTCCAGCACCCCCAAAGTTATTCAAAGCTGCTGGTAATTCCAGTTCCAGGGGATCTGATTCCAATATCCTCCTCTGGCTTCCAGGGTTACCAGACACACACATGGTGCACATAAAATTAAATCAGTCAATATAAAAATGAAGGAAAGTCATTTCATATTTTTGTTTAGTGATAGATGAATATGATGAAATTTCCATGCAGAATGAAACACTGCACAATTTATCTGTGACCCTATTTTGCCATTATATATTCTTTTTCAACAAAGCACTCATCAAATTTGTAGACACTGCTGTTCCAAATGTTTATGTTCTATCTTGCAAATTTTGTTAACAAGCCACTTCTCACTTTTCTGTAGTAATGTTTGAGAAATCAGTGCATGAAATAGCAGGGAAAACACAAACACATTTTAAAATCAGATTTTAAGAGTGTCGCTGAAATGATAATGCACTAACTTTATCATAATACCAAGAGAATTTATATTGTCTTCAGAATCCAGCTCCATTTTCTAAAAGATAAGTTCTTAAATGTGTCACCAAGCTGTTGACGTCACACATTAGACAAAATTATGAGAACGTTTCTTTGTTATAATTTTCCCAAACATTCTCTGATATCTGTTTCTAAGCAAATACCAGTTAAAGGACCGAAGGGTATAAATGGTGAAGTCTAAATATAGATAAGGCAAATTATGTATTTTTCAACTTTGGCTGGAAATAACTGTTTAAATGAGTAGCTCATTAACTCATATGAGTGAGTTTTTAATGGAGATACTTCAGTAGAAAGATTTTTCATTAATAACTCCATTTACTAAATGTCTTTTATGTGCCAGGCATTTAATAGATGCTTTTAGTACTGAGTTTCAAGTTATTGTCTCTATGTTGAACTACAATTTGACCTCTCCTCACAGCATAATATGAAGACTGTTTTTTCTTGTATCTTCTGAAAATAATTGGATAATATTGATATTACTTATATCATAGACTCCAGTGAAGATTTTTTCTATGTGTAAAAGTTTTAAATTGTAAATTTAATTATTAAAAATGCTCATGCTATTATTCATATAATTTATTATTTTTGTGTTAGTTTCCATAAGTGTCAATTGAAGAATTGGCCCATTTCATGTAACTGTTAAATTTATTGGCATAAAGTGTTTTTGTTATCCTTTTTGTCTGTCTGTCTGTTTGTTTGTTTTAAGAAAGGGTTTCTCTGTGTAGATTTGGCTGTCCTGGAACTTGCTATGTAGACCAGGTTGGCCTTGAACTCACAGCACTCCACCTGTCTCTACCTCCTGAGTGCAAGGATTAAAGGTGTGTGCCCTTACCACATGAAAAGAAGTGTTCCTTAATTTTCTATAACTATGCTTTTACTGTATGTCAGTAACCCCTCTTTTTTTTTAACTTAACATTTTTAAGGAATATTATGTACATAGCAGAATTAAAAATGAAGCACAGGGATTTTCAATATACTTCAGGTCTCTACTCAGGAATGTGCTCTTCAGTTATCAGCATCTCCTACCAGAGTTTTTCATTTTTCAAAATTGATTAGCTTACATTTATACACCATGACTACTCAAACATGTTTTACATTCTATGAAACTGTATGATGATATTATTCATCAATATATTAACACAGTAGGAGAGTCTAAGATGGTGGAGACCAGAGCACACCATATCTGAGGGGACAGGATATGAAACTCTGAAATTGCTGAGTGGAGGGGCAGCTGAATCCAGAACATTGACATTGACTCTTCCTGGGCAAGAGGGGACAACCTGTGAGCTGGGACACTTTGGATCCAGGTCACCCTTGGCCTTCTCCAGGGACTAAGAGTGGCAAATACTCTACTACCCTGCACTTCCCCTTGCTCTAAACACAGGTGTCCTTGCTAGGTGGAGGCAGAACTGGTTTCCCCAAGCAGCAGCCTCTGTGCTCAGTGACTGAGACAGCAGAAGCAGGCAGCTGTAAGGGTCTCCCAGACTGGCGGCTGCAGCAGGCAGCCATACAGGCCTCCCAGGTCAGTAATTGCAGCAGGCTGCTGTACCAGCCTTCCAGGTCTGTGGCTGTGACTAGCCCAAGCAGGAGCCTCCATGTTCTGTGACTGAGACAGCAGTGGCAACTGTCCTAAGTACCAGTCTCTCTGCCCACCAGGCAGTGGACAGCACTGATCTGATGGATCTCCTACACTCTCATTTGCCCTGTGGGCCCCAATCTGAGAGTAGAGAACAGGGGCATACCCTGTGCTTTCTGATTAGGCCCATAAGATAGTGAGTATGCCCTCAAGTGAGTGCTAGCAGAGCCCCAGATCCGGGGTCCTTGTACACTAGATGGCAAACATCGGACCCCACTTACCCACACTCCCACTGTGGACAACACAGGGTTCCTTGGGACATCGTTTTCAACATTGAAGCCCCTGTTCTGTGGGTCTACCAGTGGAGCACCGGCAAACAATTCCTGGGGCACAGACACATCTGAATACCAGGAGAACAGTACTAAAGGCTTGTAGGCCACTGAGATATTAAGGGCAACTCTGCATGTACATTGCACCAGTGAACAGCATCAGCACACCTCCCTGCATTTAAGCACCCTCTCTCTTAAGGCACATTTCCATGCACACACCCAAGCTTGTGCTCATGCGCCCATGATCTTCTGCCTTTAGCTACAGCTGAAACACCAACATTCACTCTCAAACTGGTGGATGTCTCTCATTTTCCTGAAGACTATTCCAGATACCAGAGACAGACGGACCCAGTCTGAAATGCAGACTCCAAGAGCAAAGAGCAGAAGTTACTGATATGCAGATGGCTATAGATCAGAGTAAGAACACAAACAATAAAAATAATGGCATTATGGCTTCACCAGCAACCCCCAAAATCAACAGATATTTTAATTCATCAGAAACAGAGAAAACTTATTTTAAAGCTATGACTATACAGTTATTAGAGGCACATTAGAGGAAACAAACAAACGAAAAAAAAAGAAACTCTCAAAGAAATAACCCCACAAATACAGGAAAAATAAAGAACAAATGAACAAAGCTCTCAAAGAAATACAGGCAAATGTACCCAAATAAATTAAGTCATGTAAAGAGGAAACAAATAAAAAATAGAGAACTTCATGGAAAGAAAGGAATCCACATTCAAACACATGAAGGAAATCGTCCAAGACATGAAAACACAATTAGAATCAATAAAGAAAACACAAACAAAGAAAATACTGGACCTGGCGAACTTAGAGAAAAGATCAGAAATCACAAAGGAAAGCATCACCAACAGAATATAAGAAATGGAAGAAAGACTGTTAGGCGCTGAAGATACAATTGCAGAAATTGATTCGGTGTCAAAGAAAAAATAAAATCAGAAAAGTTCCAAATACAACATCCAAAAAATCAAGGATTCCATGAAAAGACTAAATCTAAGAATATTAGGAATAGACAAAAAAGAAGATTCCAGGCTCCAAGGTCCAGAAAATATTTGTATGAAAATCATAACAGAAAATCATAAAAGAAAATGTTCCCAATGTAAAGAAAGAGATGTCCATTAACACACAAGAGACCTACAGAACACCAAATAGATAAGAACAGAAAAAAAACCTCCTCATTTCACATAATAGTCAAAACACTAAATCTACAGAACAAAGAAAAAAATATTAAAAGCAGCAAAGGAAAAAGGTCAAGTAACATATAAAAGTAATCCTATCAGAATCACATCAGACTTCTCAACAGAAACTATGAAAGCCAGAAGGGCCTTGGCAGATGTCATGCAGACTCTATGAGACTACAGATGCTAACCCAGACTACTATATCCAGCAAAGCATTCAATCAACATAGATGGAGAAAACAAAATATTCCATGACAAAACTAAACCTAAACAATATCTACACAACAACCCAGCACTACAGAAGATACTATAAGGAAAATACCAATCCAAAGAAAACAACTACACCCAACAAAACACAGGATATAGATAACCTCACAACAAATTAAAAGTAAACAAGCATTGAGACACAGTAACACTACCAACTTTACAATAAAAGGAACTAACATTCATTGGTAACAATTATCTATCAACGTCAAGGAACTCAACTCTCCAATAAAAAGACACAGATTAACACAATGGTTGCAGAAACAGGATCCAACATTCTGCTGCATCCAAGAAACTCACATCTGAAACAAAGATAAACACTACCTCAGACTAAAGAACTAGAAGAAGGGTTTTTAAGCACACAGACACAGAAAACAAGCAGAGGTAGCTATCCTAATATCCAATAAAATAGATATTCAATCAAAATTAATCAAAAAAGATGAGGAGGGGCACTTCATTACCTTCAAAGGAAAAGTCTCCCAGGAGGACATCACAATCCTGAACATCTATGTCCCAAATACAAGACCACATGAATTTGTAAATGAAACATTATATAAGCTTTAAGTCACACAATGATCCCAACACCTTAATAGTGTTAGACTTCATCACTCCACTCTCACCAAGGGAAAGATCATCCAAAACAAAAGCTCAATAGGGAAATAATGCCACTAACAGAGGTCCTAATTCTAATGGACCTAATACATATCTATAGAACTTTTCAGCCAAAATCAAAAAGAATACCTTCTTCTCAGGGAACCTTCTCGAAAACTGAATATATATTCTGGTACAAAGCAAGCCTTAACAGATACAAGAAGAATGAAATAATCCTTTGTATCCTATCAGAACACCAAGTCCTAAAACTAGACCTCAACAACAAAAAGAATAACAAAAATCTTACATACACATGGAAACTAAACAACTGTCTACTCAATGACAGCTTGGTCAGGAAAGAAATGAAAAAAAGAAATTAGAGACTTCCTAAAGTTAAATGAAAATGAAGGCACAACATACCCAGATTTATGGGACACAATGAAAGCAGTGCAAAGTGAAATGTTCATAGCACTAAATGCCACCAGAATGAAGTTTGACACATCTCATGCAAGCAACTTAACTGAACAACTAAAACCCTAGGGAAAAAAAGAAACAGAAACACCTAAGAGGAGTAGACGATTGGAAAGAAAACAAAGTCAAAGCTAAAATCAGTGGATTAGAAACAAAGATAACAATTCAAAGAATCAATGAGAGCAAGAGCTGGTTCTTTGAGAAAATCAACAAGATAGACAAACCCTTATACAAACTAAAAGGCAGAGAAACCATCTAAATCAGCAAAATCAGACATGAAAAGGGGGAACATAATGACAGGCACTGAAGAAATCCAAACAACCAGTAAGTCTTCCTGAAATACCCTTTATGACACAAAATTTGAAAATCTAAATGAAATGGACAATTTTCTTGATAGATTCATTTTTCCAAGATTAAATCAATATCAGGTAAATAGATTAAATAGTCCTATGTCCCCCAAAGAATTAGAAGCTGTCATCAAAGTCTATCTGCCATAAAAAGACCAGTGCAGGCCTGTTTCAGTACAGAATTCTACCAAACCTTCAAAGAAGAGCTAACTCTAATTCTCTTCAAACTATTCCACAAAATATAAACAGAAGGAATATTACCAAATTCATTGTATGAAGCCACAGCCACTTTGATACCTAAACCACACAAACACCCAACAATAAAGAGAAATTCAGCCCTATCTCTCTTATGAACATTGATGCAAAAGTACTCAATAAAATACTTGCAAACCGAATCTAAGACCACAGAAAATATATCATCCACCATGACCAAATAAGATTCATCAAAGGCATGCAGGGGTAGCTCAATGTACGGAAATCCATCAATGTAATCCACCATATAAACAAAATGAAGGAAAAAAAAAACACATGATCATCACCTTAGATGGCAAAATAGTATTTGACAATACCCAATACCCATTCATGTTTAAAGTCTTGGAGAGATCAGGGATAAAAGGCACATACCTAAACATAGTAAAGGTAATATATAGCAAGCCTATAGCCAACATCAAACTCAATGGAGAGAAACTTAAACCAATCCCACTGAAATCAGGGACAAGACAAGGCTGCCCACTCTCTCCACACCTCTTCAACATAGTACTTGAAGTCCTAGCCAGAGTAATAAGACAACTAAAGGAGATCAAGGGGATACAAATCGGAAAGGAAGGGTTCAAAGTGTCACTAATTGCAGATGATATGATAGTATACATGAGCGACCCCAAAAATTCTACCACAGGACTCCTTCAGCTGATAAACACATACAGCAAAGTGGCTTGTTACAAAATTAACTAAAAAAAAAAAAAAATCAGTAGCTCCCCTGTGTATAAAAGACAAAAGGGCTGAGAAAGAAATTAGGGAAACAACACCCTTTACAATAGCCACGAATAACATACAGTACCTTCATATGACTCTAATCAAGGAAGTGAAAAACGTGTTTGAAAAAAAAACTTTAATTCTTTTATGAAAGAAATTGAAGAAGATATCAAAAGATGCTCATGGATCTGTAGGATTAACATAGTGAAAATGGCCATTCAGCCAAAAGCAATCTGTGCAAAAGATTCAATGCAATTCCCATCAAAACACCAACACAATTTTTTTTACAGGTTTTGAAAGAACAATTCTCAATTTCATATACAAAAGTAAAACAAAACAAATAAACCAGAATTGCTAAAACAATCCTGTACTACAACAGATCATCTGGAGGTATCTCCATCCATGATCTCAAGCTGTTCTACACAACAATAGTAATAAAAACTGCAAAGTACTGGTATAAAAACAGAATGGTGGATGAATGGAATTGAATAGAAGACCCAGAAATGGACCCACACAACTACAGATACTTGATTTTTTATAAAGAAGCCAAAACCATACAATGGGAAAAAAAAGACAGTATCTATAACAAATGGTGCTGATATAACTGGATGTCTACATGTACAAAAACAAAAATAGATTCATATTTTTTTACCCTGCACAAAACTAAAGTTCAAGTGGATCAAAGACCTCAACATAAAACCAGACACATTAATCCTGTTAGAAGAAAAAGTGGTTAAGAGTCTGGAACTCATTGGCACAGGAGACAACTTCCTGAACTGAACACCAACAGCACATGTTCTAAGAGCAACAATCAATAAATGGGACCTCATGACACAGAAAATCTTGTGTAAAGAAAGGACTCTGTCATCAGAAAAAAACGACAGCCTAGAGATTGGGAAAGGAGATTCACCAACCCTATATCTGACAGAGGGCTAATATCCAAAATATATAAAGAACTTAGAAGTTTAACACCAACAAACCAACTAACTCCATTAAAATTGGAGCACAGGGTTGTTTTGATTTGCATTTCCCTAATGGCTAATGAGGTTGAGCATTTCTTTAAGTGCTTCTCTGCCATTTGATATTCCTCTACAGAGAATTCTCTCTTTAGCTCTGTTCCCCATTTTTTAAGTGGATTACTTGGTTTGCTGCTTTTCAGCTTGTTTAGTTCTTTATATATACTGGATATGAGTCCTCTGTCAGATAAAGGGTTGGTGATGATTCTTTCTCAATCTGTAGGCAGTCGCTTTGTTTTGATGAGGGTGTCCTTTGCTTTACAGAAGTTTTCAATTTCATGAGGTCCCATTTATTGATTGTTGCTTTTAGAGCCTGTGCTGTTGGTGTTCTGTTCAGGAAGTTTTCTCCTGTACCAATGAGTTCTAGGGTATTCCCCACTTTTTTTTCTAGCCGATTTAATGTGTCTGGTTTTATGTTGAGGTCTTTGATCCACTTGGACTTCAGTTTTGTGCAGGGTGATAAGTATGGATCTATTTTCATTTTTCTACATGTAGACATCCAGTTGGACCAGCACCGTTTGTTGAAGATGCTATCTTTTTTCCATTGTATGGTTTTGGCATCTTTGTCAAAGATTAGGTGTCCATAAGTGTGTGGGTTTATTTCTGGGTCTTCTGATTGGTTCCATTGATCCACCATTCTGTTTCTATGCCAGTACCATGCAGTTTTATTACTGTTGCTCTATAGTACAGCTTGAGATCAGGGATGGAGATACCTCCAGAAGATCTTTCATTGTAGAGGATTGTTTTAACAATTCTCGGTTTCTTGTTATTCCATACGAAGTTGAGAATTTTTCTTTCAAGGTCTGTAAAGAATTGTGTTGGCAATTTGATGGGAATTGCATTGAATCTGTCGATTGCTTTTGGTAAGATGGCCATTTTTACTACGTTAATCCTGCCAAGCCATGAGCATGGGAGATCTTTCCATCTTCTCATGTCTTCCTCTAGTTCTTTCTTCAGAGACTTGAAATTTTTTTTCATACAAGTCTTTGACTTGCTTGGTTAGGGTTAAATCCCTTAAAGAAAGTACAGCTTTCATCTTAATCAAAGAAGCATTTCTTGCAACCTGTGTTAACTATTACAGAATGCCACAACCACTCAAAACATGGGGTGCCCATCCTCAACTGATACATCTCCAACACAACACCTGCACTTAAAGCTCAAGGAGCATCTTGGAAGAGGGGTACAGAAAGATTGAAGGACCAGAAGACCCAAGATACCTCAACTATGTGGCTGCCTAAAGAAGACCTGAACAAGGCATCAGTGGACTTGCTAACACTGAAAAATCTCATGAGGTTCTCTGCCAAGGCTAAGAATTACAGACAACTAAGGAATGACAGGAGCAGGAAAAATAATCTTCCCTGAGGATAAGCTCCCTAATTGGTTATCTGACCAAGTGGTCAGCCCTGAAATCATACACATACAAGTAAAACTAAACAGACTGAGTAAGTGTGTGTATGTGTGCCTGTGTATGTGTATAAAATAATAACAAATAAAGAAAAAGAAACCATGAAAAAAAAATTGGTCCACAGAGCTAAAAAGAGAATTCTCAATAGAAGAATATCAAATGGCAGATAAATACTTAAAGAAATGCTAAACATCCTTAGTCATCAGGGAAATGCAAATCAAATGACCCTATTCACCTTACATCCATCAGAATGGCTAAGATCAAAGAACTCAAGTGACAACACATTCTGGAAAGGATGTGAAGAAAGGGGAACCCTCCTCCACTGCTGGTGGGAATGTAACCTTGTACAACCACTTTGAAAATCAATCTGGTGCTTTCTCAGACAATTAGGAATAGTGCTTCCTCATGATCCAGTTATACCATTCCTAGGCATATATCCAAAATATCCTTAAGTATACAACAAGGACATTTGCTCAACCATATTGATAGCAGCTTTATTTGTAACAGCCAGATGTCCCTCAGTTGAGGAATGGATACAAAAATTATGGTATATTTACACAATGGAATACTACTAAGCAATTAAAAACAAGGAAATCATGAAATCTATAAGAAAATGGTGGGAACCAGAAAAGATCATTCTGAGTGAGCTAACCCAAAAGCAGAAAGACATAAATGGTATTTATTCACTTCTAAGTGTATATTAGACATTTAATATAGGATAAAGATACCAAAATCTAAGTACAAAAGAAGCTAAGTAAGGAGGAGGACCCTGGGTAAGATGATCAATCCTCACTCAGAAAGGCATCGGAAGAGGGAGAAAATGGAATATGACAAGAGCCTTCCACAGAGGGCCTTTGAAAGACTACCCAGTAAGGTATTAAACCAGATGCTGAGACTCACATCCAAACTTTGGTATAGTGCAAGTAAACTTATGAAAGAAAGGTGAGATAGAAAGATCTGAAGGTGACAAGAGGTCCACACAGAGAGCAACACACTCAAAATATCTGGGCACAGGGATCTTTTCTTTTACTTATACTCCAAACAAGATACATGCATAGAGTTAACCTAGAACCCCTGCACAGATGTAGCCCAAGGCAGCCCGTTATCTTAGTGGGTTCCCTAGTATGTGGAACAGGGACTGTCTCTGACATGAACTCAGTGGCTGACTCCTTGATAACCTCCCCATGTTTGGCAAGCAGCCTTACCCAGCCATAGAGGAAGACAATGCAGCCAGTCTTGATGAGACCTGGTAGGCTAAAGTCCAATGAAAGGCGAGGAGGACCTCCCCTACCAGTGAACTTGGGGAGTGCATGGGAAGATATGAGGGAGGATTGGGAGGGAAGTAGGGGGGGAGCTACAGCTGGGATTCAAGTTGATTAAACTGTAATTTATAAAAAAAGAAATAAAGAAGATATTAACACAGTGTATTTTTGCCAATATTCAAACCAAACCCCTGCTTTCAAATTTGTTCTAGTGTTTTGCTTTTTGTAGAATGTCAGACCGTAGGAATCACACAATGCAAATTTCAAGCTAACTTTTAAATTTTATTTATTTGTTTGTTTATTAATTACAATTTATTCACTTTGTATCCCAGCTGTAGCCACCCATTGTTTCTTCCCATTCCCATTCACCCATTTTCTTCTCCCCCTATGCCTCTCCCCTAGACCACTATTGGGGAGCACTGCCTCTCCTTCCCTCCGAATCTAGCCTATCATGTCTCATGAGGACTGGTTGCATTGTCTTCCTCTGTGGCCTGGAAGAGCTGCACCTCCAACAAGGAGGTGATCAGAGAACCTGCTACTGAGTTCTTGCTAAAGACAGCCCCTGCTTCCCTTACTAAGGAAACCACTTGGAGACTGTGTCTATGAGGCACATCTGAGCAGGGGTTTTAGGCTCTATCCATGTATGGTCCTTGATTGTGTTATCAGTCTCTATAGGACCTCCTGTGCCCAGATATTTTGGTTCTGTTGCTTTCCTTGTGGAGTTCCTCTCCCCTCCAGGTCTCTCTATCTCCCCCTTCTTCCATAAGGTTCTCTGTACTTTGCCCAAAATTTGGCCATGAGTCTTGGCATCTCCTTTGATACCCTAATGGGTAGCATCTTTCCTGTTTGTGCTTCTGAATAAGGTTTCAACCCCTTCCCTAGGGCCCTCCTTATTGTTTACCTTCTTTAGGACTAAAGATTTTAGTATGTTCATCCTATATTATATGTCTAATATCTACATATATGTGAGTATGTACCATTTGTGTCTTTCTGCTTCTGGGTTACCTCACTCAGATGATCTCTACTGGTTCCTTCCATTTGCCTGATAATTTCACAATTTCCTTGGTTTTAATTGCTGAGTAGTAGTCCATTTTGTAAATGTACCACACTTTCTACATCCATTCCTCAGTTGAGGGATTTCAAGGTTGTTTCTATATTCTGACTATTATGAACAAAGTTGCTATGAACATAGATGAACAAATGTCCTTGTAAGGTTGAGTGTCTTTTGGGTACATGCCCAGGAGTGGTTTAGCTGGATCTTGATGTAGCACTATTCATAATTTTCTCAGAAAGTGCCAGATTGATTTCCAAAGTGGTTGTACAGGTTACATTTCCACCAGCAATGGAGGAGGGTTCACCTTTCTCTACAACCTCCCTAGCATGTCTCGTCCCTTGAGTTTTTGATTTATGCTAACCTTTTTCACTTAATAATATGCAAGTAAAAATTCCTCCATGTTTCTCATGAATTTATATTTCTTTTTATCATTGATTAATATTCTGTTCTCTGCATATGACACAGTTTATTCAATCTGGTATTTAGCAATATCATTATTTCTTCTACATTTGGGCATTTATGAATTAAGCTTCTATAAACATCTACACACTAGTGTTTTGTGGACTTATCTTTTCATCTCCTTTTTAAATAAAAAAATGAGCATGATTTTTAATACTGCTAATTCCTCTTCTAGTGATTTTCCCCATTTTCATTATTAATGAATGAAAGTTCCTGGCACTCCACATCCTCATCAACTTTGGTGTTTTTAGTGTTCCATATCTCATTGTAATCAGTGTTTAATATTGTTTTCCACTAATCTTCTACTTTGCTTTTTAATAACTCTCCTTGTCATTCTGAGGGCTGGAGAGATGGCTCAGTAGTTAAGACTATGATTTTCAATACACAGGGCAGCTCACGGTCTTATGTCATTCCAGTCTCAAGAGATTTGACACCTTCTTCTGGCTTTTCTTGGAAGCAGCTATGCAAGTGGTACACAAACATATTTGCAGGCCTAATACCATACACTTAAAAATAAACAAACTTTAAATTCATTCTGAAATCAATACTGTTCTTACTCGTCTCTTTACATTGTTGTTAATATGATATACACTTTTCATCCATTTATTTTGTTGGGTGTTAATTATAGAAGTTCTTTTTTGTTATGAGCACACATTGATTGAATGAAGTAATAGGTTTCATTATGACATTTTCATATATGTATATAAAATTATTTTGCTTTATTTACCTACCTATTAACCACATTTACTGTCTGTGTTCCCCTACCTATTTTCCATTTTCTTGAATTATTTTTCAGGTTCCACATGAGAGGAAACAAGCAGTCATAACTTTCTGATTCTGATATTTAGTTCTAATAATTTTCCTGCAAATTATAGTATTTTCTCATCTTTAAAGTTGTATCAAATTCTACATTTTCTTTAGTCTTTTTTCACCACTTGGCATGGAGGCTGATTCCATGTCACAGCTACTATGAGTAGAGCAGCAGTGAACATGGATATGCAGGGTTCTCTGAGGTATAGTAATGTTTACTTGTTCAATTATGCATTCTTTTATATAATGAATGTATGCCAATGACAAATATAACCCCTCTCTGGAGGAGCATAATTATATTCTATGGTAGTTTTAATTTTCAGGTTTTAGGAATCTCTGTTAACAACTTCCATATTGGCTTCCTCATTTATTTTCTGAACAAAAATGTCTAAGAGTTCCTTTTCTCCTACATTCTTGTTGGCATTTGGCATTATTCTATTTAGTTTTTAATATATGTTTGTTATTTATAAATGAGCTTTATTGTGGAACTCTCAGGCATGTTTGTCATTTACTTTAGTCAATTCCCAGTATCCTGACCTCTCCTTCTTATCTTCTTGTACGTTCCATTTCTCTTCTGAAATCGTTCCTACCCGTTCTTTCAAAGTTTTCTTTGTGAAAGTATATTCTGGAGTTGCAAAGATGGCTCCATGGTTAAGAGCACTGGTTGTTCTTCCAGAAAAACTAGGGTAATGCCTAACACCTACATGGGAGTTAACCATCTTCCAGTGTAACCACCACCCTTTTATGGCCTTCTTTAGCACTTGTACACTCATGGTTCTCAGACATATATTCAGGCAAAATGGCCATAAATGTAAAAAATATATTTTAAAATCTATATTCCACATAAAAGAAAAGAAGTGCAATGTTTGCCTTACTGATCCTGGACTATTTTGTTTAATGTGAATAACTTGTATCATTTTATTTTTTGTTTTTGTTGTTGTTGTTTGTTTCAATTTTGAGAATCAAAATAGGGCCTTACATATATCAAACAAGTGCTGTACTGCTGAGCTACATACCCAGCCATCCTCTTAATGGCTGAATACTCCATTTTGTATATACTGAACTTTAAATATCCACTTATTGTTGGGCACAATGATGCTCCTACAATTTGTGTTTTATGAATCAGGCCACAATAAATATGAGAATGTGCAGGTACCTCTGTGGTATGCTGACTTTGTTCTTTATTCCTTTGGGCATATGCCTAGAAGTAGTGTAGCTGGGCCATATGGAAGTTCCAGTTTTAGTATTTTGAAGAACCTTTATAATGATTATAATGATTTCCATTCACATCAGTGTGGTGCAAGTGTTCTTTTTGCCTAACAGTCTCAGTAGCATTTATAAAATTTGCTTTAAAAAATCTATTTGTATTTCATGTATATTTGTGTTTTTCCTGTATTATGTATGTCTGTGCACCACATGCATGCAGTGCCTGTGGAGGCCAGAATTGTCTTTGATCTTGTGTTTTGAATTATTTTTATGTATTTATTTGGAAACATGTCCTTAGATATTCCTTTTGATGTGTATGTATGCATGTGTACATCATTTGTCCTTTTAGTGAAGCTATTTCCTGATCTCTTCTAGCTAATGAGAATTGAAATGTTTTTTTTAATTAGATATGAGCTTTCTGTGATCATTCTTTACCAGGCTTTTGAGTAGCACCTTATATATAGTGTATTATTTTTTAAATTATTTTTATTTTTATTAATTACAGTTTATTCACTTTGTATGGTTTCTGTACCTCCCTCCCTCTTTCCCACCCGTGTCCCTCTCCCAGTCCACTGAAAAGGGAGATCCTCCTCCCCTTCCCTCTGATCCAAGTCTATCAGGTCTCATCAGGAGTGGGTGTATTGTCTTCTTCTGTGGTCTGTTAAGGCTGTTTCCCAATCAGGGGGAGGTGATCAAAGAGCAGGCTAATTAGTTCTTGCCCTTATTCAGCCAAAAATTTATCAGGTCTTAATTTCAGACTTGATGGGTCTGTGTTACTGTGTCCTTCTTCTAGAAGGGTGGCCAATCTATATTGTCCACTACCTCATATATGACAACAGTTATTTTGTGTTTTTATCTTTTAGTCTAGTCTGTATTTTTTGTCTAGATTTAAAAAATAACAGAAGGTCAGGTCTCGTGACAAGCCTTTTGCCATAAGCAGAATCAAAATACTCTCCAAAGCAAATTTTGTATACATTTTTTTTGTCTTTTATTGCTCTTTGTGTCTAGTGAAAGGGAATCTCTTAAAATTGGTCTGTAACATCCCTATAAAGTAGTTTGGCGTTGTACAGGATTGTTTTGGAGATTCTGGGTTTTTTGTTTCTCCATATGAAGCTGAGAATCTTTTTTTCAAGGTCTGTAAAGTATTGAGTTGGTATTTTGATGGGAATTGCATTGAATCTGTAGATTGCTTTTGGCAGGATGGCCATTTTCACAATGTTAATCCTACCAATCCATGAGCATGGGAGATCTTTCCATCTTCTGAGATCTTCTTCAATTTCTTTCTTCAGAGACTTGAAGTTTTTCTCAAACAGGTCTTTCACTTGCTTGGTTAGTGTCACCCCAAGGTACTTTATGTGGTTAGTGGCTATTGTGAAGGGTGTTGTTTCCCTAAATTCTTTCTCGGCCATTTTGTCTTTGGTATACAGGAGGGCTTCTGATTGAGTTGATTTTGTATCCTGCCACTTTGCTGAAGGTGTTTATCAACTGGAGGAGTTCTCTGGTTGAATTCTTGGGGTCGCTCATATATACTATCATATCATGTGCGAATAGTGACACTTTGACCTCTTCCTTTTCGATCTGTATCCCCTTGATCTCCTTTAGTTGTCTTATTGCTCTGGCTAGGACTTCAAGTACTATGTTGAAGAGGTAGGGAGAGAGTGGGCAGCCTTGTCTTGTCCCTGATTTCAGTGGGATTGATTTAAGTTTCTCTCCATTGAGTTTGATGTTGGCTATAGGCTTGCTGTATATTGCTTTTACTATGTTTAGGTATGTGCCTTGTATTCCTGATCTCTCCAAGACTTTAAACATGAATGGGTGTTGGACTTTGTCAAATGCTTTTTCAGCATCTAAGGAGATGATCATGTGGTTTTTCTCCTTCAGTTTGTTTATGTGGTGGATTACATTGATGGATTTCCCTATGTTGAACCACCCTTGCATGCCTGGGATGAAGCCTACTTGGTCGTGGTGGATGATATCTTTGATGTGTTCTTGGATTCGGTTTGTAAGTATTTTATTGAGTATTTTTGCGTCAATGTTCATAAGAGAGATAGGTCTGAAGTTCTCTTTTTTTGTTGGGTCTTTGTGTGGTTTAGGTATCAGGGTAACTGTTGCTTCATAGAATGAGTTTCATCTGGAGGTATCTCCATCCCCAATCTCAAGTTGTACTACAGAGCAATAGTAATAAAAACTGCATGGTATTGGCATAAAAACAGAAAGGAGGATCAATGGAACCGCATAGAAGATCCAGAAATAAACCCACACACTTATGAATACTCAATTTTTGACAAAGAAGCCAAAACCATTCAATGGAAAAAAGACAGCATCTTCAACAAATGGTGCTGGTCCAACTGGATGTCCACATGCAGAAAAATGAAAATAGATCTATATTTATCACCCTGTACAAAACTAAAGTCCAAGTGGATCAAAGACCTCAACATAAAACCAGATACTCTAAATCTGTTAGAAGAAAAAGTGGGGAACATCCTAGAACTCATTGGCACAGGAAACAACTTCCTGAACAGAACACCAACAGCACAGGCTCTAAGAGCAACAATCAATAAATGGGACCTCATGAAACTGAAAAGCTTCTGTAAAGCAAAGGACACTGTCATCAAAACAAAACGCCTGCCTACAGATTGGGAAAGAATCTTCACTAACCCTTTATCTGACAGAGGACTAATATCGAGTATATACAAAGAACTGAAGAAGCTGAAAAGCAGCAAACCAAGTAATCCACTTAAAAAATGGGGAACAGAGCTAAACAGAGAATTCTCTATAGAGGAATATCGAATGGCAGAGAAACACTTAAAGAAATGCTCATCCTCATTAGCCATCAGGGAAATGCAAATCAAAACGACCCTGAGATATCACCTTACACCCATCAGAATGGCCAAAATGAAAAACTCAAGGGACGACACATGCTGGAGAGGTTGTGGAGAAAGGGGAACCCTCCTCCACTGCTGGTGGGAATGTAAACTGATACAACCACTCTGGAAATCTATCTGGCGCTTTCTAAGACAATTAGGAATAGTGCTTCCTCAAGACCCAGCTATACCACTGCTAGGTATATACCCAAAGTTTGCTCAAGTACACAAAAGAGATATTTGCTCAACCAGGTTTATAGCTGCTTTATTTGTAATAGCCAGAACCTGGAAACAGCCCAGATGTGCATCAACGGAGGAATGGGTACAGAAATTGTGGTATTTTTACACAATGGAATACTACCCAGAAATCAAAAAGGAGGAAATCATGAAATTTGCAGGCAAATGGTGGGACCTAGAAAAGATCATCCTGAGTGAAATATCCCAGAAGGAGAAAGACAAACACGGTATATACTCACTTATATAGACCTATAAGATATGATAAACATAATGAAATCTATACACCTAGAAAAGATAATCAAGAGAGCGGACATGGGGTATGATTATCAATCCTCGTTTTGAAAAACAGATGGGATGCACATTAAACATTGACAGGAGTCTACTGAGCGCATTTGAAAAACTCTAACTAGCAGTGTTTTCAAAGCAAAGACTCATGACCAAACCTTTGGCAGAGTACAGGGAATCATAAGAAAGAAGGGGAGTTAGTATGATGAGGAAAGGATAGGAGTTCCACAAGGACCAAACATATCTGGGCACAGGGTCTTTTCTGAGACTGACATGCAACCAAGGACCATGTATGAATGTAACCTAGAACCTCTGCTGAGATGTAGCCTGTGGTAGCTCAGTAACCAATTGGTTTCCCATAGTGAGGGGAACAAGGACTATTTCTAACAGGAACTCAATGACTGGCTCTTTGGCCTCCCCACCCCCCAAGGGAGGAGCAGTCCTGTTAGGCCACAGAGGAGAGCTTTGCAGCCAGTCCTGAAGATACCTGATAAAACAGGATCAGATGAATGGGGAGGAGGTTCCCCCTATCAGTGGACTTGGCAAGGGGCACGGTGGAGATGAGGGAGGGAGGGACTGGGAGGGAATGAGGGATCGGGACACGGCTGGGATACAGAGTTAATAAAATGTAACTGATAAGAAAAAAATAAAATAAAAAAAAGTAGTTTGGCTTCTTTAGGTCTGTAGATTTTAGTATGGCTATCCTATAATATATGGTTAATATCTGCTTATAAATGAGTGTATACCATGTTTATCTTTCTGTTTCCGGGTTACTTCACTCAGCATGATCTTTTCTAGTTTCATCCGTTTGCCTAAAATTTCATGATTTCTTTGATTCTAATAGCTGACTCACAGCCAAACTTTGGGCAGAGAGCAGGGAGTCTTATGGAAGAATGAGGGGGTGTGATAGAAGGACATGGAAGGGAAAGGAGCCTCACAAGGAGAACAACAAAGATAAAATATCTGAGCCCAGGTACACCTGCAGAGACTGATGTACCAACCAAGGACCATGCACAGAGAGGACCATGACCCCCTGCTTATATGTGGCTGATTGGCAGCTCAGTTTCCATATGGGTTCCTGAGTTAGGGAAGCAAGAGATGATTCTATCATGAACTTGATTGCCTGGTCTTTGATCACTTGCCTCTAAAGATGTGGTCTTGCTAGGCCACAAGGGAAGAGGATCCAGGCAATCCTGATAAGACTTGATAAGCTATGGGCAGATGGCGAAGGAGAACTCCTCCATTTAGTGGACTAGGGGAAGGGAATGGGTGGAAGCAGGAGGGAGAATGAGACTGAGAGAAGTTGAGGAAGGGGCTTCAATTGGGATATGTAATGAATAAACTGTGAAAAACACATTTTTTTAAAAGAAAGGAATGGCCGAGAAGCAGAAAAAAGAAAGTTTGGGAAATGTATTTTTTCTAGATTTACAGTAATATTTTTTTTTGAAAAGAATCATTATATGTAAGGTATTCTGTGGTGTCAGTTTTTACACCTAGACTATGAGGCACTAGGAAGTTATTATTTTAAAAAGACTTTTACATTTGAAAAATCCAAGATGGCAGTGCAGATCACACATGGTATCTGGACAGTAGCACAGCAGTTAGAGCAGAGTGACTGACAGACCGTACTGTGGACCCCAAAACCCCATCATCCATGTTTCCCAGGTGAAAGGAAAGTTCACAGTGAGGGAAACAGTCAGATTCAACCTCAGGTCACCTGGCTAATCCTGGGAAAAAATTCATGGGCTCCCATAAGGCACAGCCTCAGATTCCGGCCACCCTCCCAATTCCACAGTCTGCAGATACCTTCCAAGTACCAGCAGCTTTGGGCTCTAACTCTGAGCTCCCACTCTTATCATACTGTGGAGTGGATACCTTCTAGTACCAGGAGACCACACTCCCTTCCCAGGGAGATGATGGCCAACTGATGGGCAGAGTGAATGGAATTTTATGTAAGAAGTGGGAAATAGTAAGAGCTGGAGAGGACAGGAACTCCACAAGGAGAGCAACAGAACAAGGTAATTTGAACACAGGGAACTTCCCAGAGACTCATACTCCAACCAAGGACTTTCCATGGAGATAACCTAGAACCCTGACAATGCAGCCACTTCTGATGAGAACTGATAGACTAAGATCAGAAAGAAGGAGAGGAGGACCTCCCCTATCAGTGGACTTGGGGAGGGGCATGCATGCAGAAAAGGGGGGAGTGTGGGACCGGAAAGGGAGGAGGGAGGAGCTTATGGGGGGATACAAAATGAATAAAGTGTAATTAATAAAAGTTAAAAAAAGAATAAGTGATTTATTCCTTGTTGTCCAATTTAAGGAAAAAGAAGTTCTAGCTCACCAGAGATTTGAAACTGGAAACAATTAGACTGGAAAATAGAAAAGGTTGAAAAGGATGAACATACTGAATCAATATATGAAGGTGACCACACCTGCTCAGTCAGTCAATGGAGATCACAACTAAGGGAGTGAGGATTAAAAGAAGGCAAGAATGAAATAAGCACACTCAGGACTTCATGAGAAATGAAGCCAATTTTATTTTCCTCCAAGTTACTGAAAAACAGCTTAGACAAGCACATAAAGCCACGTATGAAGACAAGGAGTAAAAATTATCCCTATGTTCCTTAGTTTGCTCTGCCCACTTTCTTACAACTTCACAAGTTCATGAAACATTCACTCTGACCAGACTTTCAAAAAACATCCTGATTGTAGAAACAAGTTTAACTTGGCCAGTGGTGAAGATGAATCAGCAGCAGCATTCCAAGTTAGCTGTTCCATGGCTCCTGACATCTCCCCTTTTTTATTTTACTAAAGGACTGTGCCGGTCTCAGTTTGGTTTGTCAAACTAACCTTCTTACCTGTCATCAGGTTAGTGCCTTCCAAAGGACACTTTTCTGTCTTAGGTTGATAGGTATCAGCACAAACTCTTACCCATAATTGACTGCCAGCCTGAGATTATACTGGGTAGGACAAAGTCTTCAAATGAAGATCATGGATTTGTGAAACAAGATCTAGAAACATGTTCATAACACATCATAGTATGCATTGGAAAATGCTGCATAATCCTAATAACAAAGCAGCTATGACACATAGACTAATAATATGATGAGTAAACAATCCCAAGAAGGTAAAGAATTCTTCAAACTGTTCAAAATATCTTCTGCATTTTTTACTGCATCAAAATTCCAAGGCCTGGCTTCTTGCAAGTTAACAATTTCATTATGTAAAGCTAACAGTTCTTAGACTATCAAGTCTAAGATAATACATAAGCATTATGCCAAACTCCCAACAAGAGAATTCTTTCTCCCAATCATATTCTTTCATTATAATCTTTTGAGATAATACAAATCCATTTAAAATTAACATGACATTCTAATTGTGACCTAATCTTAAATTCTTGAATTTTATCTCCTAAAAATTATGCTACATCATTTAATGCATCTAATTTTTGTTCTAATTTTCTGTCTATATCTTTTTGAGTCTCTAAAGCTACAGTAACATTTTTAGCTAAATTATTAACAAAATGAGCAGTTTGAATTTCTTGAGAAAGGGCACAGCAGTCTTTCAGTGGTCTTGTCATGCAAATGTTTCCAAATACATATTCCACTGACACAGTTATCTTTAGCATTCCCCACCAGGGTTCCTAAATAAGTGGTTGTACATCCTGGAGAGGAAACATCTTTGGAAAACAAATAGGAAAAATAGGAAGACCATGTCCCAAAACCAGTGTATTTAAAGTTCTCGTTTTTTTTTTTTTTTTTTTTTTTTTTTTTTTTTTTTTTTTTTTTTTTCTTGAGAAAAGCAGCAGCAGATAAGTCTGACTATCTGGTGTTGTTTACTGTCACGATAATCTCTTTTCCTTCTCAAGAAGTTGGATGTTTTATAGGTGGATCATGAACATAGGCCTAATTTATCATTCCATCAGCCTGGTACATTAGCATCATTATTATTATCACTTTGTATCTCTTTGAGCCTCAAAATGGCCTACCAAATGTTCCGGCATACATCTTCATTCTGTGAAAAAAAAGTACAAACATGTCCTCATCCCTACATTAATACAGGGTTGGGCCCATTCTATTGTCCAGTTAAAGGATCTTTCCACTTTATGAAAGCAAATGTATTACTGGTTTTAGGATACCAAAATCACTCAGCATCAGATTTTACTTTTGCATCCAAATTAAAAAACTTTAAGATAAAAAGAGCAGGTGAAGGATAATTATGTGGAGTAAGGGGGTATAACTCCCTCTTTTTATTTTAAGTAATTGATTTTTTTAAGGTTTGATGAGTTCTTTCCACAATTAATTTTCCTTGTGGATTATAAGTTATGTCAGTTTTATGATTAATTTAAAAACTTTTGAAATTAATTAATATTGAAATTATTTTGAAATTAATTATTAATTAACTATGATTAATACAAAATTTTACTTATGTAGTAAACAAAGGTTTACTTATATAGCCAGTCCCATTTTCTGTTTTTATAGTTTTTGGTATTCCAATAATGGAAAATCATCTAAGGCAGTGTGATATTGAATGCTTAGTAGCCTCTCCACTGAGAGGTGTAGCAAGGATATATCCTGAATAAGTATTAAAGGTAGCATGAACATATTTATGTTTGTCAAATTCAGGAATATGAGTAACATCCATTTGCCATATCTAATTAGGGGTCAATCCTCTAGGATTAATGCCATGATGAGGGACAACAAAAAGTTGAGGGTAATGAGAACATTGTTTTGTCAAGCTACTTCTCAAGTAATACCAAAATGTTGTCTGAGACTATTACTGTTGTGATAATGCAAGGCATGTGATTTCTGAACAGCTTCAACATATGCTATAAACATTTGTGTTAAGGTATCTGCTCTACAGTTCCCTTATGCCAATGGTCCAGGGAAGATTATAATGAGCTCTTCTATGTCTAGTATAATACTTATGTATTCTATTTCTCATAGATAATTGTATTTGCTGAAATAGTTGATTAGATGTATTTAAATAAGGGACAGTCTCAAGCATAATTAAAGTTCATGCAATATAATGACTACCTGTAGATAGGTTAAAAGCTTTATTTTGTGAAGTAAGAAATACTGCTGCTACTGCATGCAGTTCTATGACTTGAGCAGATTTAAGTTCAAATTGCAACATGGTTTCTTTATCTTGAATAGTCAAATTGCTTTGCCTATTAAATACAGAAAACACTTTGGATACAAGCTCCTTACTTAAATTTATGGGGAATAAGAATTCAGGCATAGTTGCAAGTTGTAATAATTTATCTTTGGGATAATAATTATCAATTCTTCCCATAAAGTGAGCAAGGGCAATAGGCCATGCATCAGTATTTTGTTATAACCAATCAGCTTGTTGCTTAGTAAAAGGAATAATAATATAATTAGGGTCCTTTCCAAAATATTTACAAGCTTCATGGTGGGAATGCTGTATTAGGCTTGCTACAACTTCATAATACGAAATAATTATCCCTAGGCAGGGGAAACAGGGAGATACAACCACATTAAAGGCCCTGCTTGCCAAATAATCACGATTGGTGTATGGGAAGTTGGTAATATACAAAAGCCCCATGGTGGTTGGTAATCTATGTAGTCAATTCTTTGATTTTTCTATCACTGTTTCTACTTTTTGTAAGACTAATCAGGAATCATTAGTAAGTTGCCATTTAGATGTGGGATGAGAATCTCCTTTTAAAATATCAAACATAGGTCTCAATTCTCCTGTGGACAATTTTAAATAAGGTCTTAGACAGTTTATATCTCCTAATAATTTTGAAAGTCATTTGAAGTTTTAGGCTCATCTTTTCTTAACTGTATTTTCTGAGGTAAAATATTTTAGGATATAATTAATGTCCTAAATTTTGATAGGGATATTGCCTTTGAACTTTCTCAGGGGCAATTATTAAGTCTCTTTAAGGGATTTTTGAAATACTGCATAGGTACGCAGTAGAGTAGATTCATTTTGTTCTGCCAATAATATGTCATCCATATAGTGTATAATATACATTTGAGGATATATGAATCTTAATGAATTTACAGCTATAGCAACAATTTTTGGCAGAATGTTGGGCTGTTGGCCATGCCTTGAGGAAGGGCTTTCCAAAGAAAATGTTTCACAGGTTCTTTGAAATTAGGAGAAGGAACACTAAATGCAAATCTTTTACAGTCTTCTGGATGTAGGGGAACAGTATAAAAACAATCTTTAAGATCTAAAATAATCTTAAAATTGTCTATGGGTATTATAGAAGGTAACTACAACCCTGGTTGCAAAGCTCCCATCAGTTCTTTGGTTTCATTAACTTTTCTGAGATTTTGTAATAACCTCCATTTTCCAGATTTTTTTCCTGATGACAAATATAGGAGAATTCCAAGATGAATTTGAAGGTTCAATATGACCACTTTCTAATTGTTCCTGCACTAACTGTTCTGCAGGAAAAAAAAAATCAGCAGTTAGATTCCATTGATCCACCAGCAAGGGCAGGCCTCTCTTCCAAGTAATCTTGTCTGAATTGGGTGCAGGTTGATCAATGGTCTCTGTCAAAAATATCCTAACCCTTTTCATATAAGGCACGATTCATGGAAAACTGGCTTTTTACAACTTTATCCATTTATTTCTATGCCCTGAGTAGGAATATAAACTTGGTTCAACATCTGCCTTGTAACTCTAGCATCAGGACTAAAAACGAAAACTCTCATTTGTTCCATAATATCCCTGCCCCATAAATTGACAGGTAACAGAGCAACATTATAGGATTGAAATTGTCCCTTATGACCTTTATTATCACATCAATTTAATAAGTCAGCACTTTGTTCAGGACTCTGGCTTTGTCCACTACCTTGTAGCTGGGTAACAGTATTATGCTTAGGCCAGGTAACTACATGGTCATTGCTCAGCAGTAAAAACAGAAACATCTGCACCAGTATCTAGTAATCCCCATAATTCTTTTCCATTAATTTTTATTTTTAGTTTGGGTCTTGCTGCTCTGATACTATGTATCCAGTATGCATCAGATGAGCCAAATCCTGAAGATCCTCTTGTTTTATTATTACTTTTATGTTTCGTTTTTACAAGGAGTAAAAAAAAAATAATTGAGTAATATATTGACCTGATTGTATAACAGATATAGCCCTAGGAGAAAAAAAATCATAATTTTTATTTTTCCTGTATAATCAGCATCTATTACTCCAGGAGATACCATAATTCCTTTCATGGTGGCACTACTTCTTCCTGAGTCCTACGGTATTTTATGAAAGAACACCAAAATATTAGTAGGCAAGGCTTGCATACCCATTTCAGGGGTTAATACTTTTTCAGGGCATGGGGCTAGCCCCTCTGCCAGTTTTCCAGAGGCAAAAGATAACCCTGATCATCTCTTTTTTACTTACACAAACATTAGCCCAATGTTTTCTTATTTTACATCTAAGACACACTGAGGAATTTTGCTATTTTAGTTATTAACTCACTTATTTTTATTTGGACATTGTTTAACTTAATGTCCTTTTTGGCCACAACTGAAGCAACTTCCTGGAGGACCATTAACCCTTCCTTTAGCTTTCCTTTACTGAAATAAAATTTCCTTCGCAGTTTTTCCTTGCAATGTAGCCACCATAGCTCAACCTTGGGTATAAGCAGGTCCTATATCTGAGCATAAACAAATATACTCTGTAATATTTCTATTTTTTTTTCTGGAATGACAAATAGCATCATGACAAGCAGAGTTTGCATTTATTTTAAACCAATCTTTTTATCAATAGTAAAGCTGCATTAAAATATCCAAATATCCTGCCTACACCTTGCATCTATCTATTTACAAATTCTTGAAAAGGCTCATCAGGTCCCAATTTTATTTTAGAAATATCTTCATGTAAGCTTCCTTCAGAAGTTAATGTATTCCATGCCTTTAGAGGTGCTGTATTAATTTGTGCATATACGCCTGGATTATACATCAACTGATCAGCTACAACAAAATATTGCCCTTCTCCAGCTAACATGTCATAATCTACTGCAGCATTGTTTGTGCATTCAGTTCTGCTACTCTCATACATTGCTCATGAAATTCAGTTCACCATAATAAATTACTTCCACTGCTCAAGCAGGCTTGAGCCAGTTGTTTCCAAACTTCAGAAGAGCAGAAGAGTGTCAGTAGCCAGATTATCAAGTAAAGCTATTGTAAATGGTACAGTGGACCCATATTGAGCACAAGCAGTTTTCTAAATTTATTTATTCTTATTAATTACAGTTTATTCACTTTGTATCCCCCCATAAGGCCCTCCCTCCTCTCCTCCTGATCCCACCCTCCCTCTCCCTTCTTCACGCATGCCCCTCCCCATGTCCACTGATAGGGGAGGTCCTCTTCTCCTTCTGATCTTAGTCTATCAGATCACATCAGGAGTGGCTGCATGTCATCTTCTGTGGCCTGGTAAGGCTGCTTCCCCCTCAGAAGGAGGTGATCAAAGAGCAGGCCAATCAGATTATGTCAGAGGCAATCCCTCTTCCCATTACTATGTAACCCACTTGGACACGACACTGCCATGGACTACATCTGTGCAGGGGTTCTAGGTTATCTCCATACCTGGTACTTGGTTGGAGTATGAGTCTCTGGGAAGACCCCTGTGTTCAAATTTTCTGGTTCTGTTGCTCCCCTTGTGGAGTTCCTGTCCTCTCCAGATCTTACTATTTCCCATTTGTTTTATTTGTTTAAGTGAGACTGGTTGATGTTTACGCACAGCATTACTTTGAGGATCAAATTCTTCAAACACAGGGAATTGAAATTTTAAATCCCCAATGTCTTCTCCTATAGCTGTAGCTTACTGTAAACTAGTTTGCAGAGGAGGCATTTTCTTTATATTTAAAGACAATGGTTTTCCTCCTCTTGAACTCACTAATGCAACTAAAGGATTCTTGATGATATAGATATATACCTTTTTTCTTCTTTTACCCCTTCTCATCTTCACTGTCTTGTTCCTCTTTTCACTTTTTGACTCTCCCTCTTCATCAACTTCCTTTTTCTTTTTTTTAAAATAATTTTCTTAACTTGATGTTTTAATTCATAAATTTCTTTCTCTGTTTCTTGCCTTTCTCTTTTTTCTGCTGTCCTTTTCTAACAGGAATAGTTCTGGTAAGGGCTGCCATTCCTCATTATGATATTTGGCAGCTTTTGCTTCTAAATCTGCCTCTTCATGAGGGCCTAAGGGCTCAGGATCTTGATCTGATTCTTCCTCTTTTATCAGAGCGGAATGAATTACTTTCAGTTTCTCCTCAGCCTCGCTAATGTCTGATTTTAAAAGTTTTTTTTTTCTTTCCTGACAAAGATTAAGGTTATCTCAGATTAAAGCCCATAAACTAAAAGTGTCAATTTGTACTTTCCCTGGTCTATGAGCTATATAGTAAATAAGAAATACAGCTTCTGATCTTTTCCCAAGTTTTAAAATTAACAGTACCTTCCTCACGAAACCACAAAGACACTTTCTCTACAAACTGTAAAAATTAAACTAATCATTATTTATTACAGCCGCTCCTCTAGTCTTTTTTTAATTTTAATTTTATTTTTATTAATTACAGTTTATTCACTATATATCCCAGCTGTAGCCCCTTCCCCAACCCATCCCACTCTCATTCTCCCTCCCTTTTCTTTTCCTCTGCCCCTGCCCCAGTCCAATGATAGGGGGGTCCTCCTCTCCTTCCATTTGACCCTAGCCTATCAGGTCTCATCAGGACTGGATTCTTTGTCTTCCTCTGTGATAAGGTTGCCCCCCCTCAGGTAGAGGTGATCAAAGAGCCAGCCACTGAGTTCATGTCAGAAACCATCCCTGCTCCTCTAGTTTTGAGCATGTTTTTAAGCATAAGTACAAACAGCAACCGACTGTTTCCCTGTCCCATTCTATATATACATATAACAACTCACTTCTTTAATTCCAACCGCTCTCACTTTCCACGGTGTCCTTTACTGAATTACTGTGCAGTCAGGAGCTCTCACATTGGGCACCACATGACCAAGCCCACTCAGTCAAAGGAGATCACAACTAGGGGAATGAGGATTAAAAGAAGGCAAGAATTTATGAGAAATATTCCATTTGATTTTACATAGAAGATGCTAAAGGACAAATTCCAGGAATGTGGCCACATGCTGTACACAGACATCAAGATGGAGAACAGAAAGTCCAAGGTGTGTGATGTGGTTAGGTTTGAGTCTCCAGAGATGGCTGAGAGAGCCTGCCCGATGATGAATGGCATAAAGCTGAGTGGCCAAGAGACTGATGTTTGAAGTGGTTAAGCAGTTGTCTTTTTTAAACATCATTACCAGACCACTGAATTTGTATTTTTTCATGTTAAAACATTTTAATTTGTTGGCTGGATGTATAAAGATGTTTAAAAAATTCAGTTGCTTTTTGGGGTAATTTCAATTAATTTTTTAATGATTGGGGTTCTACTTAACTGTTTGTATTGATATTGCAATGTGCACATTTTTTTGTAGTTATGGCATCTTCTTGACATCGAATATGAATTTGATAATAAATACCAGTTCATGAAAAAAAGGGCAGGAATGACACAAGCACACTCAAATTTCATGTGAAATGAAGCCAATTTTATTTTCCTCCAATTTCTTTATATACTGAAGAACAGCTTAAGCAAGCACATCATGCCATGTATGAAAACAAAAAATAAAAGTTAGCCCTAAGTTCCTTATTTTGCTCCACCAACTTCCTTATGACTCATCTCATGAGTTCATAAAACATTCACTCTGACCAGACAGTTTCTTAGCGAAAAACATCTGATGGTAGGAAAAAAGTTTAACTTGGCCAAAGGTGAAGCTGAATTAGCAGCAGTATTCTAAGATATCTGTACCATGGCTCTTGACATGAAGGGAACGGGCTATGTTTCAGTTGGCTGTGGGTACCTACAAGATATAATCAATACAAGTTGTGGTGGAATATTTCATGTTTTTCAAATCAATAAAGTAGGATCCAGTTGGTGGTTAAGGTCAGTAAGCAGTGTACAACTACTAGGAGGCAATCTCTAGTGGTAACTGATTGGTTATTACAAGGAAAAGTCAAGGCAAGTGTGGCTATATTTTCTAAGTTGTCCTCAAACAGGTCAGACACAGGCATGAATCTTATTTTCAGAATGTCAGAGGCTAGTTCTCATCTAACATATTCTGTGCTTTATATTAAGGCACTACCACACTTTTTGGTGGATTTTAACTTCATTTTCTGTGATTAAGGTGGGAGTCCTCACAAGCAAGACTTACTGCTTCAGTTTTATAAAATTCATGCCATAGCCTTTGAATGCAGCAGGGAAGAACAATAATTAAATTCCTGGACTGTGATTTTCTTATATATCAAATGAATATGCTATTTCTTTCCTTAATTAATTATGGTTTGACTCAAGTCTTATGGAGAACATTAATGAGTAAAAATGATTTTTTTTTCATTTCAAAAGTATCTGGATGTTATGCCCTTATATTAATGCCAGGGCCTAAACTCACTTAAGAAGCAGCAAACCCTGATATAAGGAAATACAAGTACAAACAGAATAACAAATAGCAGTTTTTATTTCCTATTGCTGCTGTAGCAATTTACATATGTAGTGGCTTAAAACAATATAAATATCTTTCCTTCCAGTTCTGAATATTATCAAAATGACAGATGTCTCAGTGGGATAAAGTCCAGATGGTGATAGTGCTACTTAGATTCCTTTGGGAGGATAGAGGGAAGAATCTGTGATTTGCAGTTCCCAGCCTACAGTAGTAGCCCACATTTCTTTTTATGGCCCTATTCCAATAACTGTGTCACTCTAAACATTACTTCTATTGTCACATCTTCTTTTCTCACTTCCCTGCCTCTCTCCTTGTAAGGGAAAGTCTTGCAGTTATTCAAATAACTGATTTCTAAAACATCCTCCCACAAAGGAAAGCAGGACCCTCCCTTAGAAACAAACGTAATCTATGAGGCAAAAGCTTGTTTGTGTGTAGTAATGAATGGTTACAGACTTAGCTTTCAGGGTGGTATAACAGCTGTGTGATTTGAATTACTTTTTCAACAAAATAGGAGGGGTGCTGACTGGATAAAAGGCTCAGTGGTCAAGAGCCTTGGCTGATCTAGAGTTTTGAGTCCCAGCATCCACATGATAAATCACAACAGTTCTAGGAGACTGACATCCTCTCCTGGACTTCACGGGCAACAGGCATATAAGTAGCACAATACAAATGCCCATACATATAAAATAAAATGTTTTTTTTCTTTTCTCATTATTTATAATTTATTACAATTTATTCACTTTGTATTCCACCTGTAGTTCCCTCCCTTGTCTTCTCCCAGTTCCACCCATCCTCTTAAATCTCTCCTAGTCCACTGATAGAGGAGGACCTCCTCCCTGTGTACCTAAGTATAGCCTTGCAGGTCTCATCATGACTGGCATCATCTTCCTCTGTGGCCTGGCAAGACTGCACCCCCCCACACCCATGGAGAGGTGATTAAAGAGCTGTCCACTGAGTTCATGTCAGAGACAATCCCTACTCCCCTTAGTAGGAAACCCACTTGGAAACTGAGCTGCTCATGATAAAATATTTTTTAAATAGAGGTGATTTAAGTAGTAAATATTTTAATTTCTTAAAAGTCACGTTATTCTAATTAGTAAGTGTTTTTGAATGAGATATGTAAATATTCTAGTGTAAACATAAGATCTTTGTCTGGTGGGAGAATCGCTCTGAGTGTCAGTTTTCATATCATGGCTGTGATTTGGGATTATTTATAGAGTTTGTGCCTTTATGGTGCAACCCAAGCTCTGTTTGTCTATATATTTAGCCTCATATTTAAAGAAAAGCAGTATAATTTAATCAGTTACTGTTCATCCAATTTGGGTCACTTCTGATTTACAGAGTGTTAATGAGTCACATAGATTTGGCCCTCTCTGTGTCCCAGCTCAGACCCATGCAGTTACTATTTATTTGCAATGACACCATGCTTGGCCCTGGGTTACAATGTTCTTATGAACTTTCAATCTAATCTCTGTATTCAGAGATTACCAAATGCCAGGTAGAAATGCCTATTCTGACATTTATTAGTGTTGTGATATTTGCCATGTCAATTTACATATTTGAGCTTTAGTCCTAATGCAGATGTAGCCTGTGGAGCAGCTTATGATTTGCAAAGTAACATGCAAATGGACCTGCTGAACCCTCTTAACATTAATACCATGTTTAAGGTATGAAAATAGTTGAGCCATGCTGTGGCTGATATATTTGATTATCTTTATGACTGATTGTAATCCATTTTATTTTACTCTCATCAGTATATTTTCTGTGAGCAGCTTCAGCTATGGAGGAATTACACACAAAGAAAAACTCAATATTTAGCGAGGTCTACAAAGGAGAAAACACAAATGCATGTAAAAATCATAGAATGGAGCAGTCCTTTGGTGATATTATGTGTACTGCTTAAAATTCTGTGTGAGTAATACTTTTGAAGGGATAAATTATATCCAAACTAAACAGAAATAAGTAAGTTTGAAACCTCAGAAAGGTTGGAGAAAGGCATAACAAAACTGGAAGGAGAAAAGATTTGGTTAAGTCTATAAAAGGTGCTTAACTCATTTTCATAGCTGTGTGATATATAAATAAAAGGCAAGAGAGAGGAAAACATCCCTATGGATTATTGAAATATTTGTCCATTCAGGTCTTCTCTTTACTAATTTTTAAAGATTTTTATTTTAGTTAGTTATTTTTAATTCATGTGTATCAGTGTTTTGCCCTCATGCATGTATGTGCACCACATGTGTTATATGGTGCCCAGTGACATTGGGAGAAGTCATTGGATCCCATAGAACCATCATGTGGGTCTAGGGAACTGAACCTAAGTCCTTTTCAAGAGTGACCAATGCTCTTAACTGCTGAGCCATTTCCCCAACTCCTTTTCACATCCTTTCTGTAGAAGATAGCTAAAAGAGATTTGACATGAATAATAATACCTGCCCTGCTTTAACTCCTTTCAGAAACAGTGTGAGGATATAAATACATAAATGTAAAATGACTACATGTGCCTAAAATAGTAGCTGATGAAAAGAAAGGTGCAATGGAACCAGAGATTCTAAAGAGAAGTTGAGATAACCTGTAAATGGGGTAAAAATTGGCTGAAATTTTAAGACATTGGAATTATGATAAGTTAAGAATAATAGCTCACTGGGCTTTCCTTTCCTTTTTAGCTTGTATTTAAAGTGGATATTTTACAATTTCTTAGTAGAAATAACTTACCCAATATATGTGCTGTAATTCAATTATCATCACCATGTTTTTACATAAAGTAATAAGGAACAGTAACCAGAGTGCCTGTCCTTGCTTCCAAAACTGGTCCCCAGAACAGTTTTTTTTTTTTCCTCTGGTTGGATGCCCCCAGGAAGGTTCCTCTCTAGCAGGTTTCCAGGGCCCTGTAAGAGACACAGACAAATCTCTAACTAGCTCTGTAACTCCAAGTTCTTGGAATGGTTAAACTATTTTGTTGTTTATTTACATGAGCTCTTTTAACAGGATGAAATATTAGCAGTTAGGTAAATTCAATTTGTTATAGTTTCCTTATTAGAAACATTCTTGCATACTATTGGAGTGAGAGCATGCCCTTGGAATTAGATGTGTCTCTTAACTCTAAAAAAGTTTCATTGTGATAATTAAGATATTTAAAATACAATAGAGTATTGTTGGCCTAGGACCTGCAATGGATACTGTTGCCATAATGGACTCCATTTTGAATGCTTGTACCAGTGGATGAATACTAGGCTAGCTCTTCTATTGAGTTAAAATATTTAGGTTATACAGGGTCAATTAGGAAATGACTGCTGTGATGCACTTACTCACCTCAGAGGAATCATGGGGAATTACTGCACCTCTGAAAGCCAGGGAGAGTGATTTATATTCTGAAATGATTTGACAGAATAAGTACAGTCTGATGTGTTTTAATGGGCTTTGATGAGCACCAAAGACTAGCTATTACAAGAACCACATGCACTATGTAGAGGTGGGATCGAGGGCTACACAGTTTAGAATTTACATCTCTTCTTTTGAGATAGAACAAAAATCAAGTTACTTTGACCTTTTCAAGAAGTAATTTGTTTTGCAAGCTAATGCTATTTTCTCTGTTAAAAGTCCCCATAATAACCAAGGAAAAGGCAGAAAATGGTAAATGCTCAGGTTGATTAAATTAAGAGACACTCCTTATTCTAAAATCTGCTAAACTAAGTTTTATCAACATGCTGTATTGCCTCAGTCACATCCTAATTCTATTATAGTAGCATTTTACTTAAATACAACATTAATGAGAGAGTGACAATGGTACCTTGCCTGTGTTTTACCTTAGAAAATATCTATTAGATTTATACGTACTCAAATTTCATCTAGAATTTATCTCACTTAATAGGCTTAGAAGCATAATATATTTATGAAATCATATTTTACCCTTCATTAAACCTTATATCCCAAGAAAAACTATCTTTGTGACATTTAACAAGGGAGATGTTATGATGATATTTAAAGCCTAGAGACAGACAAAATTCACAGTAAATATAATCTAGGTGCTTTGTATAATGGACAAAATTAAATCAGCACTAAAGGAAGAAATACGTCTATAAAAATACTGAGGGTTGTCAAAGTGGATGCAACATTTTTGTCCCTAAATTAATGAGGACTACAGGCTTAGTCTCATGAACGTTAATTAACTCCCTCTAGGACAGTACTTTTTAAAGTGTGATCCAATGATACCTTAATCAGCACTGCATTGATGCTTATTTAAAAAGTAGTGTGAGTATATACCTACAAATTTCATGATTTCCTTATTTTTCATTGCAGGGTAATACTCCATTGTGTAGATGTCAGTCTTACCAGGCCACAGAAGAAGACAATGCAGCCACTCCTGATGTGATCTGATAGACTAAGATCAGAAGGAAGGAGAGGAGGACCTCCCCTATCAGTGGACTTGGGGAGGGGCATGTGTGAAGAAGGGAGAGGGAGAGTGGGATCGGGAAGGGAGGAGGGAGGGGCTTATGGGGGGGATACAAAGTAAATAAAGTGTAAAAAATAATAATAATTTAAAAATACTTATAAAAAAATAAAGTGCTATTCTAATTGTAAAAAAAAAAAAGTAGTGTGAGTAGAGAGGTGGGAACACTGAGGGTGAGAAAGTAAGTTTAACCAGGTAATTGTGGGTGGGACAAGGAGGAGGTGAGGAATCTAGGAAAGGGTTACAGAAAACAAAGCATATAAGAAAAGTCATATGAAAACCTATTATTTTCTAAATCAAAATAAGTTAAAAGAAAAACAAGAGTTAAGAGCATATTTTGTTTAGCCAAGTAATGCTACTCCTAAACAAAATCTAAGTGCCAGACATGGGATACTTTAATATGTTTTATTAGTTAGGGAGGCTCCAGACATTACAACATTACAGGCTCTTGCTATCTATGGTGGTTTGAATGAAAAATATATGCAATTGGCTTGGGTATTTGAATAATTGGTATACAGCTGGTAGCACTTGGAGGGATTTAGAGTATGTGACCTCTTAGAGGAAGTACATCACTGGCTTAAAGAGTTTTGTAGCTTTACCCCACTTCCAGTTCTCACTGTGTCCTAGTTAGGCATTTATTGCTGTGATAAACACTGTGAACAAAAAAAAAATGTGGAGATGAAAATGTTTATGTGGCTTATCAATTATAGTCTATTATAAGAAGTATCCAAATATGAACTGAAGCAGAAGCCATGTAAAAACTCTCCTTACTGACTTGCTTATTGATGGACTATGCAACCTGTTTTACTATACAATTTTCAACTAATTGCCCATCATTGTCACTATTCAAAGTTAGAAGGACACTGCTATATCGGACATGGGGTAAGATGATCAATCCTCGTTTAGAATGACAGATGTGATGTGCATTGAACGTATGACAGGAGTCTACTGAGCACATTGGAAAGACTCTAACTAGCAGTGTTTTCAAAGCAAAGACTCATGACCAAACCTTTGGCAGAGTACAGGGAATCATAAGAAAGAAGGGGAGTTAGTCTGATAAGGAAAGGATAGGAGCTCCACAAGGACCAAATATATCTGGGCACAGGGTCTTTTCTGAGACTGACATGCAACCAAGGACCATGTATTAATGTAACCTAGAACCTCTGCTCAGATGTAGCCTGTGGTAGCTCAGTAACCAATTGGTTTCCCATAGTGAGAGGAGCAAGGACTATTTCTAACAGGAACTCAATGACTGGCTCTTTGGCCTCCCCACCCCCCAAGGGAGGAGCAGTCCTGTTAGGCCACAGAGGAGGGCTTTGCAGCCAGTCCTGAAGATACCTGATAAAACAGGATCAGATGAATGGGGAGGAGGTTCCCCCTATCAGTGGACTTGGCAAGGGGCACGGTGGAGATGAGGGAGGGAGGGAGGGACTGGGAGGGAATGAGGTATCGGGAAACGGCTGGGGTACAGAGTTAATAAAATGTAACTGATAAGAAAAAAATAAAATATAAAAAAAAGAAAAGAAAAGAAAATGTCCCACAGGTTTGCCTACAATTCCAGTATCATAGAGGAATTTAGTAAATTCATGTTTCCTTTTCACTTTTCTGATTGGCTTCATACTAACTTTGTTCTGATATGTTCTACTCTTTTGGCTCCTTTTCATTCTCTCACTCATTCTGTCTTTACTTGTGTCTAGCTTGATCTCTCTGCAACTAATCTATGTAAAACTGCCACACATACACACACATCAATACCCACCCCCCTTTTTCTGTCATAGTCTCTATTTCCTGTGCTGTTCTTGTATTAGTTGGACATATCCTTTTCTGTCAATTTTTTCTCTGATTCATCACTTTGTCCCTCAATAAGATGTCATTTTCAAACATGGGTGCTTCCTTCTACAAACTAAGTTTACCATCATTTTTTTTTGGGGGGGATTAAAGGTGTGACCTAAGGGAGTGTCTGTATCCCAGCCAGAGGAATTAAAAGTGTGTCATTCCAGCTTGATCACACAGACCTAAAAGTTCTTTGGATGTGATCCCGTGCCAGAACAGTCATGTTACTGAATTAAAATTTCTCTACATTTCACAAATGACCAAAGCTTATGTCAAAATAACAAAACAAAACAAAACAAACAAACATAAACCTAATCAAGACAGTTCCTGTCAAGATTGTGGTAAAAGACGTGACCACTCAGCTTCCTGTTCCTGCACCTATCTGTCATGCTTCTCAGCCACGATGGAACTGTAAGCCCAAATAAACCTTTTCTTCTATAAATTGCCTTTATCATGGTGTTTTATCACAGCAACAGAAAAGAACTTATCTCAACACCCAAATTTTTAAGCATCAGAACTAGCTAATAAGATCCTACTGCTGAAGAAACCACATACTTTGGTTGTGAGCTACAGAAAACTCAAACTGGAACTGAGGTGGAAGCCTCTTCCTGCTAACTAGTTTTCATAATGCAAAATGGTGTCATAAAGGCTGCTGGAAAAGAAAAGGTATCAGCAGGCTATGAATCCCACAAACTACAATAACCAATTGACAAAGCAAGATGTGCCCAATGACTCAATACTGCCATAACTCAATACTGACATGGGGTAATCAACAACTCATTGAAATGTGCATTCAAAATTACCAATGAAAAGCTTTATACCCCAAATTTGCTCAGGTACACAAAAGGGATACTTGTTCAACCATGTTTATAGCAGCTTTATTTGTAATAGCCAGAACCTGGAAACAACCCAGATGTCCATCAACGGAGGAAAGGGTACAGAAATTGTGGTATTTTTACACAATGGAATACTACTCAGCAATCAAAAAGGAGGAAATCATGAAATTTGCAGGCAAATGGTGGGATCTAGAAAAGATCATCCTGAGTGCAATATCCCAGAAGGAGAAAGACAAACACGGTATATATTCACTTATATAGACCTATAAGATATGACAAACATAATGAAATCTATACACCTAAAAAAGATAATCAAGAGAGCAGACATGGGGGAAGATGATCAATCCTCGTTTAGAAAGACAGATGGGATGTGCATTGAATGTATGACAGGAGTCTACTGAGCGCATCTGAAAGACTCTAACTAGCAGTGTTTTCAAAGCAGATACAAAGACTCATGGCCAAACCTTCGGCAGAGTACAGGGAATCATACGAAAGAAGGGGAGTTAGTATGATGGGGAAAGGATAGGAGCTCCACAAGGACCAAATATATATGGGCACAGGGTCTTTTCAGAGACTGTCATTCAACCAAGGACCATGTATGGATATAACCTAGAAACTCTACTCAGATGTAGCCTGTGGTAGCTCAGTAACCAATTGGTTTCCCATAGTGAAGGGAACAAGGACTATTTCTAACAGGAACTCAATGACTGGCTCTTTGACCTCCCCACCCCCCAAGGGAGGAGCAGTCCTGTTAGGCCACAGAGGAGGGCTTTGCAGCCAGTCCTGAAGATACCTGATAAAACAGGATTGGATGAATGGGGAGGAGGTCCCCCCAATCAGTGGACTTGGAAAGGGGCACCACGGTGGAGATGAGGGAGGGAGGGTGGGATTGGGAGGGAATGAGGGAGCGGGACACGGCTGGGATACAGAGTTAATAAAATGTAACTGATGAGAAAAAAAAATAAAATTAAAAAAAAAAGCTTTAGGAGGTTTAAGCAAGAACATAAAAAATATAGAGCCAGCAAGGTAGAATATAAGAAAAAAATGTGTTTTAAAGAATTGAGCCTTAGAAACAGGTAGATAAAGATTTAAATAACAATTATCAAGTGTTGGGTGCCAGGTCAATCCTAGAAATGCTGTAAATAAGAAACTGGGTGCTAGCCAGCCATGGTGGTGCGTGTCTTTAATGCCAGCACTCAGGAAGTAGAGGCAAGTGGATCTCTGAGTTCAAGGCCAGCACAATTTATGCAATGAGTTCCAGGACAACTAGAGCTACACAGAAAAATCCTGTCTTGAACAAACCAAACAAGCAAAAATAAATAAATAAATAAAAATAAAAATACCCCCCCAAAAAACAAAAGAAACAGGATGTTTATGTTTTCTTTTTTCCTATTTACTTCAAAATATGACATTGTATCCAAAGTTTCATTATTGGCTTTTCTTTATTTTATTAATTATGTTCATTTTGTAAAATTTTCTTTTGTACATACCACCAGGAGAGATGAGTTCTTTTTTTTTAATATTTTTTTTATTTTTAACTAATGTTATACATTCTCTTGTATCCCAGCTGTAGCCCTCTCCCTCTTTCCCTCCCAATCCTCCCCTCCCTACCTCATCTCCTCCCTGCCCCCTTCCGAGTCCACTGAAAGGGGGTGATACTTCAAAGTAGATTATCATGGAATGGTTTATTAGATTCTTCTTAATTTATCCAGTTAACAAATTCCTTGCTTTAATGCATAAATAATGAACATACTAGTTAGAAGTATAGACTCTGGCGTAAGATTACCCATGTAACAAGACTGTTTACCAAGCCTGAAACCCTCAGCGAGCTACAAATCTTCTCTGTGCCTTGATAAATATGTGGTAGTAATACTAGCAGGGTTTTCTTATTGAGACTAAATATAGTCATGTGTGTAAAGCTCTTATAAATACATACAATCAATTACTAGACGTCATACTGACATTAGAGTTAACATATTCCAACCTCATTTGCTCTTTGCACTAGAAAAATCTTCATTTACTATCTAAAGTAATTTCATAAGCCTACATTTCAATGTCTATTCTGGGGTCAATCCAATTCCCAGAATACCTCAGGAATTCTTCTTCCAGATCTTCCAATGTATGATTTGGAAAGCCATGGATTTTCTAACAGTCAAGAAGATTTACGTTTTCTTTCTAAGGAAAATAAAGTGAAAGGAACCAATTATAATTACTGATGCTCCTGTTTACTGATTTATTAGCCAATCCCCTAAGTTCCATATCTGATTTCCTAAGGATACCAGGCTTTTCCAAGTTTAACACACTGACAATGTACTGTTCTATGAGCACTCAAGTTAATAATTTTTATTATTCTGATTAAAATAGCAATAAATGATACCTAGCTATAAACGATGCCTAAACTCTACATCTAAGGTACCTCTGTGTTACCTGTGATGGAGAGATCTTTATAAGTCAGGGTCAAAATTATTTCTCTTCTCATTTTCTTAGATCAGTCTCTTTTTCTCTAAAACCAAAAAAGCTAATCATAGAATAAAATACTTTGCAGTAAGTTTAACCAAGGAAAGGAGAGATGTATACTATGAAAACTGTAAAGCATGATAAAAATAGAAGATAAATAAATAAGTGTAAATGTCTGATCACAAACTTGAATGTCAAAAAGTATGTGGCATGTATGTGATATCTATAAAAATTCCAACATCCTTTTGCACAGAAATAGAAAAGTTAACCCTGAAATTAAAATAGAATCACAGAAGACCCTGATTAGTCAATGTGAACAAGCAATTTCTTTTTTTTTCTATGCTTAGTTATTTTTTTTTATTAATTACACTTTATTCATTTTGTATCCCCCCATAAGCCCCTCCCTCCTCCCCTCCCGATCCCACCCTCCCTCCCCTTTCTGCATGCATGTCACTCCCCAAGTCCACTGATAGGGGAGGTTCTCCTCTCCTTTCTGATCTTAGTCTGTCAGTTCTCATCAAAAGTGGCTGCATTGTCCTCTACTGTGGCCTGGTAAGGCTGCTCCCCCCTCAGGGGGAGGTGATCAAAGAGCAGGCCAATCAGATTATGTCAGAGGCAGTCCCTCTTTCCATTACTATGTAACCCACTTGGACACTGAACTGCCATGGGCTACATCTGTGCAGGGGTTCTGGGTTATCTCCACGAATTCCAAGTGGATCAAAGACCTCAACATAAAACCAGACCCATTAAATCGGCTAGAAAAAAAAAAGTGGGGAATACCATAGAACTCATTGGTACAGGAGAAAACTTCCTGAACAGAACACCAACAGCACAGGCTCTAAGAGCAACAATCAATAAATGGGACCTCATGAAATTGAAAAGCTTGTGTAAAGTAAAGGACACCGTCATCAAAACAAAGCGACTGCCTACAGATTGGGAAAGAATCATCACCAACCCTTTATCTGACAGAGGACTCATATCCAATATATATAAAGAACTAAACAAGCTGAAAAGCAACAAACCAAGTAATCCACTTAAAAAATGGGGAACAGAGCTAAAGAGAGAATTCTCTGTAGAGGAATATCGAATGGCAGAGAAGCACTTAAAGAAATGCTCAACCTCATTAGCCATTAGGGAAATGCAAATCAAAGCAATTTCTATTAGGTTTTATTTTATGTGTATTGGTTTTACATCCTTCATGTATGCCTGTTCACCATACTCATGTAATGCCCTCAGAAGCCAGAAGATGGTTTCAGATCTCCTGAATCTGGAGTTATAGAAGGTTTTGAGCTATCATGTGGGTATAGAAAATTGACCTTGGGTCCTCTAGAAGAACAGCCAGTATTCTTAACTGCTGAACCATTTCTCTAGCCTTAGTCAAAGCAATTTTTAACAAAAAGAACAAAGCATAGGTATCACATATTCTAATTTTAAAATATATTACATAACTGTAGCAATCAAAAACAGAATAGTAGTGTCATAAAATATACACATAGATAAATGGAAGAGAAAGAACAGCTCAGAAATAAGGACAAGTATGTATGATAAACTAACCTTTGAATCAGTTGTGAAGAAATCACTCTGGGACCAGATAGTCTCTACACTAAATAGTGCTGCAAGACTAGAATGTCTGAATGTGAAATAATTGTTCTATATCACACAGAAAACAAACTCAAAATGGATTAAGAGCCTAAAGGTAACATCTCTGTCTGTAAATATTCTTATTGAACAGCATGCAAGGATCTCTTTGCCATTGTTTATGGAAATGAGTTTTGGATATTACCCCAAAAGCATCAGCCAAGAAAGCAAAGAAAAATAAGTTGGATCACATTAGACTAAATAGCTTCCACTTAAGGCACAACTAAAAAAACCAAACTATAGATTGCATGAAAATATTTGTAGAATATAATATTCTTTCAAGTGGTTAATACACTCAATATAAGAATAACTTACACTGTTTAGTACCAAAAGTGAACTTCTCTCTCTCTCTCTCTCTCTCTCTCTCTCTCTATATATATATATATATATATATATATATATATATATATATATATAT
>NW_026589137.1:2767243-2784495 GCF_907164565.1 Psammomys obesus
ATATATATATATATATATATATATATATATATATATATATATATATACACACACATATATATTTCTAGATATTGAAATGGGAAAAAAGGTATATATACAGATACTCATCACTAATGATCACTGAAATACATGTTAGAACTTCAAGGATATACGACTGACTTCTGTCATAACAGCTACTATTAAAAAGGCAGAAGGAGGCAGTACATAATAAGTGTTACCAAGGGTGTGGAGCAAAAGACGTCTTTGTACAAAGGAAGTTCCTCAAAAAATTAATCAAAGATGCAATGGAGATTGGTCAGTAGTTAAATATGTACTGTACTAGCAGAGAAACTGTGTTTGGCTCCCGGAACCCATGCTGCATGGTTCATACACTTCACACTTTGAACATACTTATGTGCACATACCCACACAAAGACACATACACATAGTTGTCAATACATTCGTTAAAATAGTTAATCAAAGAACTACTGCATGATCCAGTAGTCCCTGTTCTGGGCATATCCAAAGGAAATTGAAATCAGAACTTCTGAGAGATATTTGTGTTCTATTTCTTATTGAAACATTACTTATAACATCTAAGATATGTAAATTCACACACCCCCCCTTTTACATTTTTCTCATGGCAGGGTACTGAGTAGCTTTAGGCAGGATAGCCTTCTAGTTAACCTGGTGTCCTTGAGAATATGAAATCACTTCACTATCTGACCACTTCTCAATCCAAAAATCTTACTTAGAGCATTTACCTGAGAACTGAGTTTTAAACACATGAAGAGTTTAAAACCAGAAGAGATAAAAAATTACTAGAAGTTCCACTAAGAAAATGTATCTAATGCCTTTATTGAACATCCATGTAGATGAAAATACAAGATGGTGACATAAAGGTGCAGTAGAAGTCTAGTCATGGTGGTGTAGACCTTTAATGTCAGCACTCAGTAGGCAGAGACAGTAATTATGGATGGCATCTGTTAGATAAATTTGTGCCACTGAGGATGAGGTATACATATTTCAAAGAGAAGTCATCTGATCTTTTGGTAAAGGACCTAAGTATGGAACTAGAGATGTAGTTCAGTGGTTAAGAACACTCAGATTTGGTTCCCAGCATATACATAGCAGCTCACCACGATCCAAAACACCCTCATTTGACCTCCATGGGTATCAAACACTGATGTTGTACACAGATATACATACAGACACATCCCACATTAATGTAAATGGAAAGAGTTAGTTTATAATGTAAACAATGCCTTTTAAAGACCATCTCTGTGGAAGGTAGTTCAAAAACATGCAAATGGGGTTTGTGGGCATATGCCTTTAATCCTAGCACTCAGGTGATAAAGGCAAATGAATCTCTGTGTGTTCCAGGCCAGCCTGAACTACATAGAGTGTTCTAGGACAGCCAGTATACATAACAACCAGCATAAAAACAAAACAAAAAAAATACAGCTATTATCTTACTGTAGAAAGAAAACAGAGAATACACCATGGAATTATTTGAGTCAAGTTTAAAAAGAGTGGAAAGAGAAAAAAAAAAAGCCTTCCATGAGACCAAAACAAATTTGGATAAGAGATAAGTAGATGCTATAAAGAAAATGTATAAAGATAGAGACAAATGATAATATCAAATAAATCATTAATAAAGCCTGGATAGAACTAAGAAAAGCCACCTGAAGAAGAGACCAAATTTTGAGACTGTCTAATACTTTTGGGAACTGTGATGTGGAAATACTGATGTTTTCAATAAGGGAATGTTGTTGGTAAGCTGAACACATAAATTTGACACATAACTGTTTAAACAGCTGCCCTCTAAGTAAAAGCTATGAATTCTCCATTTTCTCCTGGAGGATTTATTTAAATAAAATATGCTTATTAAATTATCTCCAAAGATGATTTCATTATTACTCTGATCATCTCATTTAAGACAGAGCTCTCTGTCATTCATATTAAAAATGTGGAATGCCATCCTTTTCTAAAAAAAAGATTACATCATGTATTTTTTTATCAGCTTGGAGATAAAACACAAGAGCATGAATCTGCTTGTATGTTCCATCAGCTTTTACCAATTTAAAATAATAGTAATAAATAAGAATCTTTAGATAATAAGATATAGAGATGCAGTTTTGTAGGATAAAAAAGATTTTAGATATAAAATAAGGACTCTAGATCTCTGGAGAGGACAGTAACTCCACAAGGAGATCAACAGAACCAGAAAATTTGAACACAGGGTTCTTCCCAGATACTCATAATTCAGCCAAGTACCATGCATGGAGATAACCTAGAACCCCTGCACAGATGTAGTCCATGGCAGTGTCCTGTCCAAGTGGGTTATATAGTAATGGGAAGAGGGACTGCCTCTGACATAATCTGATAGGCCTGTTCTTTGATCACCTCCCCCCTGAGGGGAGAGCAGCCTTACCAGGCCACAGAAGTTGACAATGCAGCCATTCCTGATGTGATATGATAGACTAAGATCAGAAGGAAGGAGAGAAGGACCTCCCCTATTAGTGGACTTGGGAAGGGGCATGCACGAAGAAGGGGTAGGGAGGGTGGGATCGGGAGGGGAGGAGGGAGGGGCTTATGGGGGATACAAAGTGAATAAACTGTAATTAATAAAAGAAATAAGGACTCTAGTTAATGATGCTAGAAATTCTGTAAGAAAATAAAATTTAGGGTATCAGATTCGTTGAACTGAAGTTACATGCAATTGTGAACTGCCTGTGGATTCTGGGAACAAAATGTGGATCTTCTGCAAGTTCAGTAAGTGCTTTGTACTCCTGACTTGACACTCCAGTCCCCCAAATAGTTTTTGTATCCTTACTCTATAAGTATTTCTTCTAGTTTTAACTTTATTTTTTTTATTTTTATTTTTGGAAGTACAATTTTCCATGTGTTCAGAATCTGTGAAGGTGTCAGATTCCTTCTCCATACATTTCTGAACTCTTTTTTTTTAATTTTATTTTTTTCTTATCAGTTACATTTTATTAACTCTGTATCCCAGCTGTATCCCGATGCCTCATTCCCTCCCAATCCCACCCTCCCTCCCTCATCTCCACCGTGGTGCCCCTTTCCAAGTCCACTGATTGGGGGGACCTCCTCCCCATTCATCCAATCCTGTTTTATCAGGTATCTTCAGGACTGGCTGCGAAGGCCTCCTCTGTGACCTAACAAGACTGCTCCTCCCTTGGGGGGTGGGGAGGTCAAAGAGCCAGTCATTGAGTTCCTGTTAGAAATAGTCCTTGTTCCCTTCACTATGGGAAACCAATTGGTTACTGAGCTATCACAGGCTACATCTGAGCAGAGTTTCTAGGTTATATCCATACATGGTCCTTGGTTGAATGTCGGTCTCAGAAAAGAACCTGTGCCCAGATATATTTTGCCCTTGTGTAGCTCCTATCCTTTCCCCATCATACTAACTCCCCTTCTTTCATATGATTCCCTGTACTCTGCCGAAGGTTTGGCCATGAGTCTTTGTATCTGCTTTGAAAACACTGCTAGTTAGAGTCTTTCAGATGCCTTCAGTAGACTCTTGTCATACATTCAGTGCATATCCCATCTGTCTTTCTAAACGAGGATTGATCATCTTACCCCATGTCCGCTCTCTTGATTATCTTTTTTAGGTGTATAGATTTCATTATGTTTATCATATCTTATAGGTCTATATAAGTGAGTATATACCATGTTTGTCTTTCTCCTTCTGGGATATTTCAATCAGAATGATCTTTTCTAGATCCCACCATTTGCCTGCAAATTTCATGATTTCCTCCTTTTTGATTGCTGAGTAGTATTCCATTGTGTAAAAATACCACAATTTCTGTATCCATTTCTTCGTTGATAGTTTTAACTTTAATTTGATGTTGTTTTCTAGCCAGTTTATCCGTATAGACCAGGCTGGCCTTGATGAAACTCAGAGATTTGTGAGCCTTTGCCACCTGAGTGCTGGGATTAAAGATCTGTGCCACCATTCCCAGCTAGCTTCTGAATTTGTTAATGACACTAACATGTAAGTATAAAGTATAATTGGCAATTATGCAAAGTCATGAGCATTCATATCACTGTGTTCCATTTTACATCCCTTCTCACTACAAACCCCTCAGACTCAATAAAACATATGGAACTATCATCTGCTATGGCTTCAATACTGTCTTCTGAAATACTTCCTATAACCATGTCTGAGGCTGCTTTAATAAACACAAGAAATTTATTCTAAACATACTAATATAAATCCAAGCTCTTCAGGTCACAGGTGTTAGCATTTAGGTAAAGTTCATGTTTCTTGTGGGTTGCAGAGATTTGGGCTCATTCATCAGAAGTGGCTGGATTTAGATTAGCATGTTTCATACCACACTTAATTTTCTGTGACTTGACAAATGTTCTGACACCAAAAATGACCCAACTTCCATTTCTATAGCAGTTCACTGTACTTTACAATGATTTCTCCTTGTTTGGCAAGAACAAGTAACTAGTAGCAGTCATATTCCTTCTTTTTAATATTTTTTGCTTTGAGACAGGGTTTCTCTGTATATCCTTGGCTGTTCTGGACTTGCTTTGTAGACTAGGCTGGCCTCAAGCTCACAGAGATCTGCCTAGCTCTGCCTCTCTGAGAGCTGAGGTTAAAGGCATGTGCCACTGTGCCCAGATTGTTTTTAATCTTTTAAGATTCACACTTTTGAAATAAAACTTCTAAGGGGAGTAAAGAGATGGTGCAGTGGGTACAGTGCCTGCTACACAAACTTGGGGACTTCAGTTTGGATCCTGAGAACCTACAACATTGGGGCAGCATGGTATATGTCTGTAACCCAGCAGTGAGTGTTGGCCAGTTGGTGGAGATGAAACAGAGGTATAGGTTCAGTGAGAGACCCTGTATTAATAAACAAAGGTGGGCACCTTTAACCCCAATACATGGAAGGCAGAGGCAGGAATGTCTCTGAGTTCAAGGCCACCCTGGTTTATATAGTAAGTTCTAGGGCAGCCAAGACTCTATAGAAAGACAGTCCTAAAAAGTAACCAAAGGAATGAATGAATGAATGAATGAATGAATGAATGAAGAATTAATGAACTGAAGAATGATATAGACACCTAATGTGGACCTCAAGCTTCCCCATAGGAATGCATGAGCTAGCATTACACACGCATGCATATATATACATGTACACATAATAATAGTAATGATAATCATAATAATAAAACATTTGAAAGAATTATTAACTTTCAAAATACTGAATAAATAGAAATCAAACAGAGTAAAATTAAAAATCTGGGTTCCAACCTCATTATAAAATCTATTATGTATATTACTTTTTGGCCTGTATACAGAGATCCAGTCCGGGCCTTCCATAAACCTAGATTAATGTTTCATTATTTTTCAACTCCAGCCAGGCTGCTATGAGAATACTCTAAGTTGCCTACGCAACATAAATATTTGTGCCCCTTCCCCAAATATACTTTTCAGCTGGCACTCTTCAATGCTAGTGATACTACTTGTGACTGAGCAATAATAAGGTCCCCCAGCTTTGGTGCTGAGGTCTGTGTAGCATTGCTTAGACTAAAGATAAGCCAGAAACTGACTTGAGAGGTAAGGTTCACTATCTATTTTCCTGGATGTGCCTTTTGGCACTCTATCTGTTTTACAGAATGAAGTCTGGCATATTGCCTCCCTCTACTCATTCTGTTTATTCTTCAAATGCCAAGAGAGCTATGAGGAAGACAGAACTCAAAGTTAGATCCAAGAATAGGTCCTTGGATTGAAGGATGGAAAATAGAGAGCGCTGGTCTTTAAAGGCATCTGCTTTCTTCCTTCTTTGCCAAGCTCTGATAAAACTCTTAAATTCCAGCACCCAAGGGGTAAGTTTTGAATGCCTACCATGAGTCCTTTGCCAAAACTTTTCAGAGGAAGCTGAAGCCAACCTGTGAACCTGATTATTCACATACAGTCTGTTTAATAGTAGCAGCAGAGGAACTTAGTGTTAAATTATTGCTCACCCAATATGCATCCCATTTGGCATGATATATTTGGTTATATCTGTTTTACCTTTTATATTTTGCCTAAAGTAATATAGTATAGTTGTTCAGCAGTGAGAATTAAGAGGCAAAATTAGATTTGACTTTGTGTTTTCCTTATGGACATTTCATTACCTTACAGATCTCTCAAAAAGAGATCTGCTTGCTTCTGCCTCCCGAGTGCTGGGATTAAAAACATGGGCCACCACCTCCAGGTTCTTCTAGACTCTTAAGGCATTGTATGCATGTTGTTCACAACATAAAGACATAAAGGCATGCAGACAAAACACTCATACACATAAAATAAAGTAAATAAATATACTTAAAATTAAATCTAGTAGTAGTCTCTATACAAAATTAGATGAGGCTATATCAGATGCAGATATATTTAGAGCTGTAATGATGAAAGCCATTTTAACTGAGCTAGGATGGTATTTCAATGTATTTTGAATGGCTTTTCTTTTATTCCTAAAGAAGTTGAATATTTTGTCATGGATTTATTTACATTTTCATTTCTTCACTTGGAAATTGTTGTGCCATTCAAGTCTTCATTCATTGATCCAATGATTAGTTTTTTGATATATAATATATGTAAAATATTCAAAAGTTTGTAATACATACATTTTGCTGTCAAACATTTTCAGCCTTTCTTCAGACTATCTCTACAGTCTAGAGTTTTTTTTGTTGTGAAGAACAATTGAAGTTTGATTCTGTGATGGGTTGAATCAGAATGTCCTTCATAGGCTCATGTATTTGAACAGTCAGTTCCCATCAATGGCACTGTATGGGGAGGTTTATTATTGTGGTCTTGCTGAAAGCTGTATGTGCCTCAGGACTATCTTTTGAGAGCCAAACCCTTGTCCCACTTAGAGTTTGCTTTCAACTCCATGCTTGACGTTGAATATGTGAGCTTTCAGTTTTCTGTTCTTGGTGTCATGCCTGCCACCTGCTGTCATACTATCCTCACCACTATGAGCTCAACCCCTGTGGAAGAGTGAGCCAAAATAAACTTTTTTTCTATAAATTTCTTTGGCCATAATATTTTTTCACAGCAATAAAAAAGTAACTAATACAAATACAGTGTCATTTCTAAATTCTAGGGATTGTTTTTTGAGCTTTTAGGTTATTTTTTACAAAGTTCATATATTTCTATATCTTTGAATATTTTCCTGTAGCAGGCTCTGGCTTTGGATTTTTGTGTTAAAATCTTTCATCCATTTTTCAGTGGATTTTTGTACAAGGTAAGAAATATGAGTGTTATAAATATAGATGGTAATATCATTTTCGATCATTTGCTGAAGAGGTTTGTTTGTTTGTTTGCTTTTAACCAATGTACACTTTTGACATCTTTGCCAAAAATTAAATGACTATAGCTGTTCAGGTTCATTTTCAAGATTTCCACTTCAATGGTCCACATGTCTGTTTTTGTGTAACTACCAGGCTATTTTCATTACACTCTCTCTGTAGTATAACTTAAAATGAGCTCTCACTGGCAACTCCACAGTTGTTTGCTTTTGTTTTGTATTTTCACCACTGTTTCCTTGACTATTTCAGCACGTTTATGGTTTTAATTAAACTTTTATTTTTTCATATTAATTACAGTTTTTTTACTTTGTATCCCAGCTGTAGCCCCCTTCCTCATTCCCTCCAAATCCCACCTTCCCTCCCTCATCTACATTTATATTTTAATATGAATTTATAATAGATTAGATTTTTTTCTATCTGTCAAAAATATCATTGTAATTTTTATGGGACTGCAATTGAATATATGTATGACTTTCAGTAATATGGCCACTTTGTTAATGTTAACTCTGGCAATAAATGATCATAGGAAATCTTCCCATCTTCTGGTGTCTTCTGTTTGACCACTAGTTGTTAAAACTTCAAGATTAGCTGTGTGGTGGTTGAACATGCCTTTAATCCCAACACTCTGAAGTCAGAGGAAAGTGGATCTCTGTGAGTTCAAGTCCTTCCTGGTGTATAGAGTGAGTTCCAGGACAGCCAAGGCTACACAGAGAAACCTTGTCTTGAAGGTCAAAAAAATAAAGAAATAAAAAAATAAAATAAAATAAAATAAAATAAAATAAAATAAAATAAAATAAAATAAAATAAAATAAAGAAATCACACATTTCTCTAACCAGGAGTGGTGCAACACACCTTTAATTCCAGCAATAGGAAGGCAGAGGCAGATGGATCTTTTTGAGTTCTAGGCCAGCCTGGTCTACAAAGTGAGTTCCAGGACAGCCAGGCTACATGGAGAAACCCTGTCTTGAAAACAAAACAAAACAAAACTTCAAGGTTAAGCTCATTAAAGAAATATGTCAGTGTCATGTACATGTTTGTGAAATTTGAAGTAGTATATCATATTATACAACCAAGCCTCTCTTACTATTTATGTCTGTTTGACATCTCCATTGGGATTGTGAGGCTGAGCTTAGATAGAGAGTACCAAAATTGTATTGAGTAATATATATATTATATATATATATATATTATATATATATATAATATATTAAGTAATAATATATAAAACCATGGTTAAGACCTCTTAACACAGTTTTTCATGTTTTGGTGACCCTCATCCATAAACTTATTTTTATTACTATTTCATAACTATAATTTTGCTACTGTTATGAATCTTAATGTGAATATATGTAGATTGTCTTAAACAACTCCTGTGAAAGAGTCATTCAACCCCCAAGGGAGTCCCAACCTCCAGCTTGAGAACCACATTAACTATTTTCTTCTTAAAATATTTGGCTATTGGGTTTGTTTAACAAGAGTTCATGTAGTAGGTATCTCACTTTAATGCATTTTTCTAGACTGTATATTTCTTGAAAGATAACATCATTTATTTATTACTATTTAGGTTCTCAATACTTGTACATTATTTAACAGATGATAAGTCTGCATTCTGTTGCATTTTAAGATAATCTAAAGCCAAATGTGATGTTGCACGCCTGTAGTCCTAGAACTGAGGAGGCAAAAGCAGGCAGATCACTGTGAGTTGGAGAACAGCCTGCACTACAAAATGAGTCCAGGTCTACAAAGAGAAACCCTGTCTTTTAAAACTAAAAAAAAATAAAGTAAAATCATCTAAAGAAAGTGACACATTTTATCAGCCATTTTCTTAAGAAACTTAGCAAGAGTGAAGGATGTTAGTTCAATGAGGGAACAGGATTCAAAACGGAAAGGAATCTTTGTTATGTTTTGTTCTTCAAATAATGCTAAGCTTTATAAAATTGAAATTTATTGTAGTCAGGAAAGAAGTACCCTAATAACAATGAGTAAGTGAAGATGTAGAACAAAATGTGATAATTAATATAGCATATTTTTTATCAGATAAAGACAAAAGTAACTAACTTTATCATTGAGTGTGCAACAGTACAGTAATTTAACCCTTAATTATCATATTATGTACTCATGGTTATCACTGCAATAAACCCAGTTTAGTGCTTCACAGTGGCCTTATATGTGAGTGACTGAAGAATTTGAATCATTCTCATTCTGTACAAAATCATCCATTCACAATCTTACTCATTGCCTGGATGAGCTCTTCATTTTTTTCTAGAAACTACTTGTCTGATAAAGAATCCAAACAGTGCACTTCTTGATTTCTAATTTGGCATCTCAATCCTTTCTAATGGATGAGGATTTTGAGATGTTCCTGTTTCTGTCTAGCCTAGCTTTCTTTATAGGTTTCATTACCAAATGAAGGCACATGGCTTCATTCTGTTGCTATAGTAGAATTTGGTGAACTGAAATTTGTTTCTTGAACTGAATTCAAGAGTGCAATACCTCCTGTTTTTTTAATTAGGAGGAAAGAATTGCTGCCATAGAGGCTTTCTCAATAAAATAAAATAATAAAAAAAAAATAAAATAACTACTTCTACTTGGGCAGGGGCATGGGAGGAGATGAAGAGGGAGAGTGGGATTGGGAGAGCACTAGGGAGGGGGCTACAGCTCAGATAAAAAGTGAGTAAGCTGTAATTAATAAAACAATAAATAAATTTTTAAAAAGAACTTCATATCCACACTTGGATATGCCTTATTGTTTTCTTGTGTATTACTTAATACCAGTGATTCAAACTTATGTTTATACAAAAAAAAAAAAAACTACTTCCAAAGAAAATGTCATTATTGTATAATTTTGAATGGTTGTATTTATGTGTGTGTAATACCATAGACATAATTTATTTTATTCTTTAGTTTATTCTTATGCATAGGCTCCCTGATAGCTTATAGATATTTGTGGTTTTCCATCTGTTGTTTTTGCTCTGAGCAAACATTTACACAGCTGATGAGACTATTTTGACAGCTTTGTCTAAATAACCAATAACTTCAATTTAGTGTAAATTTTCTTTCTCAAATGACCCAATATTAAGATAAAAATAAAACATTTGAAATTTATAAGAAACTGATATAGCTAGCCAGACATAAAAATAATATTAAGATTTTATAAATTCTAATATATAATACCTTAGGATAGAAATATCATGATTGTAAACCCCTTATCTCATTTACAAATACTTCAAATGTTATTTATTAAAATTAATTCTGTAAAAAAGAAATAAAATTAATTCTAACAAATGTTATGAGGAATTGTACTTTTATGTTTAAAAGTAGTTCAATTTTTTTAATTTTTTATTAATTACACTTTATTCATTTTGTATCCCCCATAAGCCCCTCCCTCCTCCCCTCCCGATCCCACCCTCCCTCCCCTTTCTGCATGCATGCCACTCCCCAAGTCCACTGATAGGGTAGTTCTCCTCTTCTTTCTGATCTTAGTCTATCAGTTCTCATCAAAAGTGGCTGCACTGTCCTCTACTTTTTTAAAGGAATGTTTAATCAACATTTAAAATTTTTATTTGAGCCTTCAAAAGACACATTTTTCTCCGTGTTCTTCAATTTTTGATACTGTCAATATAAATATGCCTAAATAATTAATTTCCAATGGTTAACTCGCTGCTTTTATATAATTCATTGTTATTCCCATTGCCTAATTTTATTTTCAAGTGTTTAATTTTTAGGATTCTGGTCGTGGAGTCCTGATGAGACATGATAGGCTAGAGTCAAATAGAAGGGGAGGAAGACGTCCTCTATCAGTGGACTAGGGGAGGAGGGTGGGATAGGGAAGAGATGAGGGAGGGGGCCACAGCCAGGATACAAGTTGATTAAATTGTAATAAATGATAATAAAAAAATTTAAAAATGATTCTGGTCTTGGGACTCAACACTTAGGAGCATATACTGCTCTTTCAAAAGACCTGAGTTCAGTTCCAAGTAACATGTCAGGTCACAACTACCTCTAATTCTAGCTCCAATGGATCTGATGTCCTTTTCTGGACATCACACAGACACTTGAATGTGTGATATCCACTTGCAAAACACATAGACATACACAAAAGTAATTTTTAAATAAATCTTAAAAGTTCTGTTCATACAAAGAAATGTACATGGTCTGGACATGGTGGTGAGTTCCTTTATTCCCAGCTGTTGAAAGGCAGTGGCAAGCACATTTCTGTGAGTTCAAGGCCAGCCTGCTCTACATAGAGAGTCCTGTGCCAGTTAGGGCTACATATTGAGACTATGTCTAAACGAACAAACAAACAGACAAAACAAAAAAATCAAAATGATTTAAATTAAAATACATAAATAAAATTGCATGCAGAATTTTACAGCTAACCAAGTCTGTGTGTGTGTGTGTGTGTGTGTGTGTGTGTAAAAGCTAGCTTATCATGTTTATTTGCTTAGGTGTTTTCTAAACATTAATACACAAAAACCCAGAACTTATTTAGCATAATAATATGTGCCATTGTTACTTATTAAAAATGAGAGCAATATAATAGAGTTTTTTTGTTCTCTCAAAGGAATAGGAAACCAATCTGTATTTCCTTGACATGTTGTGTTTTAGCAACTTGCCTCTGCAGGATTGAGGCTGGTTTGATAGGATTGATGATATTGACCTCTTTATGGGTCGATTCCTGAGCAATTGAGTAGCTGATATGATTTAGTTTTCTAAATGGCCAAAAAGACCAGGTGGCTTGATTGGAATGATGACTGAAACTAGCAATTTGACCATGAAAACAGTTGGCTCAGTGGCAGCATGTTAACATCATCCAACTTCTCAAAAAGCTAAATATAGAACCTTCAAACTCTTTTTCTTTTTCTGACTCAACTGACATTGTGAGTCACGATAGCTAGTTCAGAATTAATATTGTAGTAGACAACTTTAATTGGGAATATGTTCAAATTTTCTGTAATGCAAAACATTCTAAAGGGTAGGCTATTAAAGCAGCTGGAAAGAAAAATAACAAATTGTTAGTGCTATTAAGAAACTTTGAAAGCATGCCAAGCTGCAATGATGATGGAGCATCATATGAGAATCTATAATGAATTTATAACACAAATATTGTGACTCATAAGCTGTCACACAAGAACAAATTTTAAAGAGTCATTGGAAAGTGAGATCAGGGTTATTTGCTCTCTTATATATTGGAGTGAGATTTTTACCAACTTTAAATTTTATGATACTTAAAATATTAACAGCCATGAAAGAGAGAAAAGTCAGTATTATAAGCCAAAGAAAATAATTTTATTATATATGTGATTATGTGTACGCATGGTTTTTCAGCTTTCAGTTGAACTTATTTGGTGTTTTGCACAAACAAGAGAAAAATGGTAAGAACAAATAATACTGTTGTTAGTTATTTTATCTCTTGGGGAATAATATAGTAGGACTAGGGGTGCCAAGGAATCCTCAAACTTCAAGAAAACTGCATTTTCTTAAGTGTTGAATTTCCTTAGTTTGAGTTTCTTTTCTTTTCTCTTGGAGGAATACTAAATAGTTCCATGTCTTTTACTCTGCATTTTTCTTGCTTTACCATATCAGAAATGTTACCACCCTACGTATGTCATATGAAAGATATTTTCCTAGGTTTAGGGAAAGACTAAACCTGAGAAGATATTAGTGTGATTGTCCATGATCTGGGATTCAGATACCTCATTATACAGGGTAAGGTTTGACAGAAGAATAGCTTTGTTTCTAGTATTTTCCCCCATAATACTATAAAGACTAACTTACTAGGTAATGTATTGTTCACACTTTTCTAAAGAAACAAAACTGATAGAATGAACACATACAAACTCCAGATCACTCACACACACACACACACAACCAGAAAACAAAAACGGGATTTATTAGAGTGGCTTACAGGATATATTTCCAGTAGTCCAACAATGGCTGTCCTGACAGAAAGGCCAAGGATCTAGTAGTTGTTGTGCTCATAAGACTGGATGTCTCAGCAATCCCAGTCTGATTCTGGAGCACCAGAGAAGCCTTATACAGTGTCCTTTTTAAATCAATATTGGAATCTTGTTGAATAGGTTCTAACACCGGTAAAATTAAACTGGGGAGATGAATTTGTTAGTGAGATTGAGGACAAGCAGATGAAAAGTAAAAGCTTCCTTCTTCTACGTTATTTGATGTGAACATTAGAATGTAAGGCCAAAATTTAGGTTGGGTCTTCTTACCTGAAATAATCCAACTAAAAAAAAATTCCTTACAGGTGCTCCCAGTTGCTTGGATTTTAGCTAATTCCACAGATAGTCTAGATGACTACAACTATTATCCATCACAAGTCTACCTCTTGTCAGCTTGACACTCAATTGTATCTCCTTATATTATGCTTAATTTCCAAATAAAAACAATAACTAAGTCATAATATACTAATGTGATATAACTATCCAAAGTACTACAACAAATGTATTATATATTTCAGAATGGGTGACAATGTCCCTTGAGGGACATTCTTTTAGTGTTTCATAAGTTAAAAGTGATGACCACTGATGTTATCTCAGTTGATGTAACATGTGATAAAAACAAAAACACAAATATCTGAATAAATATATATATATACACAACACATTCTAACTGGTCTTGGGCCTTAGCTTGTATTTATAGCTACTTTCCTCTACTACCCATTCTGTATTTTCTTCACCCTCACCAAGCACTTCAGCATGCGTTGGTTCCTTTCCTGGAAGAGTGACCCATACCTTCATTATTGAAGGGTCTGTGCCCTTTGTCATCCTGCCTGTAGTAGTTCCACTGACTTTAATCACAGGACATGGTAGCACCAAGAGATGACTTAAAGGATCTTCCACACTGCAAACATAATCTGCCTTACCTCTATTGTGGAGAAACAGTCCAATTTTCCCCTGTAACCTGGATCAAAGACCCCCTCCTAACACTGTAATTCCTTTCTCAGCTTTTGGGCTTAGGGCATCCGAAGTGCCAAGTGAACAAGGGGTCTAAGCTTCTAGTTCACTGGAATATTTCTTGTATCTCTGGGCAGAAGTACTCTCCCATCTCAAAACAAAATTTCTAGTCCCGCAGAATTTGAGGGCATAGGAAGAGGAAACAAAAATTTCCCTAGTAGATTTTTAGGGGAGATAGTGAGTAGAAACATTTTCTTTTTAACACCTTGTTTCCTGAATCCATAAATCCTGACTATGGGAGAAATTATATTATATATTGGTTGTTGATTCAAAGCATATACCTTCTGGAGAACCCTTCCCCAGTTCTCTAGGTTACTGCAACCTAATTGGTATACTAACTGTGTCTTCAAGAACATATTTCATAATTCTATCAGGCCTGATACTGGATTTTTAGTCAATCCTAGTTATAATCAAACTGATAACCAAGATTAGCCATCATAGGTAGATGTTAATAGATTATAAGGCAGAAACAAATGGAATGGGAGTGTAAAGCTGATGTCATGAGAGATAATGTAAAGCATGAATTTATCCATCCATATATATATATATATATATATATATATATATATATATATATACATATGCTCCCACATCAATCATTAGCCAATAATTAAACTAATGGTAAACTAAATGGTAGGAATAGTGTATGAAATGGTTAATACCATAGACAGGTTCATTGAGAGCCATTGCTAGAATAATCTTCAAAATATATTTGTGATAAAATATTTATATGAGAAAATTCATAAAAGGTCTTAACACTATGAATGAATAATAGATAATGGTACCACATTTGACTGTCAAATCTAAAGTGTCTCTAAGCAAGTAATACTTAATTTGAGCCTGAAGGAGGAGTTAGTATTTTCCAAATATTAAGTGGTAAGGGGACATATGCCCTGTGAACAATGCACAAGTGCTTAGAAAGAAGAAACTAAAGTTGTGCATAGTGATGCACACATTTAACCTTCTGGAAGAGAGGCAAGTGGATCTCTATGAATCTACAGGCTAGTTGAAGCCAGCCTGGTCTACATAGTGAGTTTCAGGACAGCCAGAGTTACATAGGAAGATCCTGTCTCAACAAATAAACACATGAACAAACAAAACAAACAAACAGAGAAGAAAGGAAAAAAGAAGAAACTCATGTATCTGGAAAGTAGAAAGGAAAAATGGGAGTAACTCAGGATAAAACAAAAAGATGTAAGATGTAGCAAAGGCAGATAAGGAACATTATTACTCTAGGGATCTGTGCTATGAATTGGAATATATAAGTAATAGAAATAGGGCAGAACATGGAGGCAGGAGCTGAAGAACAGACTGTGGAGGTGTGATGTTTTCTGAATTTCTCTACATATGTTGATCTCCCTCCTTTCTCATAACACTCAAGACCACCTGCTTGGGGTGGCATCATCCCATGGGCTACCCCCTCTCATCAATCATTAATTAAAAAATGACCCACAAATTTGCCAATAGGTGTATCTGATAGAATAATTTTCTCAGTTGAGGGTTTTCTTCCCAGATGACTGAAGCTGTGAGAGGTTGACAACTAACCAGTACAGACACTAAAACAATCTGTTCAGAGCCTTGTTTCTTGGCTCATAGACCGTCACCTACTCTAGGGTTCTTCACATTGTCTTCTCATGATATATGTGTTACTGTCTCCATATTTCTATCTCTTTTTAAATAAGGACATCAAATATATTGCACCAGAGGAGATCCTAGTTACCTTACCTGATTATTTTTGTAAAGGCCCTATCTCCCAGAAAGAAGGTCTCATTCTCAGTCACTAAGGATTTGGAATTGAGTACATTGATTTTGAAAAGAATACCAATCAGTCCATAGCATATATTCCTATCAGATATGTGAGAAACTTTTGACTGTTTCCTAAGTGCCTGGAGAATTATAATTTTATAAGATAGTGTTTTTTTAAGTCTATTGTATATATTTATATTATTTTCATATTCAATGATGAATTTTAAATATAATTTAGTAACATACATTACAAATTCATTACCTTACAGTTTTAGAAGTCATGAGTTGAAAATCAGTTTTACTGTGATAAAATTAAATAGAAAATCCATTCACTTGACTTTTCTGTTTCTAGACAACATTGCCATTCCTTGATTGATAGTTTTTTCCCTCCATTTTCAGAGACAGCAGTATAGCATCATAGCATCCTGTCACCACTCTAATTGCAGCAACAATCATAGCATCCTCCATCTCCCCTTAATAAGGTCCCTCTGATTTCCTTGGTACAAATAATTTCCTTATCTCAAGACCTTTAATTTGATCCCTTCTACACAATTCTTTGAAAAGTAGCAAAATGTATGTTTTTGATATGCACGCTTTTGAGAATTGGATGTAGGCAACTTGTGTGTGGAGGGGTGAGGAGTAGGTCTTGTATGCACAGAAATGGAAGGGGTTATTAAATAGCCTACCATAATAGCAAAAGGTCAGTTAAAAAGCTCTTGCAGCAGCCAGGCAGTACTGGTAACACGCCTTTAATACCAGCACTGATGAGGCAGAGGCAGGTGGGTCTCTGTGAGTATGTAGCCAGCTTGGTTTACATAATGAGTTCTAGGGCAGCCAAGGCTACAATGAGAGCCAAGACACAGAGAGTGACAGACAAACACAGAGAGAACTCTTGGAGTAACTGAAACAGGAGATAACTTGTATTGGGCATCAATGAATATGGAAGAAAAATATCTGATTGGATAATTATTGATGAGAAATATAACAGAATATGCTAATGAATACCTAATATTGGAGGGTTGAGGGTGATAGAGTCACATATATTCAGTTCAAATCTAGCATGCCTTTTGGCTTTTCTGAATCTTATCTTTATATAGAACATGATATTTTAAAATGTGTTCCACTGTATTTCTAAAAATTGCTATGCCTGCTTTCAAAAAGAAGTTTTACTTCTATATTTCTTTTTTTTCTATTTAGATAATTTTATTATTTCATTTTTTAATATTTTAATTTAT